>NC_086230.1:15935625-16270000 GCF_036321145.2 Pelmatolapia mariae
TCAGAGCGTGAGGTGAACTGAATTTCAGGTAAGAAGTTATGAACTGCACTCTATTTGGGTCAGATATAAACCGAGTTTAGGTGTAGTTTATTTTCGTTGTGCTGACTTTTTACAATCAGTTATAATAACTCGTACTGCGTGCTAGCTAGCACGACGGAGTTTCTATACAGCTGTGTGCGCGCTAAGTTACTGATGTTGAACTTTATGACAGCCTCCCCTGTCATTCTCTCGCCTGTTCAAACTTCAGTCATGAAACTGATCAATGATCGGCTTTTCTCTCTTGTTTGTTTATCGCGCTAAACAACAGCAGCACGTTTAAGCTTGATCAGCTGTTGTTAGAATTCATTTGATTTTAATTTCTAGTATCAGCTGATGTTTGCTGGAGCCACAGCTGTAGAAGCGGCTGGTGGAAACCAGGAGATGACCTTACCGAATCATCAGAGCTGAACTGGTGATGGAGAAACAGGTTTACCTTTTTTTAGGTGACATGAATGAGTTGAAGGGAAGTTATGAACTGTTTCTGAGAGAAATAAACACCAAGCTCCTTTTTTATTTAGCTGACAGCTGGTAACTGTGCAGGGGCGGATCTAGCAAAGCTTTTGCCAGGGGGCCAGGTAGGGCATCTTACAACCAAAGTTTGTATAATAATACACAAGATTGGCTGTAGACCATTGTTAATCATTCAGAACACTGTGTAAAAATAACAAAAAACAAAAAGTGAATGCAAAAGTGCATAAATATTTATTTTACGTGATTGATGTGTGTGGCGGGGCGTGGTCTGCAGTGCCGCTGCAGGGGAGGTGGACCCACCTGAGCGGCATCTGCAATCACGCCTCTCTGGCGTAGTCTGTGCTCTCTCGGCTGTTTTTTGGGTGTGTGTCAGGCTGTGAGTTGAAAAGCTACAGCCGGCTGTGTGGGTACACCAACTATGTGTGAAAAGTGGTCCATAACGTAATGCTTCAAAGTGTGTTCATGCAAACATTGTCGGGTCTGCCGTGGTACAATGGGACTTCTGCTCATGAAACTATGTGCACAGCGTCTGCAAATCGGGGCTGTACAAAGTCACTTCATCTTTACCCAAAATTGTAAGCTGTCATCTGTGAGGTGCGAGCGGTGTTTGTTTTTACCATAGTTCATGGTGGAGAATGGCTGCTCTGCTGAGTTTTGCTCTCTGTAGCTGTATGAATGGCAAACTACACTGTTTACCAGCGGCATAGGCACACTTAAAATTTCTTCTGAAATTTTCGCTTTCTAGTTTTTATTGCTATTACAATTCAGCGAGCAATCAAAAAAATATGCTTTGTGCATTTCCCAAGCATTTTCTTCACGTGACTTCCTCTGTTATTCAGCTATAAAAACTTGACTGCACACCACAGAGTAGAGTGGATCAATCCACTTTTATCAAAAATAATGTTTTCCTTGCCTTTGTTAATTCTCTTAGCAGCTGAATATGAGTGTAAATCTGTCATCAGCTATTTTCTTTTTGTATTTTCTTTTATGGTTTTTATCTTGTAATTAGCTAAATGTTCACAAAATATTTTATTTTCCAACAGGTGTGATGTGTGAACAGCTGACACAGCCAGCCTCTCTGACTCTGCAGCCAGGTCACCGTCTGACCATCACCTGTCAGGTCTCTTATTCTATGAGCAGCTATTGGACTGATCCACTGGATCAGACAGCCTACAAGAAAAGGGCTGGAGTGGATTGGAAGAGCATGTGATGGATACACATCAGAATACAAAGATTCACTCAAAACCAAGTTCAGTATTTCCACAGACTCTTCCAGCAACACAGTTACTTTAAGTGGACAGAATGTGCAGCTTGAAGACACTGCTGTGTATTACTGTGCCAGAGAGTCACAGTAACACAAAGCATCAGCAGACCTGAACAAAAACTCTTCAGTGCCGCGTAATCCAACAAAGGAGGAGCCTTCAAACTACTCTAATATAAAGACAAGACTTGATTTTTAAACATTTTCTTTTATGTGAGTGGAAGGGCAGCAGGAGATTAGGTTTTGGCTTTCAGTGATCATGTTAAGGCACATAAAACTATTCATTTTGTTGTGGAAAAGATCATAATTTGAGCTAAAATAAAGCCTTCAATGACATTATTTGAAACCAAGGTGGTGGAACAAGTAAAATCAACAATCCACAACAAGATTGTCCTGTTTATTTTTGCACTCGACACTCGATACATTGATTTATATGATTACAATATCCTACATAACTCACTGTTAGGACACAAATAATGAATGTTAGTTATCTCAATTCTTTTCAATATATAAGTTAATGGAAATTTGATTATAGATTATAGAGTTAAAAAATTATGACAGTACAGAGAAAACAATATCATCTGTGTACTGAATAGATTAAAGAACTACTTCTTCCACAGACAACAGTGGTGCCAAAAATGAGGCTTCAGCCAAAAATAAATAACAGAATAAGTGTGTCAGATAGCTCAATGTCATCATAAGCATTTTTCTCCAACTCTGAAACACTGGTAGCTGAAATAAAAAAGAGATAAATTAATTACTGCTAATGTTGTTAAAATAAACACTCTAAGGAATGTATTAAAAGTAGAAAGTGGGTTTTATCATGCAAAAATATACTATAACCATGCTTTAAGGGTAAGGAGTAATTCTGACAGAGGGTCTCTTAGTTTCCATTTGTTGTAATTATGGTTATGCAATGTCAATTTATTGAATATGTTTTTCATTATTTCTAGTGAATTCTCTTCAAACAGTAAAATCAGCACTTTGGTTCATTTTGGTTTATTAAATGCTGAAATGAAATGCAGTCTTACCACCGGTGACTTGTTTTACTGCTGTTACAATTACAATTTTTTGTACAGTCTATGAAGCATATTTTTTTATTACTTTGCATAATATGACTGGCTCCAGTTAGAGGAGCCAGTCATATTATGCAACATAGCTCCACTTAGATCAGTTTACAATGATGATTCATGCAAACGATTCTATGTAAACTCTTTGTCTTCCTGTTATTCAGATATAAAAACTTGACTTGTAGAGCGGACTTCACTTCAAATTGCTTTTAGCAAAGACAATGTGTTCTCTAGCTCTGTTACTGCTCTTAGCAGCTGGATGTGAGTGCTTCTAGATTTGTCACAGCGAGAAGTTTTTTTTTGGGGGGGGGGCTGGGTTTGTTTTTCTTTGATAAATGTTCATAAACCATTTCTTTTTTCAACAGGTGTGAAGTGTGAACAGCTGACACAGCCAGCCTATTTGACTGTGCAGCCAGGTCACCGTCTGACCATCACCTGTCAGGTCTCTTATTCTGTGAGCAGCTATTGGACTCACTGGGTCAGACAGCCTGCAGGAAAAGGACTGGAATGGATTGGAGAAGAGCGTGCTGGATGCACAACATACTACAAAGATTCACTTAAAAACAAGTTCAGTATTTCCACAGACTCTTCCAGCAACACAGTTACTTTAAGTGGACAGAATGTGCAGCCTGAAGACACAGCTGTGTATTACTGTGCCAGAGAGCCTCACACTGTAACACACAACATCAATAGACCTGAACAAGAACTCTGCAGTGCGTCAGTAGTTGTAAACCAGCACAGGAGGAGCTTCTGGACCATTGCTGTTTTTAAATGCCACTTTTAAACAGATCAAGTATCATATGATGATAATAATAATAATAATAAATGATACAAAACAGATGAGATTTTTTTCTTTTATAATTTTTTGTTTTAAAGCCTTTAAATGTTAATTGTGCCACATATATGTAGTCTAGATGTCTTAAGCATCATTATTTTCAAAAAGAAAACACTTTGTATTGGGATAAAAATATAAAATGTTTCACAGTTTACACTAAATATAACTAAATATATATCCCGATAGTATAACACTAATTGTGTTCACTTTCAGGACAGCAAATACTTTTCTTCTAACAGATGCTGTATGTCATCCCAGTCTCAAGGATTCTGCAATATTGCTTTCTGCTTAAATGTTCCCTTTTAGGTGGATGTCTGTGTGGTGACAGTTTTTCACTTTTACTTGCTGGTTTTACGCACCTATCCCCTTTTGGTTTGAAAAATATCAAATTTGTGCTCAAATGGAGTCCTTTAAAACATTAACTCACACACTGAAAAATGCCATCTGTCATAAGGACCCAAACACATAACACCATGTAGTAGCGTATAATCCACGTTCCAAACATTTAGGCTAAAGACGGGTAACAGCCATAAACAGACTACTGGAAAACTCAGAAGACACAACTGCCTAGACCAGTTAACTGACCAAGTCTCTGCTACTGAGCTGGACAAGACTGGTTAGCAAGACTGTTTGAATACACCAGCTGACTGGAGCCTTTCTGTGTCGAGTTTGCATGTTGTTGCTGTGCTTGTTTGAGCTCTCTCCAGATACTTTGGCTTCCTGCCACAATCCAAATTAGGTACTCTATGTTGGCTGTATCTATGTTTGCCATGTAATAGAGTGGATGTCTTAATTTGTACATAGTGTCCAAATAGCTAGAAGTAAGAAGTTGTGTAACTGAGTTTTTGAATACCAAATTCCTCCTGTAGAGGGGGGTCTATGCAAAGTCGTGCTTCCTTATAAGCACGTTGTTGCCAATTCTCATTTAATTCATGAGAGAAAATCTTAAGAACATTTTTACCAATTTACACATTTTGATTATAAAGTTTTCAAAATTATGGGATATATGATTTCCTTGAAATTATTTTTTATTGTTTGTCTGAAAGGTAAGAAAGGGATTCATTCTTTAAAACGGTGAAAAAGTCTGATTCATGAAGATCATGTTGTTGTTTTTTTCTGTTTTGTTTGTTTTGCTTACAGGAGTTTGGAGTGAGATCAAACTGGAACAGTCTCCCTCTGAGGTGAAAGGATTTGGAGAGAGAGTGAAAATGTCATGTACCCTTTCTGGTTATACCCTGACAAATAATGATAATCACTGGATACGACAGAGACCAGGAAGAGCTCTGGAGTGGATTGGGTATATGAGCACAGGCTATAATTCTCCTCGCTATGGCAGTTCTTTTCAACATCGTTTCATCATGACTGAAGAAGACTCCAGCAGAAGACAGTACCTTGACATCAACAGCTTGACAGCAGAAGATTCTGCTGTTTACTTCTGTGCTCGACAAAGCACAATGATGTAAGACACTGGAGCAGCTGCACAAAAACCTCACCATATAGTAATATCACATATGATCTTGATTTCTGGATTCTCCTGCTAAAAGAGAACTTTCATACATATTGTAAAAGGAAAATAAAGATACTGAAGACTGAGTTGTTCCTGGTGTGTTCATTGGAGTGTAAATATTAGGTACAAACGTCTTAGACATTAAAAAAAGAGCTTGCATGAGACAGGGTGTCTACAGTGCTTTAAGTGCTCAAGTAGAGTAGAAAAGTACTAAATAAGAACCAGTCTATTTACCACTGCTGGTAGACATAAAACAGGTATGAAGGCTATTTAAAACAACGATGTATTCAAAAAGAAATAATGTTTGAATTCCAACCTGAATACATAATAAATTATCATTTAAAAGTCTCAAAAGAAATCAATTTCTATTCTGTCTCTTCTGTGAGAGGTCCGTGCAAAATTTGACACGTCACACTATCTCACACATCATCTAACTATATCATCATCTTAGTAATACACTTAAAGACATCACAGGAGTTTATTTCTAAAATGTTTTTCTATAGGTACGAAGTAGCAGAAACATATATACTTAAAGGGCAGTTACAGCATTACCTAGGTAAATGTCAAATATGTCACACAGACAGTTTCGTCCTTGTTTCTATTAAGTCACTATAATGACACTTAAAGTGATAAACACTGATCTTAATGAAATGGGACTGATCCCGGACTCATTTAAAAGTTGATTTAAACATGCAATATTTACTTTTTACATCCTTACTTATACTTCCCACAAAGAACTGAGTCTTTATAAAAAAATGAAGCACAGTACAAACTAATTGAGTCACAATTTTATATTTATTTGTGCAGTGATTAGATACAGTACACAAGTATATAATAATAATAATTTAATAATACGATGATATGCTGAATACCATGTCTCTTTAATGCAATATAATATACCATTAACAGAAGTGACACTAGCAGTCCTTTTTACCTCATTGTTTGACTTTTGACTTATGATTTAAATGTAACTCAATGTAACCAACAGTGACCAGAAGTCAACTTTTTTTATTTATGTCTTACATTTGAGTGAGTTTTTTTAATATATATTGTCTTTAGGCAGCAGATTCTTCAAAGGGATACAGTTGGACCCTCTTGAATGCTTTATGCATTTATATGCAAACTCGCTGACTTCCTCTGTTACTCAGCTATAAAAGCTGTGGCAGACTGTGGTGTGAGGTTCACATTATGCCACTTTCATCAAAAAACATGTTTTCTGTTGCTCTCTTACTGTTCTTAGCCACTTCATGTGAGTCTCTTTAGTCGGTTAACATTCAGCAGATTTTGCTTTTTCAGATAACCTGCAGTTTATCACAAAACATTTTTATCTTTAACAGGTGTGAAGTGTGAACAGTTGAACCAGCCAGCCTCTGTGATGGTGCAGCCAGGTCAACGTCTGACCATCACCTGTCAGGTCTCTTATTCTGTTAGTAGCTATTTGACAGCTTGGATCAGATAGCCTGCAGGGAAAGGACTGGAGTGGATTGGAATGGCAGTTGGATCTTCCACAGAGTACAAAGATTCACTTAAAAGCAAGTTCAGTATTTCCACAGACTCTTCCAGCAACACAGTTACTTTAATTGGGCAGAATGTGCAGCCCGACGACACTGCTGTGTATTACTGTGCCAGAGACTCACAGTAACACAAACACAATCAGCAGACCTGTACATAAACCCCTCAGAGCCCCAGCCCTTCGATTCACCAGAGGAGGCGCCCTCAGACCACTTACGAAGGGAGAGGCAGTCTGTGCCAAACATTTTGCAAAGAAAGTGCATTTACTGAGGTTCAGTCAAGCTTAAATTAGAAAGTTCTACTGGTCTGCAACTCTGAGTGTTTAAGCTGCTTATCTATTTCACTTGAGGTTTCCCAGTCAGTCAAACCCAATTCAGTTGTCAGCACTCTGGTCCATGTCAGTCTGCCTTCATTTACTTTCCTTTAAATCTCAGTATATCCTGTTATTCTCTCTTCCTGGAGTCTAGTTTCTGTGACCCTTTCTCTCCCCATCTTAAAATCATCCTGGTCATTTAAAGAGACTTATTCAAGTCTTAATCTGCTTTAGCTTCACTATCATTAGCATGTAGACTCTGCAGGTTCTGGTTTACTTCCTTTGACTCTTGGGCCTCAGCTCTGCTACATTAGCTCTTTGCTTCATTCCTTTCAAATAATCTCTCCTTACTTAATAGAGTAATGCCGATGAGATACCACAACTTATCTACTTCACACTTTGTTGTTTCTAAAAAGAAGACATCAATATTAATATTGAAAAGATACATACAATATGTTTTGATGGTGTTTATATGGTTTCCACTCATAAATCAAAGTTCCACAGACATCAATACTGTATTCAAGAGGCGTTATAGGTAAAGCAACATTAGATATGGAATACTGGCTGCACAATGAAGAAAAATAAAATGAAAATAAAAGGCAAATTAAAAGCAAATATAAACAAAAAATAATCAAAATGATCATTAGGAGAAAGTAGTCAAACAAGTATGAAGGACAACATAGAAATAACTCAAAATAGGTAAATAGATAAATAGACAGCCTCATCAACTCCAGACCTATGTATAGCCTTCATATCTGTACTTATGAAGTATTCGAGCAAATAGTTTACTAGTTTGCTTACAGAGCAAAATGGTCCATTGAGGGTGCCATCACCATCAGCCCTCAGGGGGGGCTGAGCCATCTGGAGCCATCTGGAGAACCACCAAACTGGACCACCTTCAGATCCCCGCTGCCACCTGCTCTTGGATCAAATATTTCCTCTCCAACCAAACTCAGTCAGTTAGACTCAGCCCCCACCTCTTCCCCACTGTCACTCAGCACTGGTTCCCCAGAGGGCTGCGTTCAAAGTCGTCTGCTGTACACCCTGTACATATACAACTGTACATGAACCCACCAAAACAATGTCATTGTCACACATGCAGCTGACACCATTGTTTTTGGTCTCATCTCTGACTGAGATGAGACAGCGTACAGGGCAGAGGTAGGTATGAAGTAGCAAATACAAAAAAGGCATGTAAAAAGTAAATAACATAGATATACAGTGCTTAAAGGGCAGTTAAAGTATTATCTAAGCAAAATTTCAAATATGTCAGACAGTAGACTGTTACATCCTTGTTTATTTTTGGTCACTGTAATGATACTTAAAGTGCCATTAATATTGATCTTAATGAAATGGCATTGACCCTGGACTTCTTTAAAGGTTGACTCAGACATCCAGCATTTACTTTCCACATTCTTACTTATTTTTCCCCTTTTATAAATAATTTTGTTATAAAAGTTGAAGTAAAGTATATACCACACTTGTCATGTTTTTAAAACTGTTCTTCCAGGACTTTTTCATATTAGTTAGTTTTCATGTTGTCCATGGGAGTTTCTATTTAAACTTCATCCTTTTGAATGCTTTATGTGTTTATATGCAAACTCGCTGACTTCCTCTGTTACTCAGCTATAAAAGCTTCACATCAGACTGTGGTGTGGAGTTAACATTATGCCACATTCATCAAAAAACATGTTTTTTGTAGCTCTCTTACTGCTCTTAGCCATTTCATGTGAGTCTCTTTAGATGCGCAACATTCAACAGTATCTGTTTTGTGATATAACCTGTAATTTCTCACAAAAGAAATTCTTTTTTAACAGGTGTGAAGTGTGAACAGCTGACACAGCCAACCTCAGAGACTGTGCAGCCAGGTCAACCTTTGACCATCACCTGTCAGGTCACTTATTCTATGAGCACCTATTGGACAGCTTGGATCAGACAGCCTGCAGGAAAAGGGCTGGAGTGGATTGGAAGCGCATGTGATGGATGCACATCACAATACAAAGATTCACTCAAAACCAAGTTCAGCATTTCCACAGACTCTTCCAGTAAAACAGTTACTCTAACTGGGCAGAATCTGCAGCCTGACGACACTGCTGTGTATTACTGTGCCAGACAGTCACAGTAACACAAACAATCAGCAGCTCTGTACAAAAACCCGTCAGAGCCTCAACATGTAAATCCACCAGAGGAGGCGCACTCAGACCACTTTTAAAGGGAGAGGCAGTCTATGTCAACCCCCCAGGCCCCACCACCACTACCATATACTTTGTTGTCTCTAAAAAGAAGACATCAATATTAAAACTGAAAAGATAAATACATTATGTTTTGATGGTGTTTTTACGGTTTTCACCCCTACAGAAAAGATCCACAGACATCGATATTGTATTCAAGAGACATTATAGGTGAAAAAATAGATATTGGGATACTGGCTGCACAATGAAGGAAAATAAAATGAGGGCAAAAAGGCAAATTAAAAGCAAATATAAACAAAGAATAATCAAAATGATCATTAGGAGAAAGTAGTCAAACATTTGTGAAGGACAACATAGAAATAACTCAAAATAGATAAATAGAAATATGGCAATTTCTCCATCTCTTTGATGTTTTAACAAGTGTTTGCAAAACAGCAAACTAACATAACATTAATAGAACCATCTGATATCTCTCTGATATTTCACCAAAATAAATATGTAAATTTCCCAAGCGCATTTTCATGTTGTCCATGAGAGTTTCTATGCAAACTTCATCCTTTTGAATGCTTTATGCATTTATATGCAAACTCGCTGACTTCCTCTGTTACTCAGCTATAAAAGCTTCACATCAGACTGTGGTGTGGAGTTCACATTATGTCACATCCATCAAAAAACATGTTTTTTGTAGCTCTCTTACTGCTCTTAGCCACTTCATGTGAGTCTCTTTAGTCGGTTAACATTCAGCAGATTTTGCTTTTTCATATAACCTGCAGTTTATCACAAAACATTTTTATCTTTAACAGGTGTGAAGTGTGAACAGTTGAACCAGCCAGCCTCAGAGACTGTGCAGCCAGGTCAACGTCTGACCATCACCTGTCAGGTCACTTATTCAGTTAGTGGCTACTACACAGCTTGGATCAGACAGCCTGCAGGAAAACAACTGGAATGGATTGGAATGGCAGCAACTGGATCTACAACACGCTACAAAGATTCACTTAAAAGCAAATTCAGCATTTCCACAGACTCTTCCAGTAAAACAGTTACTTTAACTGGGCAAAATCTGCAGCCTGAAGACACTGCTGTGTATTACTGTGCCAGACAGTCACAGTAACACAAACAATCAGCAGCTCTGTACAAAAACCCGTCAGAGCCTCAACATGTAAATCCACCAGAGGAGGCGCCATCAGACCACTTATAAAGGGAGAGGCAGTCTGAATGGAAAAACAAATGTGGGTTGAAATAATAATGTAGAAATTATAATACTAATATGAAACATTTTGCAACCAATTAATGTTTTTAATCCTCTCACAACATTCACAAAGATCTCAGTTTACTTTCTGGCCTGCATTCCTGGGTGTCTGGGCTAGTAGGCCCTTCTGTCATCAACACAAGTTTCCCACTCAGTCAAACTCAATTATATTGTCATTACTCTGGTCCATTAATTTTCTTCATTGCCCTTTGCATGTCAATATGCCTTCATTAATTTTACTTTAAACTCAATGTATTCTGTCATTCTGCCTTCTTAGACTCTTATTTTTGTGACTCTTTGCCTCCACATCTTAAACTCATACAAAGAGTCTTATTCAAGTCTCCATCTGCTTCATCTTTACCATGATTAGCAAATAGACTCAACAGGTTCTGTTTCACACCATTTCTACAAAGTTAAGTCTTTGCTTCAATCCTTTTAAAATAATCGCCCCTTACTTAATACAATGAGATATCATAATTTTAGCTACTTTGTACTTTGTTGTTCTTCCACATCACTACTAATATTGATACGATAAACACAAGACACTAAATCTGGGAATATTTTTGATAGTATGGTGTTCACCCCTCCAGCAGAGTTCCAGAGACACTCCTAATGAATTTAAGAGGAAACACAATTGAAACAGCATTAGGTATTGTCGCGGTTCGTATTTTGAGGAAAAGACAAACGACTGCAGAGTCCCCGTAGATGTCAAAAATAGTGATTTTATTAAACACATATATATGTGGGGAAGAAGCGTATCGTTACACTTTTCAAGGCAGTCTCCCCCGAACAAAAATAAGGAGTGGTATATATAACAGTTGATGACGAATAATATGCGTCAAAACACTTGGATTTACTGGAAATCTAGGTATCAATTCTCGTAATCTAAGAACACTCCAGTACATCGGACCCTTGACACCCTTTACTCCCTACTCCAGATGTTCTCTGTCTAGTAAACAGTCACGTACACTGGACAAGTCACGTAGCAGTTTTGAGCAAAACAAGTTGAGAAACTGTGAGTGTATGTGTGCAGGCCCCCCCTTATGTGTCTTGGGTGTTATCCTCAGTTAACCTCATAGTGCTGGGCCTACAGGCCTCCAGGCTGTGATTTTATTATATGTGATGTGCTCTAGTGTAAACAGATATGAAATCATCTTAACATTAGCTTAACTTCCTCACCTACCCATAACTTCAGCCCTCCAGTTAACAACTCTCTAATGAACACTATGAATAACATGAATACAGTTAAACCTGCAATGAAAGATTATTATGCCATTACTATATGTGATTAAATACAGACTATAATATAACATCAACCGATTCATTAAATGCTTTGATGAAATGATAATGATGAATGATGATAATTGTGATAATACTGGTTATGAATAGAACCTGAAAATAGAAAAAAAACATCCTCCTTTTCACAGTATGGGAATACTGGCTGCACAAAGAGAATAACAAGAATAGTTGAGAATAGAGGAAAAAAACAGGTTAGAAATACCCCAGTGAGGTTGGTTTCTTGCAATATCTAATAAATATAAAGTTGTTATCATTTCATGTTCCTGCTATTCCTCAAAAAACATGTTTTTGATATCGTGGCCCTGACATTTTTAACTTACCTTTTATATATTTTATAAAATTGTAGTTTGGGGTAGTGTATCACCACTCAAAGCATCCACATTCGTTTCCTGTGGAATTTCATGGGAACCTTTGATTATCATCAATGTCACTGTCATAAATATATATTTATTTACCACAAAGAGTGTCATCCCTTATTTTCACCCACAAAATTATATTAGATTTTGTCTGTACTTCTTTAATGCATTCAGTTCATGCCACAGGGTGATCACCAAAAGCCTTGGAGCTCTATATTGTAAGGACCTAAAGGCAACACAGTATAACTCAGTGAATAGTGACAGAATAACTTGAAGTCAGTTTTCTCATCAGACTGAATTCACCCAACGAAGATCTACGATTTTTGCTTCGTGCAGAAGTACAAACACTAATGTGTCCCAAATCTCAAACACTCTAACACACTCTTTTAAAAGAGTCTGTTTTAGTGTGAAGGTTTTTAACGACAACATTTTAGGCCACATCAGTAATTACTAGTACATTTTAGAAACAATTATCAGTAGGAAAAAGGTCAGAAGAAAGGTCTTGTCAATATAAGAGTGAACTTCTCTTATATACACACATTTTCCTGGTGTTGCAAACAGTTCAGCAATTAAATACAGTTTTGTCTCAATATTGTCTCATTGTTCTAATTTCACTTTTAACTATTAAAGCTAATACGTTGTGTCCCAAGCATAACTCATCTAATTCAACATTGAGTATTCAAATAATTTTATTTTCAATTTGCTACATGTACAGGACACACAGGAGAATTGAAATACTGTTTCTCTCTGACATTATTCTTACGAAGAATTAAGAAAGATAAAGGACACTGCAGGGAAATATACTGTACAGTGGCTTGCAAAAGTATTCGGCCCCCTTGAACTTTTCCACATTTTGTCACATTACAGCCACAAACATGAATCAATTTTATTGGAATTCCACGTGAAAGACCAATACAAAGTGGTGTACACGTGAGAAGTGGAATGAAAATCATACATGATTCCAAACATTTTTTACAAATAAATAACTGAAAAGTGGGGTGTGCGTAATTATTCAGCCCCCTGAGTCAATACTTTGTAGAACCACCTTTTGCTGCAATTACAGCTGCCAGTCTTTTAGGGTATGTCTCTACCAGCTTTGCACATCTAGAGACTGAAATCCTTGCCCCTTCTTCTTTGCAAAACAGCTCCAGCTCAGTCAGATTAGATGGACAGCGTTTGTGAACAGTAGTTTTCAGATCTTGCCCTATGCACTATGTAAAATACTGCAGTCGTGCAAGATAGAAATCTAATAAATAAAAAGAGAGCATCTTGTGCGTTGTACATTGACAGTAGTGCAGTGACCAACAGCAGCAGGAATATGGTGCAAATGGTTGCAGTTTCATAGACAATTAAAGATATGATTGTAACTTGTATGAGAGAGTGTGTTACGGTCCAGGGGGCAGAGGAGGGAACGAAGTTGGTGAATGAAGTTACTGAATGAAGTGGTCTAGCAAACCGAGCCCAGAGGCTCCGGTGCATCTTTTCCGAAGGCAGAAATTCAACCAGCAACCGCTTTTGTGAGGAGGAGTCAAAAATCAAATGCAAAACTCAAATCTTCTACCTCTGCTTATGAGACTGAAACATGGATGAGAGTGAACAGATGACAAACAACTTACATAATGTATTACAAGACAGGGCTGCTGCTTTTAACTGTCTGCCTGGCAGGTGAAAACATCAACTGACATCTGTTTTATAAAACTTTGTTAAGGTATGGTATATATTTTATTTTATTTTGTGTCTTCACAGGTGTTGATGGTCAGACTCTGATAGAATCTAAACGAGTGATTAAAAGGCCTGGAGAATACAATACAATATACAATACAAATTTATTTATAGAACACATTTAAAAACCAACAGTATACCAAAGTGCTTCACAAAAAAGACAGAAAATAAGACATAAATATTTTAAATATTATAGGACCATAACAAAGTTCCAAGAATGCTAACAGGTCAGTGTCACTAATACACAGGAATAGCATAAAATGCATATCAAGTAAAACATGTTAAAAGCACAAAGCTATAAAAGATATGTATAAAAGGTAAAATAGAGTAAGTCTAGGGATCAGATACAGGCATTAACAAGCAGGAAAGGCAAGATTAAATAAACAGGTTTTTAACCGTGATTTAAATGATTGGATAGAATCAGACGTGCGGACAGCAATAGGAATGTTATTCCATAAATCTGATGCAGCCAAGGCAGACGCACGGTCACCTCTAGACTTCAGCCAGGCTGCACCAGGAGTAACTGAGTAGATGATCTTAGTGCTCTAGCAGGAATGTACGATCTAAGGAGTTCGATAAGGTAGCTCGAGGCTGTGTTGTTGATAATTTTAAAAGTAAGCAGCAGTATTTTAAATTGGATCCGGTATTTAATGGGTAGCCAGGGATATTGATTGGTTATTCCCTGGAGACCCCAGGGGTAAATCTTTAAAAAAATGATGTTACATGTGGCGGAGCGAATGCAAAACTTGGATGTGTTATAACTATTTATACAGTATGACTGCAGTAAGCATGACAAAGTGGAATGGTCACATAGCAGCTTGATATGATGGATGGAAGAACAGGACTGCTACTATCTATCATAGTTTGGACAGGTGAAGAGTTTCCCTTGTGTCAATTTGAAATCAAAAACTTAAAATCTTGGAGTAAGTGATTATTTGTTTGTTTTGTTTTGCTTTGACAGAAGTTAATGGCCAGGCTGTGACAGAATCTGAATCAGTGATTAAAAGGCCTGGAGAGTCTCACAGACTGACCTGAACTGGTTCTGGATTCACATTCAGTAGCTCCTATATGGCCTGGGTCACACAGGCTCCTGGAAAAGGACTTGAGATGGTTGCTTAAATCCTAGTTACTTAGACAAGCTACTCTCAGTCAGTTCAAGGAAGGTTTACCATCTCGAGAGACAACAGCAAACAGCAGGTGTATCTGCATATAGACAGACTGAAAACTGAAGACTCTCCTGTTTATTACTGTGGCTATGTCCACACGTAGGGGAGACCGGGGATAGTTGTAACATTTTTGACATTTCTGTCTGTAAATTGGAGCTCTTTTAAGGTAGTGGATTCAAAAGTTAATGCAAAGTATTTACATGTCTCTGCTATTAAATAGTGCAGCTATTTTCTCTGCAGCACAATTACCCATTGCATGGTATGCTCTCAAACACAAAGAGTGAAATGTTACAATTAACCCCATAGTCTGGGTTAGTTGTAACATGTCCTGGGGTGAAATGTAACACAATGAAATAAGGGTACTGACAAAACATTAACATGTAATCTTTTTTATTCAACACATGAATGCACTTAGAGCCATTTATGTAGCTGTGTGTGTGTGTGTGTGTGTGTGTGTGTGTGTGTGTGTGTGTGTGTGTGTGTGTGTGCGCGTGTGTGTGTGTGTGTGTGTGTGACAGAACGCAGAAATCTAGCTTTTGAACATATTCCAATCCCCCAAAAAAGACAAATGATGGAATTTTCTGCAACTGAATATTTCATTAATTTTGGTTGGTCTTCCTTGAGTTTGGCCTCATTGGCTCAGTGGGCATTATAACCTACAACTCTTGCACCAACTTTTGAACATAAGTAGTTGTGCACCAGCATCGCAATTCCATTACTTTTTATCATGGATTACCTTGGTGTGGTTTGCAAAGTGCTTCAGAAAGATGAGGAAATATGTTTCTTGCACCCATCCTGATTTATTTCCACTACCAATACTTCCTACTGCTCCATCTCTGACACAGTGGTCTGCATAATGTATGTGTGGGAACACAAACAGTGGTTGTGTTGCCAATGGCATTAACCGCATATACAGAGGCGACCAGTGAACCTCTCTCTGCTGATGTCGTTGCCCCAACTTGTTTAATATAAGTTACAGTAATAGTGAGGTGAGTTTTAACATTTGCATTATTGTTACAACTAACCCAGACTGTTGCTGTTACAACTGACCCAGACTCCTATAGCCATGAATTAGCTAACATTACAGCCAACGGCTAAAACATTAGCACTAAAGACCTGCACAGAATATATCCCCATAGACATACAAATAACATAATTTAAGTTTGATGAGTTTAACTGCAAAGCAGATAATACTATTAGAAATGGAAATAAAGTAGAAAAACGTACTTTTTCGCATACAAATGACTTTTTTTCGTGTTAAATTGTCTGTGTTTGACAAAATGTGCTGATTTTTCACATGTGATAGCAGAACTGAATTGGGCATGCACAGGATGAGTCACATCATTTGAAACTTAGCCCTGATTGGAGAAATTGGAAGTGTTACAACTGACCCACGTTACAACTATCCCCGGTCTCCCCTACCTGGGAATTTTGGAAAACGCAGATTTTTCTATGCGTTTGCACCTTTCGTCCACACGTAAACGGCGTTTTCGGTCACTGAAAACGGAGATTTCTAAAAACTCCGGCCAGGGTGGATATTTTCTAAAACTCAGTTTTTGCATTTACGTGTGGACGAGAAAAACGGAGAAAACGCAGCCTCAAAGGTGTGCGCCTTTTTTGACGTCACACTGTGCGCCACGTTGTTGTTTCGGTGAAATTAATTTCTACAATACTGTTACTGTTAATTGTCCTCTCTGCAGTGTTTAAATGCTTACATATACACACACAGTTACTGTCCCTCCACACATACGACTGGGTTCTGCTTCTATGCCCCATCTTTGTTTACTATTTCCCACCGAGGCTTCTAGACTTCTGATTGGCCAACATTTCTACACGGTTAGGAATATAGCACCACCTGTTGCTTTGGCATGTTCCTAGCAGCGTTTTCCTTCATTTCTGCCTTTACGTGTGGACGGGATTATTTTTTAAAACGAAAACGGAAAATCTCCTGTACAAAATCATGCACTACTTACTTTTCATTGTAAATGGTAAATGGCCTGTATTTATATAGCGCTTTTCTAGTCCCTAAGGACCCCAAAGCGCTTTACATATCCAGTCATTCACCCATTCACACACACATTCACACACTGGTAATGGCAAGCTACGTTGTAGCCACAGCCACCCTGGGGCGCACTGACAGAGGCGAGGCTGCCGGACACTGGCGCCACCGGGCCCTCTGACCACCACCAGTAGGCAACGGGTGAAGTGTCTTGCCCAAGGACACAACGACCGTGACTGGAAATTCTATGGAATTGTGTCAGCAATTCCATAGAAGAATTATGTCGTGATTTTATCTTTATTTGCTATTATTTTGTTTTTTGTTTTATTAAATTCTTAATTCAATTTTTAATTCAATTTTGATATATAATGTTCAACATTACCCAGCAAGTATAACCCCAAAACACATTGGTTAATATGAGCAATCTGTTTTCTAAAGTTATTTCAACTGGTGTGAAGTAGCAGGACAAAATAATACATGTGTTACAAGTATCATTCAGGCAAAATTGGATCAAAGGTTCACAGATTAAAAAGAAAAAAAGAAAAAACAAAATTCAAATTTAGCATATATATGTTCCTTATTAGCACTTTATGGCTCTTAATCTTTTAGCACACTGAAATCTCAGTCAAGTAAAATGCAAATTTAAAATCCCCATTTAATTTGCCTGCACACTGTGTCGTTACTAGATGTCAGTTAAAGAATGGCAGATTAATAATAAACGGTGATAAATAATTATGCCGGGTAATAGGACAACCTTGCAGCGATTATACTGCAAAAATTAAAAGAAGTTAAAGGAAAAAAATAAAGTCGCTGTTATGCTGGTAGAGAGATTTCGCTGGCTGGATTTGAGTCAGCTTGTTCCACTAGGAAAATGGATCAGCGATCACTTGTTTATTCACTTTTTTCTTCAATTGTTTTGTTTGTTTTTAATTATTTGAAGGAGATTTACCTTTCAGGATGGATCATGAAGCCTGTAATAATCAGTAAACAAATAAATTGTTAATTTGAAAAAAAATCTGTTTTTATTTATTCTATTTATTTTTTAGTACTTCTGTTTTTTTGTATGTTCCGAAATCCTATACATGTTTTATGTCTATATTAAAAGGCAGGAAAATGACATGCAAAAGTAGACTATTTATAATAATATAATAATAAAAGACTGAAAAGCTTCATAATTTAGATTTTGAATACCAAACCATTCCCAAGTTAAATTTGCAGGTCTATGCAAAGTAACCTTGCTTATAAACACACCATCACCAACCTTCCTTTATTGTGTTACATCTTAAACATTGTGATTGTGAAGTGCTGAAAAATATGGGCTATATATTATCCTGGACTTTTGTCCTTGTAGTTAGTCTTCAAGGTAAAAAGAAATATTTCTTCTTTAAAACCGCAGATTGGACAAGTCTGATAATCACTTTCTTTTTATTTTTACAGGAGTTTGGAGTGAGTTCAAACTGGAGCAGTCTCCTTCTGAGGTGAAGAGACCTGGAGAGAAAGTGAAGATGTCATGTATCATTTCTGGTTATAGCTCGACAAACTACAATATTAACTGGATACGGCAGACGCCAGGGAGAGCTCTGGAGTGGATTGGTAGGATGACCACATGGTCAAACTCTGCTTTCTATGGCAGTTCTTTTCAAAGTCGTGTAATCATAACTGGAGACGACGTTCCCAGCAGCACTCTTTACCTCGAGATCAAGAGTCTGACAGCAGAAGATTCTGCTGTTTACTTCTGTGCCTGACAAACCACAGTGACTGAGGACAGAGTAACACCTGCACAAAAACCTCAATGACTGCTCAGTTTTCTCTTTACTTGTAAACAAACTTTATGTATCCATATTTGCTTCTATTCATTAATCACACATCAACTGTTTATGTTTGTAACAGATTAATGGTAATGACCAAATATTTTTCTTTTTCAATTTATCTACATTTTTAAATTCATTAATTAATATTTTGCTTGCACAAGATAGCAGCTGAGCCATAGCGCTTATGAATTTGGAGTTGTAATGACAAAAACTTTATTGGTGACGTGACATTAATTGAACTTTATCATCACCTGTTTCCAACATCACTCTAACCCTGTTGTCATCGGAGGGCCTGGAGAGCTCTGGAATATCGGAGGCAGCGACTGCCTCCGATGTTATTGGTCTACCAGTGGTTCCAGTGGAAACAGTGCTACTGTTGGCTGAAGAGAAGAGAGAAGATGGGTGAAGCATTTAAGGAGGCAGCAAGAGAAAAAGAAAGTCAGGAGAGGAGGTATTTTAAATGTAGGGACCAGAGATGGGCAGTAATCTGATTACTTTTTTCAAGTAACGAGTAATGTAAGGGATTACTATTGCAAAAACGGTAATTAGATTACCGTTACTTTCCCGTAGGAACGCTGCGTTACTAAAACCGTGATTTTTTGCGAGAATGTCTCATGACAGTGACGTAAGCAGTACGACGTTCATGACAACAGCTGTGTCCAGATCAACAATGGATAATATATCGAGTGCGGGAGAGAGTTTGAGCGTGCAGCGTTTAAAGCGTGGAAGTACTGATCTTACTTTGATACTCTTACTTAGTTTGATTCCATAAAAAGTGACAAAAACATTAGTGTCCGTTGTGCGTGGGAAGAAAACTTCTTTTTACAGCGAAAAAAACCCCTAAACTTCCAAGCAAGCAGCGAGTGCACTACGACGTAATCATAGCTGGACTGGCCATCGGGCATACCGGGCATTTGCCCGGTGGGCCGCTGGCGATTTTTTGTTTTTATGGGCCGATGGATTGTTTTTTGTTTTTTTTGTTTTTTTTTTCAGGAAGGGTATATATATAATGAAAGGTGTTGGATTGGCCAATTGGTCATGATCAACTCTGGGCTGGACCAATTACAGCCGAGGAGGCTGGATGCACCCTCCCCCTTGTTTAGCAATCTTATAGACAAACTAAAGAAAATGAAGAACAAAAAAAGGAAAGGAGGTGTTTATGAAAATATCACAAAATCTGTCATTTATTAATTTTAATATTAATTAATGATCATGTCTCACCTGTAGTGTTCTTGGTCTTAATTTAAGGTTTATCCTATAGCGATTGACAGATCACGTGACTTTCGCGCATTGCATGCCGGGAACTCGAGGCAAAACAATCCAAGTACCGCATCAAATGCAAGCATTTGCAGCACCGCAAAACGTTCATTCTCCGGTTCCAATACCTTCTTGGTTTTTCTTTGCCGCACAAAAAAGGAATGTACAAAACTAAGGAGAACAATGCCGGCCCGTACAAAGACAGACTCGACGAAAAGGCAAAGAAAAGTTCGAGGAAAAAATCAAAGGAGTGAAAGGGTCAGACCCTTACAAGCACACAGAGTGGACAAAAGATGTTAGCATGCTTCCCAACTTTCACCACGCTCAGATTTATAATGATACGGTTCTTGAAGTGAGTGCATACACTCATGAAGTTTTTAGTAACTTCAGGTCACTGCAACAAGCCCGGGTACAGTTTACCGATGGATAGGTACAGGACCTTGAAATGCACCGTGTATAACGACCATCGTACAAACAAAGGTAAGTTTACCAGTCTCACAAATCGTCGTCATAAATACACATTCATTAACCGTTTATTAATATAACCTTTGAGCTCAACGGTAATTAATTAGTAGTGGAAATAATTTCTGGTACGCATTACAGAAATGTAGCAGTGACAATAATATTGTATGTTGTAATCGCGCTGGACAATTAGTGATACAAAACAACTGTTTTATCCTGTGAATAAAAGTATATGTTTTTGTCAATGTACCGTGGTAATAACAGAAGCGAAACGCAATATTGTGTCAGGACAATTCACTATTTATGCACAATAAACAAAGGAGCATAGCGCCACAATTTCTGTTCAGCGCCAGACTTACTTGTAACCTATATCACCAATTATGTTATGAAAAATGACGTATTAACTACTACAAAACACTGACCTTTGTGGGAATGCTTGGAGCAGACTAACATGTGAGCTGGAGTGTTCTGAGACGTTATATTTGGTATATCCAGACCATCCGTCGACTCTTACTTCGGAAACATGGCGTAAAAAATTTCTCTTCAACGACGTAATCCGATAAAAAAAAAACGATCTCTTTACCCGTCGGCTTCCTGTGGCTGTCATGCGACCGGCTATTGCAGTTAATAATACAACAGCTTCTTGCCATTTTTTGTGTTTCTTTTTATCGCTGTGTAACTGAGTTCAATTGAAAGCCTGCGTGCGCTAGTACCTCTTGCCTCAAGTTCCCAGAATGCTTTGCGTTTTTTTCCCCCCTTAATGACATCACATTTTCAATCTCTATCCTGGTGGGCCGGTCTCTAGTCAAAATGCCCGGGCCGTTTTTTTTCCCAGTCCAGCCCTGGACGTAATGTGAAACTCACAGAGAAACTCGCGGATTCTTCCACTGACCGCCGCGGCACACCTGCACCAGGGTAAACCTCCGCCTACCCCACTCCTGCTTTACAGGTGAAAATAGAGCAACAGGACCGCTAGTCTTTGATTTTATTTATTTTCTGTTGTGTTTTACTTGCATCTATTTGAAAGAGTGAGTGTAAACACAAAAAAATATTTTATTTTTTGTGCTGGAATGTGCAGAAAATAGGTTTAAAGGTTAAACAAATTTCTTCCAGTCAGAGAATGTTGCATATAATTAAGTTTTTGCTTGATGCATAAAGTTAAAAGATTTAAAGTTTTCAAAAGAGACGTTTCCATTTGATTACATTTTGTATGATGATTGTTCAGAAAAAGTAGAATTGGGCTGAAAGATCTATCGCTTTATCACCTATTCAGGTTGTAAATTGTGTTTTTAAAAAGTAACTAAGTAACTAAGTAATTAATTACTTTTGAAAATAAGTAATCAGTAAAGTAACGGGATTACTTTTGGGGGGAAGTAATCAGTAATTAGTAACTGATTACTTTTTTCAAGTAACTTGACCAACACTGGTAGGGACTATGACTGGTAAAGGTAGGAAGCTGTCTGATATGATGGAGAGAATAGCATGGATGAAATGGAAAATAGTGTCCCTAGTGGAGAGAGAGAGAGGTGATTGGACCAGACTTCTATGTATGCCTATGTAAAAGAAACAGAGGTGATGAGGTGGTGCTGGATAGGTATAATAGTAAAGAGAGAAATGCAGTAGGACATATGATAGTGTTAGTTGCAAAAACAAACAAACAAACAAACAAAAAAAGAAGTGAAATACGGTACAGGAAGTGGGAAAAGGCTGACAGTGAGTTGTATGTGAGGCTGGGCACAGGAAGGACAAAATGTAGTGATTTGTATTAGTTAGCTAAGCAGAGAGATTGAGCAGGAAATGATGTGAAGCAAATTTGAGTGATTAAAAAGAAAGTGTAGATGAGTGTATTGAGAAGACTGAAGGACCACTTGAATAAAAAAATTGAAAGACTAGCTGATGAATAACAAACTTGTGAGCAAGAGGATAGAAATTAGTGAATCATGAAGCGCAGAGGATTGCACAATGGACTGTCATTTCTCTTTACACACCTGTTTGAATGTGCCATAATATGAATTCTACCAGTTGTCAAATAGAGCTGTCAGCTGACTTCTGCACAACACAACTGATGGTCCCAACTCCATTAAGAAGAAATTCCACAAATGAACCCTGATAAGGCACACCTGTGAAGTGAAAACCATTTCAGGTGACTACATCATGAAGCTTATTGAAAGAAAGTCAAGGGTTTGCAGAGCTGTCAACAAAGCCAAGGGTGGCTACTTTGAGGGTTCTTAAATATAAAACATTTTTAGTTAATTATCTTTTTTTTTTGCTACATAATTCCATATATTTGATGTATTTAGTATGTATCTAAAATGTAGAAAGCATTATAAATAAAGAAAATATATTGAATGAGAAGGTGAGTGCAAAATTTTCACTGTTAGTGTATATACACCCCATTTATTCTTATCATTTGGTAATATCAAAATTTAAAAAAGTAAATAAATTTATTAAAATAAAGTGCAATGTAATCATCAGTAACTACTTTTGTTGTAGTTACAACTGAATAATCAATGGGCATTTTCATACCTTGTATAACAGACTTCTTCACTGCTGTTAGACCAGTAATAATCCTCCATTTATTTGAGACTGTGCAAACTGTGACTTCCTGTGTTACTGAGCTATACAAGTGCAAAACAGACTGCAGAGTGGTATTAACATTATGTCATTTTTACCAGAAAACATGTTTTCTGTACCACTGTTACTGTTCTTATCTGTTAGATGTGAAAATTATATTAGCTATCAGTAGGAGCATTTTTGCAATATAGTTTGATACAATTTTACAAGAGATATTGTTTTTCCAATAGGTGTAAAGTCTGAAGAGTTGACACAGTCACCCCCTTTGACTCTGCAGGAAAAGAGCTGGAATGGATTGGAAGAGGATGTGTTTATATGCAACAACCTACAAAGATTCAATCAAAAACAGGTTCAGTATTTCCACTTCCAGATATTTTATATCCACAGAATATGCAGCCTTGAGACAAAGTTGTGTGTTACTGTGCCAGACAGTCACAGTAACACAAACCCTTAGGACACCTGTAGAAGAACTCTTCATTGTCTGACTAGTTGTAACGTGAAGTCACCAGCGGAGGAGCCCTAATGCTTAAAGAGCAGTTCACTGTAAAGATGCAATGCCATTTGGTCACAGTCAGCCATTGTGCTTTAAATAAAATAACATCAATTTTGATGGTTGATATTTAAATTTTACACAAACTTTATTTTGACCAAACATCAAATAAGTTCAATTATATCCTGTAGTTGAGGAAAAGTTAATGAAACATTTATATATCCATTTAGTCTTCTTAAATAATCTTTCAGAATTAAAATTATCATGCTTAGGTTTTTAATTAAAACATAACTGATTGTACTCATCTCCTTGCTTTCCATGTTTTATGAGCCACACTTTGAATAACGGTCTTAAATAACCTGATAAGAAAACAGACTAATCACTTGTTTTATTGGCGTGAAATCTAATGAGATCAAAATAGAGTATGTTCATTTTCCATGAAAGTATTTGCACTCCACACATAACTGTCAGCTTCTTACTGTATGGATGGTTTATATGTATTTCTCTATGCAAATTTCATTTTCCACTCAGCTATAAAAACATCACATCAGTAGGGTTGTAGGGATATTGCATAAGATTCATCAACAACCATGTTTCCTGTAGCTCTCTTACTCCTCTTGGCTGGTGGATGTGAGTATCTTTACATTTGTCACTGTCAGCAGTTCTTTTTTTGTAGCATGATTTAAGAATTGGTCGCAATTTTTTTTTCTTTTTTTAAACAGGTGTGAAGTGTGAACAGCTGACACAGTCAACTGCTGTGACTGTGCAGCCAGGTCAACCTCTGACCATCACCTGCCAGGTCTCTTATTCGCTTAGCGACGACTATACACATTGGATCCGGCAACCTGCAGGGAAACCACTGGAGTGGATTAGTAGAGACACTGCTGTGAAAGATTCACTAAATAATAAGTTCAGTGTTGAATTAGATTCTTCCAGCAACACAGTGACGTTAACAGGACAGAATCTGCAGCCTGAGGATACAGCTGTGTATTACTGTGCCAGAGAGCCGGCCACAGTAACACAAACCATCAGCAGAGCTAAACAAAAACTCTTCAGTACCTCAGCTGTTGTAACATGAAACCACCACAGGAGGAGCCCCCGGACCACTGTTGCTTTTAAATGCCAGTTCACTTTTAAGCTGATCAAGTATAGTATATGATGACATGATAGTAATAATAAATGATACTAAAAAAAAGATCATGTCCATTTAACTAACAATGTTTTTTTTTAATTGTTCTAAAACCGTCAAATGTAAATTGTGACCACATATATGTACTTCAGCTGTCTTCACCTGTTAATCCCCCCAGGGGCTTTCTGAGGTTCCTGCTCGAAAATGACATCCCCAAAATGAATGGAGTATTTCTCTGCAATTACAAACTCTGGGTAAACAATCTTGGTATCAAAATAAAGCTAACACTTATAACATTTCACTGGAGGTGTAATTATTGCAGCAGTTGTTACGTAGGCCACAGAAAACAGAACTATTTTTTGTCCTTTTTTTTCTGATCATTTTCTACTTAAGTGATTGGCAGCTGCCAATAAGTCCAGACCTCCCTCTTCCCAGCCTCCTCAAGCTTATGTGGGGGAACATCGAGGTGTTCCTAGGCCAGCTGAGAGATGTAATGATCCTATGTGTCAATGGTCTGTCCCAGGGGGCTCCTTCTAATGGGACATGCATGGAACACTTCACAGGCAGTTTAATCAGATGCCCACACCACCTCAATTGGTTCCATTCAATATGGAGGAGCAGAAGCTCTACTCTGAGCCCATTTCGAACGACTGAAGTCCACGCCCTATCTCTAAAGAAGAGCCCAGCCATTCTTCAAACAAAACTAATTTCTGCCGCTTGAATACGCGATCTTATTCTTTCAGTCACTAGTTTGTGACCAAAGGTGTTCAACACCCGCTGTACAACTTAAGTGGTTCAACAGTGGGGTTTGGTATGGCGGAGTTCGCTGGAAACAAGTCAGAGTGGGAATACCAGTAGCTGTAATATTGAACCTTTATGGATAAAATTAAATCTAAGGACCAGTGTAACCTGCCTGGGACAGGGTTACAGGTGTCCAACCCTGAAGCCAGACCGGGGGAGAGAATTCGTCGAGCCATCACATTTTGGTCCATATAAAACTTACTTAAATCCTCAAATCCCATTTTTCCTGCTTCTAATACATCAAATTTGGCATCAAATGTTTATTTGCTCCCTAATATGTCCCACGCATACGTGACATTATATTTATTCACTTCACTTATCAGTGGTTACAATGTTATGCCTGATCTTTTTATTACCGACTTATTGTAAATTATTATATTTTACAAGTCCTGACAGTCAGACTGCGAGTTTGAACCTGTGAACAAAAGGTGTAGAGAATCCAACAGATTCACAGTCAGTAAATCCTCTTGTCTAAGTCAAACAGACACCTGAAAAAGGACTGTAGAGGGTGACAATATGTGACAATATCACATATGACAGTGACTATATGTAAGACATTTTGCTGGCTAATATTACTGTCAAAGTATTACTGAGAGAAATATGCATATTTTAGGACAGAGACCAGTGGCGGCTGGCCCATAGGGGGCGCTCGGGCTCCGCCCCCCCAAATGTGGAGGAGTAAAAATATATATTTTTAAAAAATTCATCAATGATAGTTTTACTATGTGTGTGCCCATATACAGCCAGGCGTATTTTAACATTTTCACCAGCTGACTCATTAAAGTTCAACCAACAAACGGTGTTTTTCTTCTTCTGGGGCGCTCGTCAAAGCGCCCTTGATATGCAGCGAAATAGCCTATCATTAAATGGTTGCCAGGGGAAAATAATAAATATTTGACCTATCAGCGTCGCTGAATTAAATGGTTTGGGGGCGCTTAAAATTGCGCCCCTGCAGAAAACGCGCAAAGATTTGCTGTTCTAGAATTTTACCTCAGTCAGTAGCCTAAGTGAGCTATAAGGTCAGAGAGAGACGATGGCAGCGGTATTGTTAACGGTTGAGGCACAGCCTCCCCCAAATTCGGTTAGATCGCTTCTAACCTACCCTTTTGCCAGAAGGACAATGGCAGAAAAACTGCAAGTTAAAGAGTTGGGACCTGACAAGCCCGAAATTCAACTAACCCAGGCAACGAAGGAGAAGTCAAAAGCATACAACAGGACTTTTTGTCGGAGTTGGTTCCAGCGCAAGTCGTGGCTGACAGGCTGTGGAACAGCTAATGCACTTTTTTGTTTCCCGTGCATACTGTTCAAAAGTGACAAGTGTGATTTGACGTGGACACAATCTGGACAAACCGACTTAAAGCACCTCTCCGAACGAATCAAGAAACATGAAAGCTCACGAGTTCATATGGACAACAGTGTAAAGCTAGCTGTGCTAGGGAAAACTAGCATAGCGGCGCAGCTAGATGATGGACATCGGATTGCTTTAAGAAGGCACAACGAAGAGGTAGATAAAAACCGTCATATTTTATCTAAAATCATCGATTGTATTAAGTTTTGTGGTGCTTTTGAGCTAGCAATGCGGGGACATGATGAAAGTGATTCCTCAGACAATCCAGGGATTTTTAGAGGTTTAGTCGACTTGATGGCATCAATTGATCACGACTTGAGGCAACACCTTGAAAATGCTACTGTATTTAAAGGCACCTCGAAAACAGTCCAGAACGAGATCCTGGATTGCATGTTGGCAGTTCTGAGAGAAAGGATCGTGGAAGAAGTAAAGGCAGCGAAGTTTTTAGCCATTCAAGCTGATGAAACCACTGACATTTCTACACACTGTCAGTTAGTCATGGTGCTAAGATACATTGACCAACGAAACCGTATTCAAGAGCGTTTTTTTGAATTCATCAAGCTACCCAATGCTTGTGCAGATGCAATAGCCAGTGCCTTATCGGAGAGGCTGCGCTTCATCCTCCCCCAGGGACAAGAGAGAAAGTTGATCGCCCAGGCCTACGATGGGGCCGCTGTAATGAGGGGTACCACTGGAGGAGTGCAGCGTAAGATACAGGACATTTATGCTAACGCTCACTACGTACATTGTTATGCCCATCAGTTAAACCTGGTAATGCAACAAGCAACCTCCCACATCCCTCAAATCAGTCACTTTTTTTCCGACATAGCAGGATTCGCTTCTTTTTTTACTAAATCGAGCAAGAGGACTGCAGTGCTTGACGAGGTGGTGGCGCACCGACTTCCAAGTGCATCGGCAACCCGTTGGAACTTCAACAGTCGTGCTGTGAATACAGTGTATGAACATAAAGACGATCTGGTGAGGTGTTTTCAGACCATCCGTAACAGTGAAGGATTTGATGCCCCTACAAAGAGAGATGCCGGTGGTTTCGTGAGAATGCTGGAAGACGAAGCTTTCTGTTTTTTCCTGGCCTTGTTTCACAAGATAATGCCACATGTAGACATGCTGTATAACCACCAAAAGAAGAGAAACATCGATTCTGTCACCATCGCAGGGATCACCCAGACATTCATCAGCCGCATGCAGGCTATCAGGTAGGCATAAAAGCATAAATATGTAACCTAGAATAAATGTTAATTATCTATGCATAGATTCTATCAAATTCTCTGCATATATTCTGAGTTCTGTGACTTAAATGTTTAATGGAATTCAGATAATTTTGATTTATATCAGCCTTTGAAGTAATTTTATGAAAAATATTTGATTAAGTATATTTGATGAAGTATATTCCCAGTAATGATTTGATGTAGCCTATACCATAGGCTATTTCCTGAAATTATGGCCAGGGCCTTTATTTACTTGCACTGGTTTTCCCCCAGCCATTAAACCAGGTCCGGTTATTAATTAAATCCGGTAATTCCCGGTAATTAGAACACAACCTTTGTTTGGTTTGTGTTTGGTTAATATATCCCTATTCAGTTTTCAGAAGCCATTAATGAAACTTATGTATTGGATCAGGGAGGCACTTCCTAATCTGGTTGTGGATGAGGAGTACAGGGGACCTGTTCAAGACCCACCCACAAAGAGACGGAGAACATTGGGGGAAGACAGGCAACACCATTTGGCACTGGAGGTAAGCACTAGCTGCTTGGTCTGATTTAAATCGGATCATCAGATAAAATCTAATGACGATGCTGTCAGATGTCATTTGATATAGTGGTCATGACTGTTTTGTTTTGTTATGGACAGATTTTTTTTTTCAGAATAATGATTAACATGAGACATGTGCCAAAGTCTTACCACTGAATCTAACTCTTACCAATTATATATTATTGGATAGGTGTGCGACACCATTATGAGCCATGCCAAGGAGAGGTTTTCTTTCACCAAGCACCTTGTCAGCGCCACTCTGTTGCAAGGAGACTTGTTCCAACAACACAGCAAAAATTTTCCAGATGCAGCACTACAAACCACAGTGGAAGCCTATCCCTCATTGGACAAAGCCAGACTTAAAACAGAACTGTCCCTGATCTACGACAACGAGGAGTTTCAGAGTTGTAGTGGTGCGCTGGCGCTCTATCAGGTTCTGATGGAAAACAACCTTCAAGACACATTCACCGAAACTGTAAGTCTTCTTAACATCCTCATCACCACACCAATGACAACATCAGAATCGGAGAGGTGTTTCTCTACTTTAAAGAGGATAAAAACTTTCCTGAGAAACAATATGGCTCAGGATCGGCTCAACGCTCTGGCTATGCTGTCCATAGAGAAAAAACTCACACAAGAACTTCCTGATTTCAACACCAGGGTCATCGAGAAATTTGCCACTCAGAAAGACAGACGAGCAAAGTTCTTGTACAAATAAGAACCCTTAACCATATTTACTCTCTTTCTCCATCCCTCTCTCTTTCTCTCTTTAGCCCACCCCCCCAATCAGTTTACAGTTGTTGTTTTCAATAGTTATTTTTCATTCATTCAAAAAAAAAAAAAAAATCTGTTCATGTTCATTTTTACAAATCTATACAAATGGCCAGAATATGGTTGTTCATTTTAAATTTAAATTAAAATTGTGTTGTTTGATGTACTCATTAAATGGGTCATTTTAGTCGATATCATAAAAATTGCCCCCCCTGAGATTTTTTTCAGGAGCCGCCACTGACAGAGACATAACAGTTGCTGCTCCCATCAGACCACTAGAGGGCAGGTGCTGTCAAGTATCTTCTTTTCGAAAATGGCAAGATCAGCAGAGTTGTGGTTCATCGTGTAAATTTCAGTTAAAAAAGTTAGGAGGATAAAGTGATTAACTTTACTTTCCTATGCTTCTGAGACTTTGCAATGAACTCAATGTTCATTTTATGGGATATTTATTAGCTATTCATGTTAAATCTTTATTTTCATTTTCTCACAAATACCCACATATTAAAAATAAGAAAGACTGAACAACAGTTTAAGTCTCAATCCTTTATTTGGATACATCAATAAGGACAGTCCTACCCATTCTACCAACTAGCACCTTTAGCATTGCTGCTATTCTTCAAGTCCAAAAGTGCAAATTGTTTTTCTGTTTTTATCATTTCAAGAAAATAACTTTGGTTTTCAGAGGAGGAAGCAAAACTGAACTTTGGGTGCTGCTTATACACCATCAACTAAACTCTGTGCCTGTTTTTAGCTGTTCTGGAAAAGATCCTTACTTCACTGGAGTCAGAATCAGTAGATGTGTTAGTACTGAAATAAATATTTATTTTATTTTTTGTTAAGACAGTTTCTCATAATTCAGTTCTTTGTCTATATTGAAAAACATTCAGTGGCAGTAAAAATATTATTTAAAATGCTCTGTATCATACTGTATTCAGTTTATATGGAAATAAATACAAATTTGATTTGACATGTTTGTAAAATTCATTTAAAACAAAACAGGACTTCAGGTTTATTAAGCTCATAACTGCTGTCAGTCAGAGGCTGAACACTGAAAGACCTGCACAAATACTCAGCAACAGTCAAAAATGTTTAGTTTAAACCTGTAAATAATTCATTATTAAGTCGTTAAAAAAACAATAAAACAAAACGAAACAAAACACACTTTACTATGCAGTCTGGTCAAAAAGATAAATAAAAATTTATTTGAATTTAATTTATTTAAAATATGCAAATGAAAAAGTTACTTAAAAGGGAGTGGTGCTTCTGTGTTTCAGTGAGAGGACCAATGGGCTCACATCATTTCAGCTTCAACATCAATCATGTTCACTCTGATACTGCTGCTGGCTGCTGGATCCTGTGAGGAGCATTTAGTGGATTCACTCTAATAAACACTGAATTGTCAGATAAATGATGGTAATAATGTTGATTTCTGTTTCCACAGGTGTGTACAGTATTGATCTCATCCAACCAGACTCAAGAATCGTGCAGCCTGAACAGTCTATGACCATCACATGTCAGGTCTCTGGTTATTCTGTAACTAGCTATGGAACAGCTTGTGTCAGACAGCGTGAAGGAAACCCACTGGAATGGATTAACACTATTTGGACTGGTGGGAGCACTGCCAACAATGATGCTTTAAAAAACAAGTTCAGCATCAGCAGAGACACTTCTGCTCAAACAGTGACAATAACAGGACAGAATCTGCAGCCTGAGGACACAGCTGTTTATTACTGTGCACGTGACCGCACAGTGATACAAACCAGTGGAAACCTGCACAAATACTCAGCAAGCAGAGACACACAACTACACACAATAAATTTGAATATGAATGACTATAGTATGAATTAGAGGAGTCAAATGGAGACATAATAAAATAGAAATACAATGGTAACTGTGTATTATTAAAGATTTTTCACACATTCTAAATATTTGCTAGCAATCATTTATTAGCCACTCAAGTCACCCCCCACACTGAGGGACCAAGGGATGGAGGCCATGTACTGTAAGGTCTTGGATGAGAACTGCCTCAGCCAGAACACTTAAGATTGGTTGTGGAAGAGTCTTTCAGCATGACATTGACTCAACCGCTAACTTAAGTTTTGCTTGAGGATCAAATACTTGTTTCACTCAGTGACATGTAAATAAGTCTAGAACTTTTACGTAATGTGTTTTTTTTTTATTATAAATTTTTCTTTGATATTCTGTCTTCCTCCATTAAAATGAAACTATCAGAAATAATAGATTCATTTCTTTGTAAATGAGCAAACTTACAAATTCAGTAGGGAATCTAATATCTGGTTCCACCATTTTATTTAAGGACACTGTACATTTTCCTCTACAACCAAGGAATCTTCTTATGGATATCATTTTAAAAAACACAAAAAGAAGAAGAAGAGCTATGGAAAGTTTTCCTTCATAGACCTAGAAAATCTAGTATTTTTAAATGAATTTAAAAAATCAAATAAAAAATTAAAAAAACAATACATGTCTGGAGTTTTTATAATCAGTGTTCATGCTAAGAAGGTTTCTGCTTGGGTTCACTTGTAAATGTTCATTCTGATTTAAATAGTCTTTCTCCAGAGACAGTGACAAATTTTGTATTACTTAGAAGGCCACAGAAAACTCTGGACTGTGAAGAGAAAGGTTTATTTTCAAGGCCACCTCTTCCAGATTTACTATTTGTCAAGCAGCATTTGACTAAACACTAAAACACTTTAGTAAATCGTTCCTGATTACTGACTGTAGTAAAAGCAGATGGTACTCTCACTAATTGCGAAGATGTTTCAAGACAGGTTTATAGACATGTCACTTTAAGACATGACACCAGATAGCAACTGTTTTTAAGACAGTAAGTCTGTCTTTGGATGTTGTTTTCAAAACTCACAGTGGATTTGTTAGGAAATTTTACAAAATGCAGTAATCATTTTAAATAACACAATCCTAAATTAATAATTGCATGGTAATGTTTTATTGCTTTATGAAGCTCCACTAACCCCTTATGCAGTTTCCTTAATGTTTCTTTAAATTTAAAAACTTCAAAATTATAAAGGTAAAATGAACATATTTTGTCCTTAAAGATTTTAAAATATCATGTATTTCTGTCCCCATTAAAAGTAAAAGTTAATGTGGAGAATTTTAAAAAATTGTATTCATAACATTAGAGCTTTTGAACTAAAAGCTGTAATTTAAAGATTACTTAGTGGCGATTCGATTGGTTTAGATTTCGTTAGATTTCAGCAAAACAACCAGAACACTAGAGGAGCTGGCATTTGTTAGTCTTCCTTGATTTTGTTTTGTTTACTTTTTGTTACACCAATTTATCAAAAGTCATTGGTCTGTGCTAATAATAAAATAATATATTTAGTGGCAAAACTTAAAATATTCTGTTTTCAGTTTCCATGAAATAAACTACATTCTATTTCACATAGCTTTATAATTGAAAAGAAAAAAAAAAAGGTCTATTAAGCTAATCATCTACATGGTCACGTTAAATAAAAACACAAGCATGCCATTAAAATAAAAGCACGTTCTCTGGTCAAAAATAACATGTAATATTATATGTAAATATAAGTTATTTAAAAATATGCAAATGAAAAAGTGGTCAAAAGGGGATTGGTGATTCTGTTTCACTGAGAGGACAAATGAGCTCACACCATTTCAGCTTCAGCATCAATCATGTTTGCTCTAATACTGCTGCTGGCTGCTGGATCCTGTGAGGAACTTTTGCTGGATATAATCTAATAAACACATTAGAAACACTTAATATACATATAAATGATGGTGATAATGTTGATTTCTGTTTCCACAGGTGTGTACAGTATTGATCTCATCCAACCAGATTCAAGGGTTTTGCAGCCTGGACAGCCTTTGACCATCGTTTGTCAGGTCTCTGGTTATTCTTTGACTGACAGCAGCTATGGAACATGTTGGGTCAGACAGAGGCAAAGGCAGCAAATGGACTGGATTAACTGCATGTGGGCTGGTGGGAGCACTGCTAACAATGATGCTTTAAAGAACAAGTTTAGCGTCAGCAGAGACACTTCTGCTAGAACAGTGACAATAACAGGACAGAATCTGCAGCCTGAGGACACAGCTGTTTATTACTGTGCACGTTACGACACAGTGATACAAACCACTGACAGAACTGCACAAAGACTCAGCAACACACAAGACATAGGGAGTTTTTTTTTAGGCTTGACAATTATAGCATTATTGAAAATACTACTCTCAGTCAGTCCAAGGGTATTTACTATCTCCAGAGAGAACAGTAAAAAACTGTGTTTATTACTGTACTTGTACTTGACTGTACTTGATATCAACAGCAAATTCAGTCAGTTGGTTGGCTGTACAAAATCGTTTAATACTTAAAATTGCTGAATGACATTTCATTTTCATTCAGGTCAGGTCATGAATAAAAGTGACAGCCCAACATTCACATTGTAGGACAGGACTATTGTTTTTAACTTTTTTATTTTGAGATTTAGTTGTTTTGTTATCATAAAAGTACACCTTAGATTATAAAATCAAACAAATAACAAAACAAAACAAAACAAACCCTGATCTTGACCTTAAAAAAATAATTTCCAGAGACAACAACAGACATCAGCTGCTCAGATAAACAGTCTGAAGACTCTGCTGTTTATTATTGAGTGCTATCGAGTGCTACAGTTTAACAGAAGCACAAATCATTTAGAAGGAATGTGTATTATGTTGATTTTATTGGAAATTTACTCTGACACATATAATCACAAAATAAAATAAAAAAATAAAAAGGTGTTGCGATAAAAAAAATTTCAGAGGAAAAATAACCAGACACTTAAATGACTGCTCATGGGAAAGTGTTCTTTTAATCTTTTAATGTTTTGGGCCATAGTTTAACCCTTAGATGCACACGTGGGGTCAAAAATGACAAGAATTAATTTTTACACAGTAACATACATGATTTATAGTCAGGGCTCCACATAAGTGGTCCACAGGTGTACATTCGCTGTCAAAATAAAAGTATTCCCGGAAATTCAGAGAATACGCGCTTCTTTTGCGGTGGAGGAACACCAAAGTAATTGCTTACGGAGCTTGCTTCTTCAACATCTTTAAGAGTTCTGAACAAATGTCTGTCCTCCTCCAGAACATCTAATGTACGCAAATGAGCGTTCCAACTTCTTATCTGGTACGCCTCTTTTATTTTGACAGGAAATGTGCACCTGTGGACCATTTATGTGCAGCTCTGTTTATAGTTTCCTGTGCATTTCAAACATTGTCCTTTCTGATGTTTTTTTTTTTTTTAAATACCTAAAGTAACATGGCTGCTATGAGGCCAGCTAGGATCCCTGTGGACCTTGCCCTACAAATGATCCAGGACGGGTCCCCCCCCCCCCCCCCCCAAACAAGGCCAGTCAGATACAGAGGAGTCCTCTGATGAGTCCTCTGAAGAGGAAATGGATATTGAGTCTAACAGAATGAACCACTCTTACTGTTCTAGCCACAATGTTCTGAATTAGTCGGCCAGGGCTTGCACCTGGGTTTAGTACTGTCTCCCCAATAGATGCATGGAAGATGTTCATGTCTGATAATATAATAGAAGAGGTGCTGACATGCACAAACATGGAGGCACGAAGAGTAGCCACAGACAGGGGAAAAGAGTGGAAAAATGTAATCGAACATGAGCTCCTGGCCTTCATTTGACTGACCATTCTTGCAGGAAGTTAGAAGAACTGGGATGTACCAGTTGGTGTGTTTTTGGGAGTCCTCTGCATAACCCATTGTCCAAGGCCACTATGTCAATTCAAAGATTTAAAGATATTCGCCGTTTCTTGCAATTTGATGACAAGAGGACCAGAGCCTACCGACTGAAAACAAACCACATGGCAGCTTTCTGCTACATATGGGGCCTGTTCCTGGTCAACTGCAGGCAGAAATTCATCCTCTGTGATTGTGTTACAGTGGATGAACAACTTGTGCCTTTCAGAGGGAAGACCCAGCTTCTGCAGTATATGCAGAGCAAGCATACAAAAGTGATACAAGTGATACAAAAACTGCAATTTCTTAAAATTAATAAAAAAATATATAAAAATGCAAAGGGCCTCATGTAATAAACATGTTTTATGAGGAATACCTCAAATATGAGAATGTTACAACTCTTCGTTTTAAAGATTTTGAAGAATAACAACCGAGTTTATAGCAAAATGCATTGTTTCTATTTGGGGTCATTTTTGACCCCACTCGTGGAAGAGTGTAGGTATTGGTAGGTTGTGCATCCAAGGGTTAAAATCATTTGTGTGACTGGAAGTGTGTTATGCTGGACTCACCGTCTGACCCCAGTGTTACTTGTTTCTGTGTCTTTATGTCTGCATCATTCAACACTTAACTTTTATTTCCTTTTGTTTATTTGCTTTCAACTGTACAGAACTTTGAAAACTGCTAAATAACATTATTATCATTACTATTATTATCATTATTATTGTTGTTGTTGCCGTAAAATATTCCCAGGTGTGTCTTTTGTGCCCCAATTCCTTCTGGTGTGGGTTCCTCACTCTGCCCACCACACAGACAGCTCATGACACCTTTATACACATATTACATCTGAACTATGACCAAAAATAATGGGAGAAAAGCTAAATTATAAAAATGAGTTTTCAGCAGTTGTTTAAAAGAAACCACAGATTCAACCAACATGATGGACTAATATATAACCTCAAAAGCATGGTCACTTCTGGAGCATGGAATAGTTAAGAATTCTTGATCAGACAATTGGAGAAGCTGACTACTGCATCTCAGCCTGGTTGTTTAAGGCTTCATACAAATTTAAAATAACATGTGAGTGCTTTAAAAAGGAAAAAATCAGCTTTGTTGACACCAACTATGGATTCTTTTGGCCACAATAATCTTCTAATGACAACTGGATATTTTGTTTACAATCCTGACCAACACAAAGAGTTAGCTTATTGAAATTACCAGTCTTTTAATTTGCGTTCCCAAGCTGCTCTTTTGCCTGGAAAGCAGTCCTGAGCCTCAGCATGTCATGATTCTGTGTCTTGGACCCAGCATTTTGAGTTTCGAGTCTTTCTGAGTCTTTTTGTATTATTATTATCATAACATGGGTTTCTTTAGTTAGGCTTGACTTTATTTTTTTTATCTTCTTAGTTTTCTGAGGTTCCCAGTTTAGTCTCTTGTCTGTTAGGTCCCTATTATATCTTGTCTTTGTGTCCTCTTTGAGAAATCTGTATTCGTTTCTGTGCCTATCGCTCCCTCACCCTCTGTGTGTGTTAGCTGGGTCACTGTGTTTTGTCTTGTACTTCTTCAAAAAAGTAACTGAGTTAGTAACTGAGTTACAGTATTCTAAAAGTAATTAATTACTTGAAAAGTAACTATTTCATTACTTAAAAAAAACACACAAAAAAAACCGTTTAACCCTCTGGGGTCCAGGGTATAATTGGCCATTATTAACTACTTTTGATTTTCCCTCCACATTTTACCTTTAAAAACTATTTACTTTGCCTTGTTTGGTATCATTGTTTTCAGCACAACCTCACGTGCCTGAACTTACAGTCATGTTTTCATTTTGACGTACTGCATTAACACAATTGATCTAAAATCAGACAAAAAGCATAAAATCAGAGTAGAAAAAGTTATATAACTTCAAATGCAAATATTAATTGTCAATTTTAAAATCATATGCACAAGTTTTGCAAACAACAAAGTTATTTGCATCCATTTGCCTTTTACCCTTTTTTAATATAACCATTTCAAACTATTTACAGAACAATCAGCTGTTAAGATGCCACACAAATTATTTGTGCCACTCCAAAAAATAATTTCTGTCCACTATAAAGGAGAACATCACAGCCTGATACCTTCAGGTCTGACAGCAGCAGGTGTGTCACTCCTTTTTCTACCTGGAGACAGCAGTCGCCTCATTGTTCTGACACACAACACAAAACTATCCACAACACTACACACTAAATACACAAGACAACACATTAACTACACACTCCAAACACGCTAAACGTCACAAATCGCTCACATCTCAAAACTCGCTCTCTCTCTTTTTCTGCTGTCTCTCTTTCTCTCACTCCTAAAACTTCTCCTGTTTTTTTTTTTTGTTGTTGTTTTGTTTTGTTTTTTTACTCAGAGTGCTCGAGTGCTTGCTAGCGCTAACGTGGCGAAACTATTGAGGAAAAAACGCCGCATATATATTGTTTATCATGACTCTGGTTTTACGTGGCCTATCAACACAATTTATAAACTGGTAAATATCACCTTGTTGCTTCGTCTTGAAGTGGTCATGTGATTGGCTTACCACGACAACTTTATTCTTCCTCAGTCAAACAGCAGCACTCATGGAATTGTTTTGCCCCCTGAGCTCCAGGTGTTGTGCTAGACAGTGATCGTGATTCGTGATTACCGTCCGCGGGAGCGCGCAGCTGCTTAAAGCTGTAGCGTCCAGATTACTTACAGCTACTTCCTGCAGCTGATATAAGATGCGGTAAGCTGAACACAGCTTCAACCGTCTGTTTGTTGAAAAATAGTAAAGGACCGCATTTTCTTGTTAGTAACTGTAACGGCGTTGTAACGATAGGAATAGTAATTAGTTAGATTACTCGTTACTGAAAAAATGTAACGCCGTTATTCCCATCACTGGTTGTTAGTCTATTCGTCCCACCTGTGTTTGCTTGTGTGTGTGTGTGTAGTGTCAGGTCTCCTGTGTTCATTGTCAGATTGTTGCTTTCTAGTTCTAGTGGGTTGCCTGGGTTGACAATGGTAGTGGTGCCAGAAAATATTACTCTCAGTCAGTTCAAGCCCAATTTACCATCTCCAGGGACAACAACAGACAGCAGGTGTATCTAGAGATGGACAATCTGAGAAATGATGATTCTGCTGTGTGTTATTGTGCTTGATATCCACAATGACTCCAGCCAGCTGAGCAGATGTACATAATCATGCAAAAATTAACATTACTGGAGTGATATTTCATGTTCACTCAGGTGATTCAGTGAAACTCTGCGCACTTGATAATACAATTATTAGCAAGAAAAGCCCAAAACTCACTACAGTGACTCTGATACAGTTAACATGGTTCATCTCATGTTGAAGATTACCTGCAGAGCAGAAAGCAAATAGACTAGATTTTCTGCATGTGGTCTGATGGGAGCACTGCCAAAAATGATGCTTTAAAGAACAAGTTCAGCATTTTTGCTCAAACAGTGACAATAACAGGACAGAATCTGGAACCTGAAGACACCACTGACAGACCTGCAGCAACAAGCAACAAGCTCCACTTCTTCATTTTTTTTTTTTTTTTTTTTTTTTTAACCTGTCCCGTTTGGTTCTTTTGCCATCAGAATTATTGTCTAAAGGCGAAGAAAGATGCCCAACGGATTTACTTTACCAAATGGACCATCCCAGCCTTGCCGTAATGGTCCATTTGATTCAAGTTTTTATTGTTTATTTTATTTTCACTTGCTGAATACGGGACAGACTTGACTGGAGGAGAGAATGTGGAGAAAGAAAGAGGGAAAGAAAAAAACCTGAGAAGAGGGACGGGGAAAAAGGGCAAAAAACAAAAACCAACAGAATAAGCAGACAAAAAATACATATATCGATCACCTGGATCACCTGTTGAGAAAGAAAAAAGAAAGCAAGCAGAAGAAAACGAGAGTAATAAACAAGATCACAATGATATATGAGAATATGACAGTAAATACTAAATATTAAACATTATTGTGCAGCACGTGAGATCGACAGCGCACAGTGTGCTTTGAGGTAGGAGCCAAAAAGGGTGTAATTTGTGTGTGTGATCACCCGTGTGTACACCTGTGAGCATGAACGCGCTTGTTTTTAAAAGGTTCCTTCATGTAATGATCTGCTAGAGGGTGTGGGGGGCCACTGCCCCGACCTCCAGGGCATGAAGCAGGTATGGAGGAGATCAAGACTCCAGACATCCAGAGGCCCCCAGAACACAAGAGACCAAGGAAGACCAACAGAGGGGCAGCTGCGCCACTATCCCAGAAAGAGCTGAGGAGAGTCCCAGATGAGTCCCACTTCTTCATATTTAACCAAACCTGTTTCTTACATCCTGTAAGAAACGTTGTTGGATTCACTCAAAAAAAAAAAAAAAATACAGTGGAAATGCTGAATAATCCAATGAGTGAAGACTGTAATGTTTATTTCTGTCCCCACAGGTGTGTACAGTATTGATCTCATTCAGCCAGATTCAAGGGTTACTCAGCCTGGACAGTCTTTGACCATCACCTGTCAGGTCTCTGGTTATTCTATAACTAGCCATGGAACAGTTTGGATCAGACAGCGTGAAGGAAAACAACTGGAGTGGATTCTCATCATATGGAGTGGTGGGAGCATTGACAAAAATGATGCTTTAAAAAACAAGTTCAGCATCAGCAGAGACACTTCTGCTCAAACAGTGACAATAACAGGACAGAATCTGCAGCCCGACGACACAGCTGTTTATTACTGTGCACGTTACCTCACAGTGATACAAACCACTGACAGACCTGCACAAATACTCAGCAACATACAACACACATCCATACATGTGCTGTAAAGGGGATATGAATAAAGAGTTTGCTGAAAGGCCAATTTACCATTTCCAAAAGCAACAGTAAATTTATATTTAAATAGGCAAACAAACACTGCTTTTTACAAACAGAAAAAAACAATTAAAAAAAAAAACTGACTTACATACTGTACATGTCTGTCTGTCTGCAGCGGTGCCACCTGAAGTTGTGAATCAGGTGGAGAAGTGGAAAAAGGCACTGCTGGTAGTAATTCTGGTCCACTGGTGTCTCATACTAATTTCTAGAATCTAATTTCAACCCTGGAATTTAGCTGTTCTTAGCAGCTGGGTATGACTCTAAAAATATCCTATACTAACAGTACCAGAAGCTCTTCTTTCTTCTTCTTTCTTAATGTAACTTTTACAAAAATATGTCAGGAAATTAATTTTTTAACTCTTTATAAACGTTTTGTAGCAGCTACTTAAAGGTTTTACTTTTTTTTTTTAAATAGACTACACTATCAACACCTTGACATTAAAAGAGAACTTTTTAAAGTTAACTTTTAACTGCAAGTTGCAGTGTCTGCAAGTGTATAACTATGCCAGACAGCCACAGTAACACAAGTTACACAAGTGCCTGTGTATTTGTAGCATGGAGTCACCAGAGGAGGTGCTCTCAGACAACTATAGAGTTTAGTGAACACTACTGAGAAACCATGTTTAACACAGTTTCAGATTTAAAGTTTTTAAAAGCCTCCATCAGATAAATGTGGAATCAATTGGCTAAGTGGGATTAGCAGTGCATCCAAGAGTGTGACACTGAGTTTTCATCGCTCGAGTGGTATAGTTTTTTTCCTTCTCATTACTTTCTCAAGGCCCTTTTCTTATTTAGTTTTGTTTATTTTGTTTTAAGTAAGAAACCAGTTGTTAAACAGAAGCTTTGTTTTGATAGAAAGTCTAAGCACCTCGAACTGACATTTAAGAAACATCTGGAAATAGGTTTAAATTTCATTTTGAAACTATTTTTCAACCATGACTAGCAGCCAATGGTTATCTGACGTCAAAATGTTTGCTGTGAACAAAGTAAAAAACCCACATTTTCAGAGGTGTCTGTACAGTCCATTTACTTGTTGGTGTGTACCCATTTTTATGGAAGCCAGTACTTGGATGTGTAGTTTGGTGTGTCTCTGGCAGTTCTTGTGACTTCTTCATTTTTGTCTAAGCTGAAGGTGATCACATGAGCAAACTTAATAAGCCACTGTGTTTAGATAGGCTGATGGTAATTAGTTTTTTTTTACTTATGTGGGAATCATTTGGGCTCACGCCTGTGACTATAAAGCAATGAAAAAATGACACAGAGATGCCGACAGTTTGAATCAATTTCTCCACATCTATCTAGAACTTTTTTTCATCCTGTTAAATTCTTGAAGAAAGAGCAATGCAAATAGCTGTAAAAAGAAGATTACATTTTCGATAGTGAGAAGCTCAAATTGCAGGTTCAGTTTACCCTATTGATGCAAAGTAGCAAACAAAAAGGGGCCTGAGACCTATAGTAATGTTTTCATTTCTCTAGATCTATGTAGTGTAGATCTGTACAGATCTATATAGTCTGCTCTAGTTTTCAGAATTGATGAGACTGAAAATGAGAGCTCAAGTTTAAAAAGAAAAATCACACTTTTTACACCAGAGAAAATGTAGTATATAAAAAATGAACTGAAAAAAATAGTGAAAGTAGGCAATTCTCCAATTCCACTGAAACTTCACGTTGAATTTTTCAAATGCAAATGCAAATCCCCTTTATTTAAATGACCACCATGAACTTTCTCATAATTGTCAAGCCTGTGACTGCTTCAATATTTAGACAGAAGAGCTTCATCTTCAACCATGTTCTCAGTAGGTCTGATCCTGCTGCTGCATCCTGTGAGAAGATTTCCTGAATTCACAACACTAAATACAATAGAAATGCTAAATACTTCAATGAATAATGCTTTGAATGCTGATTTCTGTCTCCACAGGTGTGTATGGTGTTGATCTCATCCAGCCAGATTCAATGATTGTGCAGCCTGGACAGTCTTTGACCATCACCTGCCGAGTCTCTGGTTATTCTTTGACTGATAGCAGCTATGCAACAAACTGGATCAGACAGCCTGAAGGAAAACAAATGGACTGGATTTTTACCATGTGGTCTGGTGGGAGCACTACCAACAATGATGCTTTAAAGAACAAGTTCAGTGTCAGCAGAGACACTTCTGCAAGAACAGTGACAATAACAGGACAGAATCTGCAGCCTGAGGACACAGCTGTTTATTACTGTGCACGTTACCTCACAGTGATACAAACCACTGACAGACCTGCACAAATACTCAGCAACCAGCAACACACCACATTAGGTGTTTTGTAAACATGATTATTAGTGATACCATAACATAGAATGTTTGTTTAGTATATAAACATATTTAACTAACGTTAGCTCAAACTATGAACTGACCTGAACAAATAAACCTCTTTCTAGTGAACCACACACTGTAAATCTCAGCCAATGTGTTGGCTTTTACAGAAAGACAAACAGAGACAACAAGGTCCCACCTCGTAACGTCACTCAAAAAACAAAACAAAAAATAAATAAATACATAAACAATATAAAATAAAATGAAATAAAAATAATTAACAATAAGAACTGTGCCACATTAAAATATGCTACTCTGCCTCTTTATGCACTGTCCTCTGCACGTTCCTCCGACCCGTCATTGGCATTTTTTCTATCATTCATTTAGCAAAAGGAGCAATAAAGTACTATGAAAACACTTCACTACACATAAAACTTTATTATTGTCAATGTATCACAAATTAAATTTTTTATTCTGCAGAGAAATATCCTTTGTCAGTTTTATATGGATCACTATTACTGCTGCAGATGTTTAAGGTTGAGCTTGTTTCAAGCGCTTTATATTGTCTGTAATCTGGAGTTATGCACCATAGTCTATAAACTCATAGCTTTGTAGTATCTGACCTGTGATTACCACAGCAGCTTGATCTAAAACAAAGTATTTTCAGTATATTCATAAAATATCACAACTGATTAAAATGTTTCTAAATGAGTTATTAAATATTTTGTGGGATTTTTTTGTCATGTAATTTGGCTGAGGTGGTTACTGAGAGAAAACTCACATGTTATGATAAATGATAGAGCCTGTAGGGTGCATATATAGAACATGCTTTATTCAAACATTCATTTCTAAGCCAAAATATGTCTCATTAGTAGATGGCCTGCTCTGAAATTCTTCTGGGCAAGGAGATTAAAAACTCACCTATTATTAAAACATAACTGACATGTTGTATAAATTTTCCCAGTGACGTGGAGTAATCAGAGGAGCTTAAGTGTGATAAGATGCTGGCTGCTAGAATTACAGTAATTAGAAAAGACCAAGAATTCATTCATTAGTTATCTACACAGAGGTTTCACTGCTGCTCACTGTGGGGGTTTTTTTATTGTTTTTTTTTCTTTTCTTTTTTTTTGCTTTAGTACAGTGTAAAAATCACCGTGTAAACTTCAACAAGGAAGATATTTTTCCCCTTATTTTAAAATATTTTTTATGATAACTTCTGTTAATACACTTGTTAGTCCAATATCTCAATTTTTAGGAAAACTCTGACACTCATTACAACACCTAACAATTGCATATTAAGTGCCTTTTTGATTTTTCTGTTTGCTGTTTTTTTTTTCATGTACTTGACAGAAATGAGTACATTATGAAAACAGTTATTCGGCATATGCATTGCAAACACAATGTACACACTCATTTCAGCTCAGTCCGGGCAGTGAGGAGGAGTCAATGCAAAACTGAGGTGTCTTTCACTTCTACTTATCTGCCTGTAGAGACAATGACAGATCATTGGACTCACAGTTTGAATGATGGACTGCAGGACAGGGTTGCTGATTTTAACTCTCTGCTGGGCAGGTCAAGACTTCTTTTGTGTTAATAAAGTCAGAGCTTTTGAACTAATAGCCTGTATTAAATGATTATTTTCTTTTGGATTTTACAGGTGTTGATGGTCAGACTCTGACTGAGTCTGAATCAGTGATTAAAAGGCCTGGAGAATCCCACAGACTGACCTGTACAGGCTCTGGATTCACATTCAGTAGCTACTGGATGGTCTGGGTCAGACAGGCTCCTGGAAAAGGACTGGAGTGGATTGCTTATATCAATAGTGGTGGTGGTAGCAAATACTACTCTCAGTCAGTTCAAGGCCGGTTTACCATCTCCAGAGACAACAGCAAACAGCAGCTGTATCTGCAGATAAACAGTCTGAAGACTGAAGACTCTGCTGTTTATTATTGTGCTCGAGACTCACAGTGACTGGAACTAGTTGAATAGCTGTACAAAATCGTCCCAAGTGCATGTTAAATTAAAAAGAAAAGAAGAGTGTCCTAATAAGCAGTATATAAAAATAGACTGACTGTCACTATATTCTTAATAAAATGTACTTTGAAAAAAATATACTTTTTTTAAATCGATACACTTGAGGGCAGTCAGTCTCTCCCTTCTCTCCCTACCTGTTTAGTGTGTGGATTAACTGTCCACCATAAAATATATCAAGAAAACATCTAGAAGACTGGAGGAGCGGGCATTTATGAAATCTTCCTTACATACTTAACTTCACAATCACTTCAGATTTTAGCTGGAGAAAAAATTCATAAAGATTGTGACATTTTTAAAAATGCAATGCCCTGTATGTGATTTTGTATACTCCAATATACAAAGTATCATAAATTGGTGTTTTGGTGTTTTTTGTATTTTGTTGTTTGATTTTTGTTTTTTGTTTTTTCTTTTCTACAATGGGATATTTTTTTTTGCACTACAATAACACCACATTTTAAAAATATCTTAACATACATGTGGTGTACAACACCCAGCATTTATTTAGAGAAGTTTGAAAAGAGTTAAAAGTGCATCTGACACAACAGACTAAATAGAGAAGCTAGGAGAAACTCTTGATTATTAGTCTTAATCATTTCTTAATCTTAATCCTAAGATTATTATTATTGACTATTATTGGCTCAGTAAAGCTCACTGATTCTCTGTGCTGTTTTGTAATCCTGTGTTGTTTTTTTCAGTAACCGATGTTTTGCCAAAAAGTGATCGTCTGCCAAAAATTGATTCTCAGTATTTACGAAAAAGTGATTGCTGTATTTAAACTGCTTTTAAACTGCTGTAAATTACTTGTTGGTCTATAATATGTGAAATATATGTCAAATGCATCTGTCATATATGATATCGAGTCTTCTTAAGCCACAAAAAATATTCCTGACACAAGGTAGTAGCTGCGATTTTTTACGAAGTGACTTTCAAATCTCCTGTATTTATCCAGTTAAAAAGACTTATTGAGATTAAAACTTTCTAATCTGTCCAGGGGACAGCAGAAATTGCAATAAATATAACAACAAATCTAAAAAGATATTTTAAGTGGCCAAAAAGGACTGGATTGGTTATAATGTAGGTACAATAACACAGAGTCATTAAGATAATTAAAAAACAGGCAATTTTTATATTTTTGGAAACACCGGCATCCTGGCTTGTTACCTCCTTCTCCGATGATCCACTGACTCAAACGGAAGTGCAAAGACAAGTCCCAATTAAGTTGTGCCATACTGATCAAAAACTAGCTTCAACAGGTTTCGGAAAATTAAGTTTCCAGTTAATAATTACAAACCAGTACCGAAACATGCTAATAAAACTATTGTGTAAGTGTAAAAAATTTTTACCACTGGCAAAGAAATACATTTACAGTACTATGCAAAAGTCTTGAGTCACCTCTTTCCAGGGAGTCAGACTTTCTTGTATTTTTTTAAAGTGCTCTTGAGCAATAGTTCTCCAGTCTTTCTTAAGGTGGTTCTTTGTACCTAACCATTTCCAGATGATTTTCTTTCTTTTTTTTGGTTCAGCCAATTATCATTTACCACTTATCAAAAGCATCCTCCCACAAGGGAGCCAGTTTTGTGTCCATAGATAAACAGACTATCAACAATTAGTTACAAACCAATTTTAAATGGTTTATATACAGTTTGTACTGTATGTAGGATATGCTGTTAAGTGCCAGGAGGATTAACATTATTTACAGATTGTGGAGACCAAACAACCTCTAGCAAGAAGATGACACAACACAGAAGGGCTAACTCGGCAGGCCAGCCTATTTACACCCACAGGCCAGTGGTCAATCTTGCAGTGATGAGGATGCACACATCCTGGACAAGAAGGAACACTGGTTTGAGCGGGGAGTCAGGGAGGCCATTATGTAAAAACATGGAAGACCATCTATGCAATCACAGCATCTTACAATGCTGTGATTCAAGCCACTCCCCAACTCTTTGTGAATGGTATTCATGGCCATTGATCAATGTTAATGACAATTTGTTAATAAACATGGAATTAACCTCTCAGCCCATTGTTGATAAGTGGTGCTCGTTTTGGTCATTGTGCAAATGCACTGTTTACAAGGTTGGAAAAACCTGCACTCAGCTGAGACTAAAGAAGTCACTTGGACGAGTTTCCCCCATTGAAAACACAACATCCAGACTTACAGAATTAACTTTTTAGGGTTTTAGGCACTTTGTTACTACCAGTCTGTTGCATAAACACATTATTTTTGCAATTTCATTAGTTAAATCTTTGAAAAATGCAAAAAATAATAGCTTGACAGGTATGAACTAGTATTTTTGCACCATTTTTCCTAAACAGCTATTAGCTGTTCATACTTAAAATTCTATAAATGTTGTAAATGTGGGAATAAAACATATGTTATTTTATGGAATTTGAATTCACGTGAATTTGAGTAAAAGTTTTTTAATGATTAATCACTTCTACTTCTGTTCTCCTACTTTGTAGGTGGAGTCAATGCAAATGTTTAGATGTCTTCACCTCTACTTATCTGCCTGCTGAAAAAGAACAGACAGAGTTAAACAAGATGGACTGTAGGACAGTATTGCTACTTTTGATTGTCTGCTGTGCAGGTAGAACTCAAAAACTAATTACATGTTCTCATGATATTTTAGCTTAAAAATAAATTATTTTTTATCGTCCTGTTTATTTCTGTTGACAGGTGTTGATGGTCAGACTCTGACAGAATCTGAACCTGCAGTTAAAAGACCAGGAGATTCCCACACACTGACCTGTACAACATCTGGATTCACATTCAGCAGCTATGATATGAACTGGATCCGACAGGCTCCTGGAAAAGGACTGGAGTGGATTGCTCGCATCTGGAGCAGTGGTAGCACTACTTACTACTCTCAGTCAGTTCAAGGCCATTTTACAATCTCCAGAGACAACAACAGACAGCAGCTGTATCTGCAGATGAACAGACTGAAGACTGAAGATTCTGCTGTTTATTATTGTGCTCGAGACTCACAGTGACTGAAGTTCTTTGAGCAGCTGTACAAAAATCCAATACTATCTCCTGATTACTACAGGTTTCTTGCATGATCATTGTCCTTATTTTGAGTCGTTCATATGGATCAGTTTAACTTTTTATTTGTACTACCTGTTATATGTAGGCCGTGTGCTGGCAAGAGAGGACCCAAAGTGCAGACTCATGGAAGTGGAAGGTAAACTCAGACTTACATTTATTGTAAAACACAACAAAAAACAAAACAGAAAACTACAAAAACTAAACAGGCTGACAGGCAGAACACAGCATGATAAGACAGCAGATCACGACACAGACAAAGGAAAACACAGGGCTTAAATACACAGAGGGAGCAATCAGGGAATGAGAGACAGAAGGGAAACACAGCAGGGGCGAATCAGGGCTAACGACACAAGGGAAGCAAAACCTGATACAATGACCTGAGACACAGACTTCCAAGTAAAACAGGAAACATAACACAGAGATGAAGACTTGACAAGGCGATATAGCAGACAGCGGAGACAGAGCAACTAAGGAGCACAGACAGAAACCAGAAAGCAGAACTCTAACAAAGAAACCAAAAGACTAGAAAAGATAAATAACATCAAAATCAAAGTTCAATAATAATGTAACTCAAAACTCTGGGTCGACGACCCAGGTCTCCTAACACTACTACTACCACTACTACTACTACTACTACTATTATCATTATTATTATTATTATTATTATTATTACACGTTTTTCAGAATGTTTAATGACGCATGCTTTACATACCTTTGCAAAAAACATCACATCATACACTGGAGTCACACATCAGGTTTACCAAAAAACATGTTTTCTGTATCTTTGTTACTGCTCTTAGCAGCTGAACGTGAGTCTGTTTACATGTTTCATAGTCAACAGTTTTTCTTTAGCTAAATGACTATAATCATCTTTCTGTGTCTAGTTTTTGGACAGGTTGTAGGAAAAGAATTGGGGTGGATTAATATGAATACAGACATTAAAGAGTCTCTAAAGAACAACAGGTCCAGTGTTGAATTAGAATTCCAGCAGCACAGTGATTTTAAAGGGTCAGAATTTGCCTGAATATATAGGCGTGTATTACAGTGCCAGAGAGCCAGGAACAACAATACAAACAATCACCTGAACCCTGCAGTGTTTCACTCCATTTTTTGTGTGCACACAATGAATATTATTAAAACTCATAACATATTACTTGGCAGCTTAACGTGCATCTCTTTTTGCAATGTTTTCCATACAGCATAAGTTTTGCCACTTTGGATAAAATAATTGCATAAACAAGCATTGCTTGTTTGCCAAGCTTTTCTTGGCCTTCGTGCATTCTTTATACTGTAGTTTGTGGTGTTTTTCAACGTGAGCAAATTAATTGTGCCAATTTAAAGTGCAGATTCACAATCCATGACCACAATTTCACAGCCTGACCTGCACACCCTCTGGATCATCAATCAGCAGCTCACCAATAGTCTGGATTGTGAGCTTAACAGTGCTCAGAATTATTACCGCTATTATTCTCAGTCAAACAATAGAGAAATTGAGAACATACACATATGTCATGAGTCTATTATTAGTCCCTAAATTCTCAAATTCAATTTTGTGCAAATGCACAGTTGTTTTATTCAAATGACGATCAGACACTTCCTCATAACTGTGAAGTTTGTGGCTGCTTCAGTGAGAGGACAGAAGAGCTCACATCGGTTAAACTTTAGGAACAACCATGTTCTCTGTGGTCCTGATACTGCTGCTGGCTAATGTGTCCCGTGAGAAGTTTTGATGAATTTAAACAACAACAAAAAAATAGAAATGCTAAATAATTAAATGAATAATTTAGGTCATATTGATTTCTGTTTCCACAGGTTTGTATTGTATAGATCACATCCAGCCAGACTTACTGGTTGTGCAACCTGGACAGTCTTTGACCATCACCTGTCAGATCTCTGGTTATTCTAGCGGCTATGCAACAGGTTGGATCAGACAGCTGTGGTCGCAAATTTTGAAGCCATCCTGATAACCTTCTCCCACCAACGATGTGGAGATCCAACCCTTTTAGATCCAATTAAAACCAAGACACTCAAAAAGATGCTCTGTAAAAGAGTAGAATTCTTGGAACAGAGTTTAATACACTGAATCATATGAACAGCAGGAGAAATACATACAGACATTTAGCAAGAAAATTACAAAGCAGAAAGCAAGCAAAGCAAAACCCCGGGGTGTACAGCCTTAAGCACAGACAGCAGAGCAACACAGAGACGGACAGGTAGCAGCAGCAGGAGGAAAAGAGCTCTGGGGCTGTCCTCTGGTCCCTTAATATAGGGACCAGTATCCCCGCCCCCTGCTGCTGGGTAACTTTCCCACGCACCCAGGAACAGCAGGTGCAGGGTCAAATACCGGCCAGAGTTCACACCTGGCGCTGGCTGAGGGCCCGGTCCAAAGTGACACCAATAGGTTAACCCTTTGCTTTACCCTCTGACAATAGGTCACAACATGGTCAAAGGTCACACATTAGTACAGCAAATAGCATAGGGTTTGTGATAATCTTACACAGCAAGTGGCACAATCTTATAACATATAATACATAGGTTACATGCTTTCTCATATATAAAAACACTTCAGTGTGGGTTGAAAGTGTGTGTGTGTGTGTGTGTGTGTGTCTGTGTGTTTATATCGTATGATATTTTATTGTGATGTGTTCAGGATCTCTGTTACAATGTTACTGTTTTGGTTGTGCTCCATGAAAGATGTTGAGTGTGTGTGCAGGAGAACTCTCAGCAGCATTAACTTCCCTGTTACTGTACCACCCTAATAAACCTCGGTGAAGCAAAAATGTCTTGTGCTTAAGACTCTACATAGAAAGTTAAAATATATATGTTCAGTGCACATAGAAATATAGAGTATATAATTACATAGTTATACATATCATACAAAAATCCACTACACAGCGTGAAGGGAAGGCACTGGAATGGATTTTCCACATATGGTATGATGGGAGCACTGTCAAAAATGATGCTTTTAAGAACAAGTTCAGCATCAGCAGAGACAATTCTGCCGAAACAGTGACAATAACAGGACAGAATCTGCAGCCTGAAGACACAGCTGTTTATTACTGTGCACGTTACCTCACAGTGATACAAACCACTGACAGGCCTGCACAAATACCCAGCATCACACAACCATGCAAGTCCACCAACAGTGAATACAAACACAAGTATGAGGCACAAGTTTTGTAGAGTTTCATATGTATTTGGTTAACTTTGTAAAACAGAGCACAGCGCCTTGCTGTTTACAAGTGAGTTACAGGGGATGAATGCCAAAGTAGCACATTACTGGACTCACATTAATTTTTTTCAGTAAGGCAATAATGTAACATAGTACGAGAGTAAATTCAATAATCAAGTTAAAATTGTGGTATTACTTGCATTACAAAGATCTTTCAGAGACAAAACAATCAACTGAGCCATGTTCCTACCTGTGAACTTCCCTGTAACCCTTGTTGAGATCCTCACTTGATCTCTCCGGTCCTTTTATTACTCAGCTGGAAAAATAAACACTGTTGACTCCAAAACACTTGTGATGCTTCTTTATTTAAACAGAACCTCTGCACAGAGGGAGATCATGCAACCTATAGGCAGATCTGATAGGCCCTCAGTCCTACACATATATCCTTCCTGTCGTGTTCGGGTCAAATCTGACCGATTTACAAATGAAAAAAATCTCATAAATATTGTGTTTTACATTCGATTGCCTCAAGGCCTTATGACATCATCTACTAAACTATGGACTTGAACATATAAACGTGATGACCACCTTTTTCGTTGAATTTTGAGTGTTTTAATCAATTTTGTTACATCTGTGGTGTTCCCGATCAAAGGTGACTGCCATAGGAAGTGAAGGGGAATCCACCCTTTGAAAAGTCCGAGCTTGTCTTAAAAGACAAATTTATTTTCAGTTTTACAGGTTGGCACACAATTACTGAATTCTCTGAAAATATGTGGGAACTTTATTTGATTACAATTTATTCTTAATCTGCATCTGATTCTTCCAGCAACACAGTGAATTGCAGCATGAATACACTGCTGTTTATTACAGTACCAGACAATCACAGTCAGAAAAACCAAGAGATGTGTACAAAAACCTTTCAGAGTCTAAACCAGGGGTGGGCAATTTCAGTCCATGAGGGCCAGTGTCCTGCAGGTTTTAGATCTCACCTTGGGTCAACACACCGGAATCACATGATTAGTTTGTTACCAGGCCTCTGGAGAACTTCAGGACATGTTGAGGAGCTAATTTAGCCATTTAAATCAGCTGTGTTGGTTCGAGGACACATCTAAAACCTGCAGGGACACTGGCCCTCGTGGACTGAGATTGCCCACCCCTGGTCTAAACAGTCTGGTCAATGAGAACACCACTGCAGTAGGAGCTTTCTGACTGCTGATGCTTTCAAGACAGGTTTACTCTTAATGAGACAAGCTATATAGTTTGCACTGATATGATAAATACTAATAATATTTATACTAATAATATTTAATAATAGTGAAAAGAAATTAGAAAATTCTCTGCTTGACTCAGACAGTCCTTATATGAAGTTGACAAAATCATTTAGCTGTTTTCCTCTTGTTCATATAAAAATAACATTTTACATCAACATATAAGTACATGTGTTATTTATTTATTTATTTATTCATTCATTTATTTATTTATTTAACTTCAGGCTTACAGATATATTCAACTTATATTGAATAAATGACCATATCAACCATGTTCTCATCCAGGGCATCAAATCAAAACAATTGAAATGACTTTCACTCTTCCACCTGGAACAACCTTTAATAGATATGAATTCTTGTAGAAAGAGCACAACAAACAGTGCAAACAGTAACACTGCACAAGTTCACCATCATTACATCTTGGGTGGTGTCTGATTAGTGTAAGTGTAGCTGCAGTTTAATCTGCTAATCAATTGTATTAAACTGCAGCCATGGATGAAAAGCCTCAGATATGTACAAGCATCAAAGAGATGTCAACGTATCTATGTTAGCAAAGACCAAAACTACAGCTTACGTAATGAAATGCAAATGCAGTCCCTTTATTCAAACAGACATCAGGAACTTCCTCATATTTGAAGTCAAGTGTGTGACCGCATCAGTGAGAGAAAAGAAGAGCTCAGAGCAGTTCAGCATCAAGATCAACCATGTTCTCTGCATCTCTGATGTTGCTGCTAACAGCTGGATCCTGTGAGAAAGAAAATAATACAGTCAAATTGCTGAATAATCAGATGAGTGAAGACTGTAATGTTGATTTCTGTTTCCACAGGTGTATACAGCCCTTGAATCAAGGGCTGTACAGCCTGGACAGTCTTTGACCATTACCTGTCAGGTCTCTGGTTATTCTATAACTAGCTATCCAACAGCTTGGATCAGACAGCGTGAAGGAAAACAACTGGAGTGGATTCTCATCATATGGAGTGGTGGGAGCACTGACAAAAACGATGCTTTAAAAAATAAGTTCAGTGTCAGCAGAGACACTTCTGCTCAAATGGTGACAATAACAGGACAGCATCTGCAGCCTGAGGACACAGCTGTTTATTACTGTGCACATTACCTCACAGTGATACAAACCACTGACCGATTTGTGCAAATACTCAGCAATAAACAACAGACAACCACACACATGCTGTAATTGGAATATGAATAATGTCTAGAGTTTGTTAATAGTGAAAATACAGAAAACCTTCCAAAACACTGGAAACACTCATAGAAAAACAGAAGGTTTTTAAGGCCAGTTTACCATTTCCAAAAGCAACATAACAAAGTAATGCAAATACTGCTTTTTATCAACAGAAATAACCAAATAACAAACTGAATCACATACCAGGCTTTACAGGGAGTACCTGTGGAAGAACTGCTCTTCTACAGATAGGAAAATGTTTTACCAAATTCCTTTACAGGCACTCATTCTTAAGGCTAAAATGTGAGTCAGTTTCTTTTCTGAACAATAAACCTGAGTATTTGTAGCTTTAAGTCACCAGAGGAGGAGCTCTCAGACCACTATAGATTGTGAAGAACAGTTTATCTTTGCAGTAATGAGGAAGGAAGTCTCACACAGTTTCAGAAGTAAAGTTTTTAAAAGTTTCTGTCAGACAGAAATTTTCTTTCTCTGCCTTCTTCATTGCCAGTGTTAATTTCAACATGCATATAGAGGACAAAAGCACTGTTTAATATTGAGATATGGTTTCCCCACCAACACATACTGCCATTACGTTTTTTTAATTCTTAACTTATTTACAGTTCTGCACACCAAAATTACATTTGCTATATGTTGAACTTAATGCACCTCTTATTTCAGCATCATAAACTCAGGTATGCTGTCAATTGGCTTTTTCAGATTAGCAGTGCATCCAAAAGTTTGTATTTTCATCATTCAAGTGGTCTATATTACTTTCTCAAGGCACTTTTCTTTATTTAGTTTTGTTTATTTTCCTTTAAGTAAAAAAGAAAACAAGTTAAACACAAGCTTTGCTCAGTGCTTTGAAATCTTTTTTGCTTGAGACATCATGCAATGTGTGATGCTACTTGATGTTGAATGTTTTAGCCATTTACATGATGGAAGAATTTTCTATTTATGCAATTATGAATAAAGAACAACGCATTAAAAAAGGATTAGACTTTTAGTTTTCTAATCTTTTTTAAAAAAGTCTAACGATGTCCAGGCAATGTTTAAGAAGCACCTGAAACTACCATGTTTGCTTTGAGAAATGAAACAAGACCCTTTATTTCAGGAGTCTACACAGTCTGTTTACTTTTGTACCTATTTTTATGGAAACCAATATTTCAATGTTTGCAGTCTAGTGTGTCTCTGGCAATCCTTGTGACTTGTTCATATTCCCTGAGCTATATCCTGCTTTCTTGTTTGATCTAATGTCATCATGAAGGTGATCATGTAAGCATCACACTTAATAAACCACTGTGGTTGGATAATTAATTTGTTTGTCTTATGCGGGAATCATTTGGGGCTCACTCCTCTGATGGTGAAGGAGAGAAAGAATGATGCAGAAATGCTGACAGTTTGGATTAATTTCTCCACATCTTTCTAGAAATCCATGCTGTTGAATTCTTGAAGAAGAAGCATCGCAAATAGCTGTAAATAGAATCACTTTACATCTGGTGCAGGATTTAAAGACTATTATAACTTTGATAGGGACAAGGTCAAATTTGATGTACCTTTATTCGTCCCACAAATTGTAGCTTCAGTTTATCCTGTTGATGCAAAGTAGCAAAAAAAAAGGATCTGAGATCTGCAAGAACATCAGTGCTCTTGTTTTAGAATTGATGAGAGTGAAAATGAGAAGCCAAGTTAAAAAAGAAAAATGACAAATGTATCACATAAAGAAAATAACTAAAAAATACAGAACATACACATATTTCCATTTTTTAACCAGTCACTGAATCTTCACATTGAATTTTTCAAATGTAAATGCAAAGCCCCTTTATTTAAATGACCGCCATGAACTTCCTCATAATTAAGCCTGTGACTGCTCCAGTGAGACTGAAGAGATGAGTCCAGCTTCATCATCAACCATGTTCTCAGTGACTCTGATCCTGCTGCTGGCTGCTGCATCATGTGAGAAGATTTCTTGAATTCACAGCACTAAATACAATAGAAATGCTAAACAGTTAAATGAATAATGGTTTAAATGCTGATTTCTGTCCCCACAGGTGTGTACAGTGTTGATCTCATTCAGCCAGATTCAATGATTGTGCAGCCTGGACAGTCTTTGACCATCACCTGTCGAGTCTCTGGTTATTCTTTGACTGATAGCAGCTATGGAACAAACTGGATCAGACAGCGGGATGGAAAACAAATGGATTGGATTTTTACCATGTGGCATGATGGGAGCACAAGCAAAAATGATGCTTTAAAGAACAAGTTCAGTGTGAGCAGAGACACTTCTGCTCAAACAGTGACAATAACAGGACAGAATCTGCAGCCTGAGGACACAGCTGTTTATTACTGTGCACGTATGCGCACAGTGATACAAACCACTGACAGACCTGCACAAATACTCAACAGGCAGCAACACACAACAATACAATGTTCTGTAAATATGGATATTAACAGTGAACCTCTTCCTACCGAACCACACATAAAGCTATAAATGTAACCAGTATTGTGTGATAGCATTTTCAATAAAGGCAAGGAGAGTCAACAAGCTCTCACCTCACAATACCATTCAAAAATAAAACACCAAAAAAATAAATACCAAAATAAAATAAAAACAAAAATAACTAACAAGATGAACTGGGTCACATTCTGCACATTCCTCCTGGTTGTAGAATCACTGTAACAACTGCAAGGGGTGGATGATTTTTTTGATCATTCATTTGGTAAAATGAACAATAAAATGCTATGAAAACATGTCACTACAAGTTTTTATTCTAGAGAGAAACATCCTTCATCAGTCTTATATGGACCACTGTTACTGCTGCAGACGTTTATGAGAGAGGACCCAGGCACAGACAACACAGGAAAATAGGAACTGGTCTAACAAAAGGCGAGCTGCTTATTAGGCAGAACTTTGAAGTACAAATTAAGAAAAACCAAAATGCAATAACTAACCTAAACTGGGAAAACACTAAAGAACATGGCACCTGAGAGACACAAGGAGTGAAAAACAGGCAACCTAACAAGGGATAAGGGGGAAACTCACACAATATATATACACAAGGGTGATTAGGAAGAGTAGTGACACATGGGAGCACAGGAGGGATAAATCAGGCATAACAATAGAGGGGAAGCAAAACTGAACATGGACACACAAGAGCTATGTCCCAATTCAGGGGCTGCATTTGAAGTCCGGATACGTCACAGCCAGGCGACGAAGGCTGTTCCAATTCATGTGGCTGACAAATGCATCCTCATTTCCCCGGATTTAAAGGATGGGTCAGGTGTGTCCTCGTGGCCCAACCTATCCCAGAATTTATAGCGCAGCCCAGCCAATTCCAGTTTCCAACAATGGTGGCACCTATTTAGTTTTAATATTACTCTTATTATTCTTTCTGTGTCAGAAAATAAACTTTTAACATATTTTCAGGGAAGAATGTAACTGTAAACTTCAAATATCTGCTCAGTTTATCAAGACTTCACATGTTTGCAAAGCTGGTGACGCAAATCTGAAGGCTAGACCGTCCCATTTCACAACCTCGCACTTCCTGCCTTCTTGGTCTTCGAAGGACCCAGACCACGTAGACTCCGAAGGCCGGATCCTCCAAAGGATGCAGCCTCTAAATTGGGACATAGCTCAGGAGGACAATAGATTGTCAGAATAAAAGAGGAAATACGAGAAATACACACTAAGACACACACTGACCAAACACAGGGAACAGACGAGGAACACTGAGGGAAGATTACACGAAAAGAACAAGACTAAATCTGACCAAAGGAATGAATCAACCAATATAACATTAACCAACCTTAGAAATACATTTAAAAAAAAGTTAAAATTACACTAACTCAAAACACTGTGTCAGCAACCAAAGGTTGAGCTTGTTTTAAACACTTATCTGTAATCTACCATATTCTATAAAATCATAGGTTTGTAGTATCTGTACTGTGAGCAATACAAAAGCTCTGAAACACAAGTCTACATCTTGATTTAAAAGCAAAGTAATATATTCCTAAAATTTCACAACGGAATAAAAAGGCTTGAGCATGTGGCATGGTTAACACGCCAATACCTACAGCAGGATTAAAAATTAATGAAACATTTAAATTTGTTTATTGGCCAAACAGCCAGTTAAACTACATTGATTTGTTTGACCAAGTTATTTGAGAAGCCTCCGCTCTATCTCCTGAACTTCAGTGGAGAGGAGCCATTGCAAAACTGAGGTGTCTTTCACTTCCACTTATCTGCCTGTAGAGAGACTCACAGATCAGTGGACTCAAGGTTTGAATGATGGACTGCAGGACTGGGTTGCTGCTTTTAACTCTTTTCTGGGCAGGTGAAGACTTTTTTTGTGTTAATAAAGTCAGAGCTTGCAAACTAAAAACCTTTAATAAATGATTATTTTCTTTTTGATTTTACAGGTGTTGATGGTCAGACTCTGACTGAGTCTGAATCAGTGATTTAAAGGCCTGGAGAATCACACAGTTTCACATACCTTATTTACCTTATTTATGAAAACAGCTGCAGTTTTTTAAATCAACTATAAACTTTGTAAATGTGTTTTTGAGAAGAAACCTTTGAAAACTTAAAATTTTTGGTAACATGAGATCAGTTGAATAAGTAAAGGTCATTGTTGTGATTTGCCAGTCCTCTCCTACTTTTAGGAAATGCAAATATGTCATTGTCTTCACCTCTACTTATCTGGCAGCTTACAGAGTCTGACACAACAGTGGACCGACACAGTTAAACAAGATGGAGTATTGGACAGCACTGCTGCTTTTAACTGTCTGTTGGGCAGGTGGCACTCTTTCTCTGGTTTTATATTTTTATTTATTTATTTATTTATATTCATGAATATACTTTATATTTATTTTTTAATATTTTCCTGTTTGTGACTGTTGCCAGGTGCTGATTGTCAGACTCTGACAGAATCTGAACCAGCAGTTAAAAAACCAGGAGAATCTCACAGACTGACCTGTACAACATCTGGATTTAACTTTGGAGGCTACAGCATGCACTGGGTCAGACAGGCTCCTGGAAAAGGACTGGAGTGGATGGCCTATATCAGATATGACAGTGCTTACATCTACTATTCTCAGTCAGTCCAAGGCCGGTTCACCATCTCCAGAGACAACAGCAAACAGCAGGTGTATCTGCAGATGAACAGTCTGAAGACTGAAGACTCTGCTGTTTATTATTGTGCTCGATACCCACAGTGAATTAAGTTGTTGGAGCCCCTGTACAATATCCTACACTCCTCATTATGCTTAATTTCTCATGCATCTTTCAGGCATGCTCTCCATTCTTGTCTCCTCTAGTCCCATCATGTAAGTGATATCTTTATCAAAGGTATCCAGAATTAATAAAACATGGTGGTCAGTTAAAATAACCACAAGCAGTTCTTCATATTTGTGAGGATAAGTTGAGGCCTAACCAGACATCCCAGATGTTGAAATGGAAGCTCTAATAGCATTTAAACTATGATGAAAAGTGACCAAATCATAACAACAGTTGTTACTAAACAGACGTTTTCAGTATCTTTGTTCAGCTAAAACTGAAGCTTCATTTTATTCTATTGATTATGTTGAAATAGCAACCGTGAATGGGAAAATGCTCTTTGCCTTACATCTGTTTAAGCATTAAAACTAAGACAAGAAAGCACACAAAGAGGACTGAAGAAGCTACATTTTGTTCCTGTGCAGCACTTTGAAGTAATGATAAACACAAGTCAAGTTTTAGACATGTTATGGATTATTTATGAGACACTGTCAGTTCTTTTCTGGCAGAAACTGAATCAGTGATCAAAAGCCCATGAGAGTCCCACAGATTGACCTCTACAGCCTCAGGCCTAGGTCAGACAGGCACCTGAAAAAGGACTGAATTGGGATGCAAGCATAATAATCCATAGCTGCTGCTGTATCTGCAGATGAACAGACTGAAAACTGAGGGGGTGAAAGGCACAACAAAAAAAAAAAAAACATTTCATATATTAAGGAAAAAATGCAGCAAATCAAAAAGAAATTGACAAAATGTGACATAATATGCTCAATCTATCATCAGTCACTGAACCTTTGTGCAAATGCACAGTCCATTTATTCAAATTGACATAAAGCACTTCCTCAAAACTGTGTGTGGCTGCAACAGAAGAGCTCACCTCAGTTCAGGTTCAAGATCAACCATGTTCTCCATAGCTCTGATATTACTGCTGGCTGCTACATCCTGTGAGAAGCTTTGCTGAATTCATACCACTAAATAGAATAGAAATGCTAAATACTTCAATGAATAATGTCTTAAATATTGATTCTGTCTCCACAGGTGTGTACAGTATTGAGCTTATTCAGCCAGACTCAAGAGTTATGCAGCCTGGACAGTCTTCGACCATCACCTGTCAGGTATCTGGTTATTCTCAAACTGATAGCGGCTATGGAACATGTTGGATCAGACAGAGGCAAGGAACACAAATGGACTGCATTTTCTGCATGTGGTCTGATGGGAGCACTGACAAAAATGATGCTTTAAAGAACAAGTTCAGCATTACCAGAGACACTTCTGCTCAAACAGTGACAATAACAGGACAAAATCTGCAGCCTGAGGACACAGCTGTTTATTACTGTGCACGAGGTTACCACACAGTGATACAAACCACTGACAGACCTGTGCAAATACTCAGTAATTAACAACACACCATCACACACTTGCACACGCTTGTAGCATATTTAAATCTACAACCACAAGTGCTCTAAATGTGAATATTATCAAAGGAATTAAGAGACAGGGAGCCTGCACAAACCACTGTGTCTGATTCGATAAAACAAAAAGAATTTGCACCTGAGCAAAGAATCCTATTCCTGCTGAACTACATACATTAAATGGAAACAAATAATATTGTCTTTGTTTATGGAATTAAATAAATGTTATAGAAAGTGTTCTATCTGTGTCGTAAATTTAAACGTGCAGATATTTTTCTTTTTTTTGGGGGGGGGTTGTTTGTGTTTTTTGTTTGCTTTCATATAATTACCAGCTTACAGGAAATGACAATTGTAAGCTGGTAATTATATGCATAAAGGGTCTGGAGAATCCACAAGGAGCAGGCACATCTAGTATACATAGACCGGCTGCAAAGTGCAGAGTGCAGCGGTCAGCGCAACAAATTTTGGATCCTTCGCTCTTAGCTAGCAGTGAGCGCAGCGCATGCCACATCTGTTGTGAAAAGGCCTTTATGCTGTGCACTGTGCCTCACAGCGGTGGTCCCCAGTCAGCCCTGACTCTGTGTTAAAATAATACTAAAGTAATGCCACAACTTTATTTTTTCAACAGCTACCGGAAGTTAAGGGACCTAGCTTGTATGAACAGAAATTGACATTTATATAGAGCTCCTCCAGCTCCTCCAAATAAACATCAAGCACGTCCTCATAATTGAATTGAAATAGGTGACTGCATAGTGAGAGGACAGTAGAGCTCATATCAGTTCAGCCTCATCATAAACTACCATTATGTTCTCTATATTTCTGATGTTGCTGCTAACAGTTGGATCCTGTGAGAAGCTTTGTTTGATTTATACTACTTAATACATCAGAAATGCTGGAAAAGTAAATGAATAATTTGTTGATGATTAAATTTTTTTCCCCATAAGTGTGTACAAATAGTCAACAGCCAGCAGCCACACAAGTTGTAAAAGTGATACTATGTAATTTTTGGATTCAAACAATCAAAAGTGACAAAATAAAACTCTTGTGTTTTATTGAGTGCCACGCACACCTAATTGCAGCACAAGTAAAAGGCTAAAAATGCTCAATTTCATCTTATATCAAAGTACATTTTTCATTGTTTTATTACAAGACCTGGTGAATCCTACAGATTGACCAATCTCCTGGGGACTGGGAGAGAGTTGGAGTATCAAAATACTACAGCAACTATCACTTTCAGTTACTTCAGGGCTAGTTTACCATCTATTTGCAAATAAACAGGTGACTGAAGATTTTATTTATTAGTGCACTCAGAACTTACAGTGGTAAAAGCCAGTTTAACAAGTGCATAAAATCTTCAAATTGCAAATGTGGCTCTCATCATGAAACAAAATGAATGAACAGAAAAATGAAAGAAAAATGGTTTTGAACAGAACAATCTGCAACCTGATGATACCTGACGTACTGTTAATAATACACAGTGATTTCAGTGCTGAAAAATAAATTTCAGCATGGGAAAAATGACTGCAGTGGTTTAATGCTGTCACATGCGACAGGACGTAATAAACTTCCATTACTTTCCCAACACTGACAATTATAAAAATGATACAACTCTGTGCTTGAAAGCAGTTTGGTTGCTAAAATCCATGTTGATCTATCACTATCAGAAATAAGCACACATTTTGGGAGCTGGACTGAAAACTATTGTTGCCAATTATTGGAACACTAGAGGGCAGTCAGTGTCAAGTCTCACCTTTTGAATAACTGCTAAATCAACAAAGACTGACATTTAGCTGTGGTTCAAAAGACTGAATTTCAAAGAAAATGTGGAAGAATTACATGGCTTCTTACTGGCTGTCATTTTGAGACAATGACTTTAATTTCTAGCAGATGAAGAGTATTTTAGATTTGTCTGTTTAAGGTGAGATTTAGTGATAGCACCTTTTGTCTGCATCACATTTATCTTATGCTGAAAATCTGATAGCTTTGCTGCCCTAATCAGTACAAAAGGTTACCTTTAAAAAAAAAGATTGGTACCCAAGATACAGTTAAATCTCCATTCATCCTATTAAAAAAAACAAAACAACATACGATGGGGCAGTTGATATTAATCTGCTGACTGATAAGTTTTATTAGTTCAGTATTATAGAATTTTTATTTTTTAGGTTTTTGTTAATAGACTCTAAGAAAACTCTTTAAGTAATGTTTCAATTTTTTAAATATAATTATTGACATTCTGATTTCTCAGTGTGCTGTGTTTTCTTGTAGATGACAGAGCAAAGGATATTCAACACATGTGGTGTGAAAGTAATAGCGCATTCATTTCTGCTCAGTCTATCGAGTGAGGAGGAGTTAATGCAAACTCAGATGTCTTTTTACTTCTACGTATCTGACTGTAGCGACAATCACAGATCAGTAGAGTCACATTTTGATATGATGGACTACAAGACAGGATTCCTGTTTTTAACTCTCTGCTGGGCAGGTGAAGGTTTTCACCTATTTTTTAACTGATTTGTCTTCATAAAATTGCTACTTATAATAATACACTGTTTGTTTGTTTTTGGTTTATTTTGACAGGTGTTGATGGTCAGACTCTGACTGAGTCTGAACCAGTGGTTAAAAGGCCTGGAGAATCCCACACACTGACCTGTACAGCCTCTGGATTCACATTCAGTGACTACTGGATGGCCTGGGTCAGACAGGCTCCTGGAAAAGCACTGGAGTGGGTTGCAAGCCATTATAACAGTGCTAACATCTATTATTCTCAGTCAGTCAGAGGCCGGTTCACCATCTCCAGAGACAACAGCAAACAGCAGGTGTATCTGCAGATGAACAGTCTGAGCACTGAAGATTCTGCTGTTTATTATTGTACTCGAAATCCACAGTGACTGAAAATCTTTGAGCAGCCGTACAAAATCCAACAGTGGTCACTATACTTCATTTATCATATGGCAATTGTAGTATAATAAGGATATTTCTAATACTAATACTATTTATACTGATAAAACTAAGACATTTCTGTTGCACTTTTCCGAGAACCGTCTTTATCTTTCTTTAAGCTAAGCTCTCCTCTCTTGTCTCCTCCAATGCCATCGTGGAGCGTAGCCACTGTTCAGTTGTTCATATGACTGGGGATTATTACAGAGCTCATCAAACATTCCAGCTGTATGAATGGATTTCCCTTTAAAGGTGTAACAATTTCTTTACCCTGATAAAAAAACAACAAAACAAACAAACAAAAAAACAGACACACATTGTCATTTATACTTTTTAAGAACCAGGATTTCAGCAGCATTACATCTTCAGTAAACATTGTTTAACTGAAAGAGAAACTTCATTTTATCATCATTATTTATCAACACTTTGAAATGTCAAGACTCCCCAACATTGTGCAGTAAACAATCAGTCTAAATCAAATAAAGCTAATTTTTAGATGATGTACATCATATGGATTAATTAATTATTTATGACTATCAGTTATTTTCTGGTTATGGCAAATTCCTTACTTACTTATGCAGGACAATGTTACATCACATGCAATGAAGCGCCATTAAAGGCCGTGACTGGATTGACCAAAAGCATTGCAGTTATTCGAGAATAAAATTAATCCTTAAAAATAAATGCTTGTGGAATTTCTTTACTAAAATGCCAATGAAAGGGTGAAGTACTGTGAAAAATTATTGAACCACTTCTCATGTCCTTGTTTAGATAAAATTCAACGTTTATTTTATTCCACTGACTTTGTTCAAATAGCAACCATGAGTGGAAGACAGTGTTTACCTGACATTTGCTCAATCATTAAAACTATTTCACCAGGAAAGAAAGAAAAAAACAGAGAGAAAATTTTAAATCTACTCAATCGTCAATTAAGTTTATCTACAAAGACTACACAAACTAACTGTACATTTAAATTGAATTAATCAAATGCAAATCTAGTCAAATTAGCACCAAGCTAAATTATATATTATATGATAATATTATATATAATTCATCACTTACCACTGGTCAGAAAAAATAGTACCTAAATGAACTAATCTATGAGAAAGGACACGGGTATTATAAATATAGAGAAATATAATCACAAATGAATCACCTATATTTATTTTCAATGACAACACTGTTATAATTAAAAATACATGTATAAATTTAAATAGTATAGATGGTTTGATAAAATGTATCAGTAAATCTTTAAGGGACAGTGGGTAGAAAATCCAATCAAATTACGAGACATTTTCCTTTAAAATGAGCTAGATGTTAAAATTAAACAAAAAAATGTACCTGTAAACACTGTAGGGGAAAAGGTTCCTGACTACAAGATACAACTGACAAAATGTATTCACTAGTAGTTACTAAATTTTGTAAATATGCTTTTGTTGTTTCAAATTAAAAGAACTAAAATTTTTATTTGTGTGACTAAAAGCTCTTTGATAATATGTCAGCTTTCTCCTACTTTTGAGGTGGAGTCAATGCAAATATTAAGATTTCTTCCTCGTCCACCTACTTATCTGTCTGCTGTAAGTATGCAGAGAATAGTGGACAGACAGGCAAAGTGAAACAAAATGGACTGTAGGACAGCACTGCTACTTTTAACTGTCTACTTTGCAGGTAAAACTTTCCACTAAAACTAATTTCATCTTTTTATGTCATTTTACTTTCTAAATAATTCATTTTTTTCTTCATTCATTTTATTCTTATTGACAGGTGTTGATGGGCAGACTCTGACACAATCTGAACCTGTGGTTAAAAGGCCAGGAGAATCCCACAGACTGACCTGTACAGCCTCTGGATTCACATTCAGCAGCTACGGTATGAGCTGGATCAGACAGGCTCCTGGAAATGGACTGGAGTGGATTGCTCACATTTTCACTGATGGCAGTAGAACTTTCTACTCTCAGTCAGTCCAAGGCCGTTTTACCATCTCCAGAGACAACAGCAGACAGCAGCTGTATCTGCAGATGAACAGTCTGAAGACTGAAGATTCTGCTGTTTATTATTGTGCTCGATACTCACAGTGACTCAAAGTGTTTCAGCAGCTGTACAAAATCCTACACTGTCCTCCTGATTGTTGCATGTGTTTTGCATAAATGGTGTCTTTGGATGTCACATTTTACAGAATATTTTTAATAATTCTCTGTAAAGTCATGCTTGACTGGAAGTAGTCACTGGCACCGAGAAGGTCACCTCATTATACTCACAGTTAATAAAGCAGTTGTTTATTTATTTTGATGATCATTTCAGGCCTCATGACTCAGGAGATGAGAACAGTTAGGCCAACAGTTTGAATTTTCACTGTCCTTTCATTAACTTTCAGTAATTCAAATTATTTTGCTGATTTAAAATGTTATTTTTTATTCCACCCATCCATCCATCCATCCGTTTTCTTTCTTGTGTCCATTTCGGTGTAGCCGGGGTCCTGGAGCCTATCCCCTAGAGGGTGAGAGGTGGAGTGTACCCTGGACAGGTCAGCAGGCTGTTGCAAGGCTATTCGTTATATGTAATTTAACTGATTATGTATTTCTTACACTTCTTTATTGTTAGAGTTTAAAATGACAAAATCTAAAACTGCAAATACTAAAGGAGCCAAAACCATCAGCACAGAATTAATAAAATTATCTGTGCTTAGCCTTTTTAGTCAATGTGCACAATAATTAATAATAATTAATAATTTAAATCTTTGGAAAATTTTCAAAATGCTTTTGCTTACAGGGAATTAGAATGAGATCTGGCCCAGTCTGATTAAAAATGAATAAAAAAACAACGTCCTGCAGAGACAGTGCCATGAAACACCTGGGTTTATGAAATGAGCCAGAGGACATCTGGATTGGGAGGATGAAAGTTTTCTTCTTAAAGCCATTTCCTCCACACTTACTTTACACATCCAGCAGCACAAAGTACGTCAAAGTTAAAAGCTTGGATGAAGAATAAAACAGACTGAACTGCACAGCTCTGAGATTTTCATTCATCAGCTGGATCAGACAGGCTGTCAGAAAATGAATAGAGGTGATTGTCTGGTTTGACAGTTACAGCTGTAGCAGCTGTGACTCTCAGTCAGTCCAAAGCAGATTCAAATCACCAGTGTGAAATTATTTTATTTATTATAATTACTTTTGTGCTTGGGAGCCACTGGAGGATATTTTTAGTTAATGCACTTGTTAGTAGAAACAATGTCTGATCTGTTTAAGGGAACTCTGATTTAAAAGCATTCAAATGTTATCTCATGTACCTTTTTTGTTTTTTTTATTTTTATGCTGTTTTCTTGTAGGTGACAGAACTGAGGATGTTATTGAGCTCAGTGTGATTTTAACACTTAAAAGTGTTGACTATGTCAATTTCTGCTCAGGCTATTCAGTGAGGAGGAGTTAATGCAAACTCAGATGTCTTTTACTTCTACTTATCTCACAGTAGCGAGAAAGACAGATCAGTAGAGTCACAGTTTGATATGATGGACTACAAGACAGGACTGCTGTTTTTAACTCTCTGCTGGGCAGGTGAAGATTTTCACTCGTAATTAGTTGTTTTGCCTTGAAAAATAACAACTTGTTTTGTAACTATGTTATTTTTCTTTTTCATTCGTCTGACAGGTGTTGATGGTCAGACTCTGACTGAGTCTGAACCAGTGGTTAAAAGGCCTGGAGAATCCCACACACTGACCTGTACAGCCTCTGGATTCACATTCAGTGACTACTGGATGGCCTGGGTCAGACAGGCTCCTGGAAAAGCACTGGAGTGGGTTGCAAGCCATTATAACAGTGCTAACATCCACTACTCTCAGTCAGTCCAAGGACGATTCACCATCTCCAGAGACAACAGCAAACAGCAGCTGTATCTGCAGATGAACAGTCTGAGGACTGAAGATTCTGCTGTTTATTATTGTGCTCGAGACTCACAGTGACTGAAGTTGTTTGAGCAGCTGTACAAAATCCTGCAGTCACTATTCTACTTAATTTATATTGCATGGCAATTGTAGCGTAACGAGGATTTTACTAATGCTACCAAGAAGTTCATATTGCAGATGTGTGGGAAGCTTCTTTACAGTACTTTCAGCCATGGTCTCCTCCAGTGGCATCATGTAAACGATCTCATTATCAGAGGTACGCACAGTTCAGACGGTGTGGTGATTAGATGGTGGTGAGTTAATAAGCAGTTGTTCATATGTGTGGAGATCATTTCAGGCCTCATCAGACATTCCAGCTGGTCAAAGGTATTTTCTCAGGATTTCAGTATTATTACATTTTCAGTAATCTATGTACAGTACAGTATACAGTACACTGTTAAAAAAAACATCTTAAAAAAATGGTAATATTCCGGCAGCTGAGGCGCCAAAATACTACCGTAAAACAACAGAAAATAACTTCCTCAAACAAATACCGTTATTTCCAGTAATGACAATACAGTTTGTTGCGCTAATTTTACATGGGACCTTGCCTTTTCAAGTGATTTTAAACATTAAATTAGGAACATGTTAATGTGATTAAACAATGAAATTATCTATAAATAGGAAAAAAAACAAATCCAAAAAAAACAGTAATATTCCGGCAGCTGGGGCGCCAAAATACTACCGTAAAATAACAGAAAATAACTTTCTCATAAAAATACAGTTATTTTCAGTAATGAAAATAGAGTTTGTTGCGCTAATTTTACATGGGATTCTGCCTTTTCCAAATGCTTTTAGACATTAAATTAGGAACATTTTAACGTGATCAAACAATGACATTACCTATAAACAAGGTCAATGAATGTGGCAATATGAATCATAATATGTAAATGTACAGAAATATACAGTTAACAGTTGGTTTAAATAATAATGGATTGCATACCCTGGGACAGAGGCGAGGCTGCCATATCGCACCATTGGCCCCTCTGGCCATCACCAGAAGGCGGTAGGTGAAGAGTCTTGACCACAGACACAACAACCGAGAGTGTCCGAGCCGGGGCTCGAACCGGCAACCTTCTGATCACAGGGGAAACTGCCAACTCTTGAGCCACAATCGCCGTAAATAGCAATGATAATAATTCTTATGTGATGTAACACAAGCTTATAGGAATCATGTCATATACTTTTCCATAGCATTACATTTGAATTCAACAGTTCAATCTTTCAAATAACGGACAGATATTTGTGAAATCATGATACATTTGTGAATGTATTTTAACAATCTAAATATGCATATGTACAAAAAAATATATTTAAAAAACAAGTAAATTGTGTTTTATTATATTTACAGTGATGTTATGTTATTTTACATTTGACATGTCAAATCACAGTCTACTTATGTAAACTTAATGATATTCTAGAAAGACAGTACAAAACTGTAAAATATACAGTAACATACTTTGACATTACTATTTTTTGGAACAGTGTATAGTACAGTGCTCTGCAAAGGTCTTGAGATACTTCTTATTTCTTCATGTTTTGCTTCCAAGGAGCCACATGTTCTTCCATTTCCTTCTTAACTTTGTTGATTTTTTAAAATGCATTTGCTTATAGGAGTTAAGGAGTTAATGAAAAAAAAAAGAATAAATGTTTTAAACCAGAGAATATTATGAATACAAAAAAGAGAAAATTCACATATTTCCAATTTGTATTCAGTTTGTAGATTTCATTATTAAATTGTTCAATTGCAGATGTACAGTCCCTTTATTCAAATGGACATAATGCATTTCCTCATAACTGTGATGTATAAGAGGACAGAAGAGCTCACATTGGTTCAATTCAACTTCATCATCAACCATGTTCTCTGTAGTTCTGAAACTGCTGCTGGCTTCTGCATCATGTGAGAGGTTTTGGTCAATTCACGCTACTGAATACAACAGAAATCCTAAATAATTAAATAAATCATTCAGATAACACTGATTTCTGTTTCCACAGATGTGTACAGCATTGATCATATCCAGCCAAGCTCACTGGTTGTACACCACCTGTCAGGTCTCTGATTATTCTTTAACTGATAGTGGCCATGGAACAGGTTGGATCAGACAAGGTGAAGGAAAACCACTGGACTGGATTTTCTACATATGGTATAGTGGGGGCACTTACCAAAATGATGCTTTAAAAAACAAGTTCAGCATGAGCAGAGACACTTCTGCTCAAACAGTGACAATAACAGGACAGAATTTGCAGCCTGAGGGCACAGCTGTTTATTACTGTATATGTTACCACACAGTAATGCAAACCACTGACAGACGTGTGCAAATACTCAGCAGCAACCATGCTTGTGCTGTAATTGTAAACAGAAATAAGACCAGTGTGAGACAGAGAGCTTACCGTATGGCAAAGGGTAGCTTTAGCTCAGGAGGGAGAGCAGATAGTTTGCTAATTCCAGTCCTTTCATTGGAGTATAAATGTTTGTGAATGTTCAATATAAAGCACTTATATGTAGAAAAACATGTTTGAGTAAATGAGAAATGCCATATAAAATAAAAAGTGCCATATAAGAAACAGCTTCTTCATATGTGGTTAGCTTTGTAAAATAAACTACTGTGTATTACTGTGCAGAAGTTGGCTAAAGGAAATTCTATTAATATGCCTGAGGAAATAAAAATCTTCATAGTGAACCACAAGTATATATTTTTCTATATCATTTATCAGAACTTTTATTCAGTTTTGTGTGCTGAACAATATGAGCCAAAGAATGCCACTGACTGAACTGTATAGCTTCAGGATTCACAGTCAGTAAATCAGTAATAAAACGTATCACAAACTGGGCCACATGACCATAATAAAACAAAAATGTGCACACAAATTCCAGTTAAAAGAAGCTGTTTATTATAAGTAACAAACAAATAAATAAACAAATAAATAAACAAATAAATAAATAAGAGAAAGTCAAACTAACCATAGTGTGTGTACTCAGTACAATCAGGACGATCAAAGTATGCAACATTGTTTGATGCAAAAATTCATTTGCAAATAACATATTTCTGTATACAGCTGACAATTTACTTTTTTTTCCTATAAACCTTCTAAATGTGTTTCTTTGAAGGAATCAGTGAAAGGATGATGGACTTCAGGTTAGTTAATGTAAAAAAAAACAACAACATTATTTATGATTCAACACTTCTTCCTAGTTTTAAGGAGGAGCCAATGCAAATATTTTAATGTTTTTCGTTTATACTTATCTGACTGCTTAGAGCATGACAAAACAGTGGGCAGTTGTAGTTAAACAAGATGGACTATTGGACAGCACTGCTACTTTTAACTGTCTGCTGGACAGGTGAAACTCTTCACTGATGTTCTTCTGTTTCTTTAATTTACGATGATACTTTATTTTGTTATGATGTCCTTTTTTATTTCTGTTGACAGGTGCTGATGGTCAGACTCTGACACAATCTGAACCGACAGTTAAAAGACCAGGAGAATCCCACAGACTGACCTGTACAGCATCTGGATATAACTTTGGAAGCTACAGCCTAGTCTGGGTCAGACAGGCTCCTGGAAAAGGACTGGAGTGGATTGCTTACATATACTGGGGTGATGGCAGCACTTCCTATTCTCAGTCAGTTCAAGGTCGTTTTACCATTTCCAAGGACAACAGCAAACAGCAGCTGTATCTGCAGATGAACAGTCTGAAGACTGAAGATTCTGCTGTTTATTATTGTGCTCGAAATCCACAGTGACTGAAGTTGTTTAAGCAGCTGTACAAAATCCTGCAGTCCTCATTATGCATCATAATTGTAGTATAATGAAAACATTATCCATACTAATACTAATACAATTAAACCTAATCCTGGGAGAGGGGATGGGCACATCAAGGCCTGAAGATGAACTTATCTCCAATCTGTGTCAATATATTATCTGATAATAAGGGAGCCAAATCCTTGAAAGTTATAATGTAGCAGGAGGCTATAGTCCAACACGGGAAAGAAGAGTAGAGAAAAAGACAAAATGTATAAATCCAGTTTGTGAGTCCACAGTGTTTGTCAGTGGTTGATCCTCTCGTGTTTCTTGATTTTATATAAGACATTGATCTTAGGAAGCTATTGTCTGCCCATCGAGGGAAATTAGAGGAAGAATAACATATTCCTCTTGTCAGCAATCCACAGTCATGTCACTCTCTGTCCCTCTCAACACTCATATTGTTGAATATGTAAGGTTCTGATGTTTTCAAATGTCTGACTCGCTCCAGATAAACTGCAATACAGATCAGAAACTAACTTAAACGGGGCTTCAACCAAAGAGGTCAGGGCAAACTCTGGATTGGACTGGGAAGATTAATCAGGGTTCAAACTTTGTGAGTGATGTGAGTTTTCTGCAGAGCTTTGACTTAACATGTGTCAACCAGAACTTTTTACCTTCAGGTCAAACACTGGAAGAAGAACCTGCTGCTATTCCTCTGTACAAACCGCCATATTCTAGATTCATTTTTAAACAGCTGCTGCTGCTGATTACTAATGTTATTATCATCAAATATTACTCTCAGTAGCAGTCACTCACTTCAACAGCTCCACCTCCAGAGTTGACAGCAGATAGCAACTGTTTTTGCAGGTGCAGTGGTGAAATGTGAGATTAACACATTTAACAGTTTCAGTTCTGCAAAATCCAAAGAGCAAATTAGAGTATTAAGCAATCTTAAAATAATAAGTCAGTTAGCATTTTTTTAACATAAGGCAGAGCTTCATATCAATTTCATATCAATTTATTTTTAAAAATGAGCCAGAACCATATGCAGCATTTTTATTTTTATGTTTTTGCACTCAGTCACACCTGTTTCATTTTTTGAGTTATTATTTTCTGTGGTGCAGTATTTCCTGGTATTCTGGGAATAAAAAACACAATTTGAATAATGAAACATTTAATTCTTGAAGTTTTAGCTTTCAGTAGCACAAAGGTATGGAAAAAAAGGGACTGACTAACTAGTCAGCCCCTAGTTCAGGGGTAGGCAACCTTTTTGATGATGAGTGCCATCTAAAGTTTCCTCAGAAGTCAGTGTGCCATATGATTGCATTAGCAATAAAATTAATAACACTCTATGTTAACAGTTATACACTATATAGACCAACTTTATAGAATTATATTTGTTCGTAGATGTTTGCAGCTATCAGCGAATATTTAGACACATTTTTTCCATAACAAGAAGTCCATAACAGCAAATGAACTACACAGCAGACAATGCAAATGCTATTTATGGTCTCCTCACAACAATGATAAGAAAAATAAACTGGGCCAATATGGCATGTTTGTTAATACAGGGATACACATGGCATCTCTGGTCTCCCACTCAGAGACTCAGAGTGTCCAGTGTTCAGACGGCTACCAGAGGACACTCTTCATGTGAGAGAAAAGTCAGTCTTGACCTCATGGGCTTTGATGATTCCTCAGATTTTTTGTGGTATTTGTGAAATATATATTTTGGCCTGTTGAAATAAATTCTTGCTTTGAAAGTTAGTATCTGATTCTTATATATAACAACAATAATCAATAAAAAATATAAATAAGTAAAGGAGACTGTAGAAATAGATGGAGCTTCAAGATCTGCTTCATACATAAACAAGGTTTATGCATTCCAGGATCCAAGGTTGGGGCACTGAGTTATAGGCCTCTTGTAATCAATCCAGGCAGTGCACAGGTTGGTCAGCCTAATCTTGCAGTCTCAGCTGGCTGCTTGGTCTACCAGTAGCTGGTGTTTTGCGCCTTTTGACAGTCTTCCCAATCCCTTTCTGTGCCCCACTCATGTATTGACCCATGTGTCTGTTCATCTTAGCTGCTATGATACCTGACAGGAGCTTCTATGTGGTACTGAGGCAGGTTACTGGCTGGGACCAGTCACTTCTGGTGGTCCTTGAGGTTCAGGACTGTCCGGCCTTTGGTTAGCCATTCTGGGTGTCTCTCGTCAACTAGCAGCTGGTTCATTTGTGCTGCCAGATGCTCTTGGAGTGCAGTCAGCTTCTTCAGCCAGTAAGCGTGAACCATGTCGGGGCCTGGTACTGTCCACCTGTTCATACTGGAGACCCTATGTCTGCCACTTTGATGGTTACTGGATCCTTTTCAGGGAGGTTGCTGTGGTCTGCTCTCAGTTCCTTTAGCACATATTCTCTTGCAACGACAAAAATACTACTTCAACACTGGCATTAAACAGAAAAAAAATGCTAAGGTGGTAAGCTGAGTTATTGGTGATCGATCAAACAGGACTTTATTTTAATACATGATCTAAAAATGCCTGCCACACATCAAAGAAATTACTAAGTTTGTCCGCTAATGTGTACCTAATTCTCTCCATATGCAGTAGAGCAGTCAGTTTTGAGGTTTGGAATGATTTGATTGAGAAATTGCAAATTTAACATATACATGTAAATCCAATACAGGACCTTTATATGGTGTGAAGTTAGGTTTTTACATATTATGAAACATCAAGCAAAAAAAGATCAATAAAAAACCAAAATGTGTTATTTTACATAAACCTAGCCTATATTGTTTTTTGCTCTTTCATTATTAACACTTACCTCATAGTATGTGACTGTTTTCACAGCCCTGTTGCAAATCTCTGAGAGGAGGAGTTCATGCAAAATCACAGAGAGGTTCTTCATCTTCGTATCTGACTGCAGGGATGATGACAGAGAACAGTGGACTCATCTCAACATGATGGACTGTAGGACAGGACTGCTGTTTTTAACTCTCTGCTTGGCAGGTGAACTGTTTTTTATGGTCTAAAATATTTTGTTTCATGCTTTAAAGTTGTGCATGTCATTGATTCTCTTGTAATCTTTATAGGTGTTAATGGTCAGACTCTGACAGAATCTGAAACAGCAGTTAAACAACCTGGAGAGTCTCACAGACTGACCTGTACAACATCTGGAATCTCATTTAGTAGCAACGCTATGGTCTGGATCAGACAGGCTCCTGGAAAAGGACTGGAGTGGATCGCTTATATCAGCAGTGGCAGTGGTAGCATCTACTATTTTCCGTCAGTCAGAGGCCGGTTTACCATCTCCAGAGACAATGACAGAGAGCAGCTGTATCTCCAGATGAACAGTCTGAAGACAGATGATTCTGCTGTTTATTATTGTGCCCGAGAGTCACAGTGATAGGAGTTGGTTAAGCAGCTGTACAAAATCCTTCATTTTTTATTTTATTGCCTCCCCACCTTCAATAAAACAGAACAACTTCACACCCAATGTTAATCAATAAATGACACGAAAACTGATGGACCTTTACTGACAGTCTGCACATATGTTTGTTACATTACCTCGATACTTTAAAAAAGTCTGACATTCAAGAAAGTTTCTCCTAGAAATGGCATTACATATTTAAAACTCTTTTTTTCTTCTTGCAGGAGTTTGGAGTGAGATCAAACTGGAGCAGTCTCCCTCTGAGGTGAAAAGACCTCGAGAGAGAGTGAAGATGTCATGTATCCTATCTGGTTATAGACTGACAGGTTACAATATTGGCTGGATATGACAGAGACCAGGGGGAGCTCTGGAGTGGATTGGTAGAATGAAAACAGGAAGAAACTCTGCTTACTAAGGCAATTCTTTTCAAAATCATGTAATCATGACTGAATAAGACTCCAGCAGCAGAAAGTACACCTGTTGTTTACTCATGTAACATAAGAACAGCTGCTTAAAAACCTCAGCATGTACTAATATCAAGTAACAATGTGATCTTATGACTTCTGTTTTTTCTCTGCAGATGAAAAAGAGTTTTTATTTATTCATATTTGTTATTTTATTCTAAAGTGATGACAATATATCCATTATTAAAACCAGTTATTTGCTGATAATTGTTATCATTTATAAGGTGACATTGTACACATCCATACATTTACCCATGACTTTAGACTGAACAGGCAAGCAAGCTGAAAATGGTTTAATCTAATTTTAACTGGCGAAAGCTGAAATGAGCACAATCCAAAATTTACTAAAATCCAGGTTCAGTCTACAATAAAGTTTTACTAAATGAAGTTAGATTACATCATATTTCAATCTGTTTCCTTCTGCTCATCCTAGAAGAATAGTATGTTTAGTTTGAAGAAGAAACCATAAGCATAAGCTACCTGAACCATCCCTTAGTCAGGCTGTTATCAGCTGCTGGGACTCTATGGCCACCAGCTCTGTGTATGAACTAAAAGAATAAGATCAAGAAGCAAGTGGTGGAAATAAGTTTCACTGAAGGGATTTTGTGCTCAGAGAGTGAGGAGCTTGGTCATTTGGGAGGAGCTCAAATGACTCCGGATGGATACATACCTGATTTTACTCGAACATGACAGTTATCCATAGAAATGTATTCAGTTATTAACTTAGTTATGACATTAGATACATGTTTACTACCAGTACTGAGAATTTTTCAGATGAAAAGGTGATGACTATGTCTATGATCAAGACTCTTCTCCACATATCAACTTTTACATTCTCTCAATTCATATCCAGTGAATGACCACATCAGACACTGAATCAAACAAGATCTCAGAAAAGGATTGAAGTTTTTTAAATGTTCCTTTTAATATGAAGACACGTCCAGGCAGACTCAAGCTCACCAGCCATCTGCCACAACCTGTTGTGGTAAAGAAAACACCATACTCTATGACTAATAATACCTTTTGTTTACTGTAGACAATATGACTTCATGATGTCCTTCCTGTTATGAACACAAATTGACTGCAGTAATACATAAAGTTTTTAAAGCAACATAGCAGTTTTTAATTTCTCACCAAGTAAGAACCAAGTCAGTTATTTCTCAGTAATTTTTCATATGAGGAGGAGTCTAATTTAAACAATAGCTCTGTTCAACTCAAATGATAGGAAAAACCAAAAACTAACACTATGGACTAAAGAATCTGCTGGTTTTATCTTTCTACTGGACAGGTAAAGATTTTCTCTAACTATAGTTTTGATATACATTGTTAAACCATCACTTTCTGCTTAAAACTTCTTCTTTTTTTAAATTCCCATGAATTAAGTAAGGTCAGAAACAAAAACAGAGTATGAAATAATTAAAAGGCCCGGAGAGTCCCACAGATTGATCTGTACAGCCTCTGGATTCGCCTTCAGCAGCTTCGCTATGGTCTGTGTCAGACAGGCTCCAGGAAAAAGACTACAGTGGATTGCTTTTATAGACACTTTGGGTTATCCTACTTAATACCCCCCAGTCTGTCATGGTCCCTGTGCCTCGCTGGCTGACTCTGTGTTTGGCAACATGTCTTGTTTGTGTTTTCCTTTGCGCTCTCTCCTCTGCTGGGGCGGTGCTCATTACGGGCTCCCACCCCTGGCCCACGCACCTGTGCTCACTGTCACACCTGCAACTGATCCCAGCCGATTTGGAGCACTATTTATGACGGCGGACCTGTGTCATCCTTCGCTGGATCGTTGAGCCATCAGCGTCAGTTCCTCTAACCCTGACCCTGAACCTGAATCTGTATCTGTATCTGTGAGTTTGAGAGTATCCCTAATCTGGACTTCTTTCCCTGTGTGTATATAGATCTGCCCTGGACCCGAGCAAGTGTGTGTGTGTGTGTTTGGAACCCACTGAGAGCGTTTATTGGACTAATCCCTGCTTCGCCCTGGACCCTGGAGCCCCGGACCCTTTCCCCCGCCACACTGTATATATATTCTCACCTGGTGTCTCACTGTAAAATAAATGCACTTTGTCTTTACCAAGGATACCTGGTCTGCGCGTGAGTCTGTCTCAAACATTGTGACACAGTCAGTTCAGGGTAGATTCACCATCTCCAGAGATGATTCCAGCAAAAAAGTCTAGATACATATGAACAGTTTGAAGATGCAGTTTATTACTGCATCAAATAAGAAAGTGACAGACTGTAACTGAAATACAAAAAGTGCTTTCTCTATTTACCATCAACAATTAATAATAAAGAAGGTTAAACAATATAACTTACGGCTTCATTATTGCTGATAGTTACATGATGCTGTTAAATGTTTTATTTTCTGGATTCACACCTGAGTATTAACTTATTTTAAGACTCAGGTGGAGTGCAGGAGTTATCCAGAGAAGAACTTGGTTATTATAAACTATTTCACCACATAACTGAAATCTTTTGGTAACAGGTGACCAGTATGATTATGAACATTTTTTATTGTCAGATCATGAACCAACTGTGTAAAGAGCTTTACGACAGAGCCAAAATTTAGGCCTTGCACTAACATCTACACAGAATGTCAGAATGAATGTGTGAATTGAACATTCATTCTGACTCTCTCTACAAATACATAAACTTGACTTCACATTTCTAGAAGCAGCAATCACAACTACGTGTATAAGGTTTTTTTCAGTGCTGGATATATGACAATTTGCAATAAATGATGATTTTCCAAGATGGTGGCACGAGCAGTCGCAACGGCCCAGCGCTCTCCACAACTTAGCAGCTTTCTTTGTATTTAATATATATATATATATATATATATATATATATATATATGTTACTTTGTAGATACTTACATTGTAAGAATCTGAATGTAAATCTATATGCTGCCAACAGAGAGATGCCAAACTGTGGTTCGTTGTTCTTGTAACAGTGACAAAAAAGTTATTTTCTATTCTATTTCTTCTAAATATATAACTCAAACATATTCTGTTATTCTCTCGAAGGGGGAATACAAATACAAAAAGGCCATCTGCAAAACTTACCTGTACAAATTTCTCAGTCATAAAACACCACATCTTTAGTAAACCCCAGAAGCTGTTTAGTGTTAAAGAAGGTTTATTGCTGACACTGACCATTAGTAAATCTGGCACTAAATGTTTTCTTGAGTGATAACCAGCTGTTCTCATTTATATGACCTGCATAAAACAAATATTTGCTGTAGTGAGATATTGGTCTGTAGTCTACTGTTGTAGTCTCAACATGGTGATGTTGTTAAAGTGAATAGTGTAACATGGTTGCGATACTCAGCACACCACTAATTTTAATTTCATCAGGGAGAAGCTGCCCTTCACGAGGAGGCGGAGTCAATGCAAAGCACTGATAGCTTCTGTCTCTTTATGTCTGACTGTAGCGATGAGGACAGAGAACAGTGGACTCACAGCCTGACATGATGGACTGTAGGACAGGACTGCTGCTTATAACTCTCTGCTTGGCAGGTGAAAAGCTTTGTTGATGATAATCTAAAAATATATTTTGAGCCGTGCTTTTTAAGTTGTGCATTTGTCATTGATTTTCTCTTTACTGGGGCAGGTGTTAAAGGTCAGACTCTGACAGAATCTGAACCAGCAGTTAAACAGCCTGGTCAGTCTCACAGATTGACCTGTACAACCTCTGGATTCACACTCAGCAGCTACTGGATTGACTGGGTCAGACAGGCTCCTGGAAAAGGGCTGGAATGGATTGCTGCTGATACTAACAGTGCCACCAACTACTACTCTCAGTCAGTTCAAGGCAGGTTTACTGTCTCCAGAGACAACAGCAGATAGCAGCTGTATCTGCAGATGGACAGCCTGAAGACTGAAGATTCTGCTGTTTATTATTGTGCTCGACACACACAGTGACAGAAGTTGCTAAGCAGCTGTACAAAATCCTGATGGGTTCATTAGATTCACTCAAATAAAATTTTCAATTCAATTTATAGAATATCCCCCCCCCAATAAAATAAAATATATATTTTATAAATTTTGCATACTATAGTGTACCTTACAAGAACTTTACGGTCCAACTCTGTATACTAGTTATCCACAGTACATGAAAAATTTATCATCAAAAATATACTGCTGATTCCTCCTGCACTGCATGCAGAGCAATGAGAAATGTAGATCAGCATCACATCAATCCTGCAGCATTCACAAACCATCCCTCTGTAAATAATCTGGTCAGTTGAAAATAAGATTCTCATGGTGTTTATAAGCTTAAGTATTACGGCAAAAATATTCATGATATCGTATCACATCATAAAATACTTAGAAGCTGTGAAACTGAGTTTTTGAATACCAAATTTCTCCTGTAGAGGGAGATCTATTCAAACGTTTGCTCCATTATTACAATTATCATTTTGTTCATCACAGAACTTCTTGCAGTTCTTTTCTTTTTTAACCAGAAAAACAATCTCTGACTATAAACAGCTTTAAATTATGGTAAATATTTTTTTCTTTAAAACACTGAAGACAAACTGGATTAGTGATGATCACTACTTCTTCTCCTTTTGTTCCTTTTGAGTTTGTCTCCCTCTGAGGTGAAAAGACCTGGAGAGAGAGTCAAGATGTCATGTATGCTGTCTGGTTATAGCCTGACAAGCCATTATTTGCACTGGATACAAAAGGAACCTGGAAGAGCTCTGGAGTGGATTGGTAGAATGGAAACAGGGTCAAACTCTGCTATCTATGGCAGTTCTTACTGTAAGTTTTACTGTAAGCAATTGGAAAATATCTGTTAGTTATAATAATAATTTCAAAAGTAAATAATGGTAATTTGACACTGTAAAATGCACACTTGATTATAGACTGAAAAGATGGGCAAGCTGAAAATCATTCATAGTAACTTCGAGTAACTGAGTGACATTAAAATGATGTTTAGTTGTTTCAATGGGCACAAGTCATGGTTTCCTTCTTAGTCAGATGTTTCACAGAAGCAGGAAACATAATTCTCAGATACTGACTTTACAATCTCTCAAATCACATCCAGTGAATGACTAAATCAGACAGACAGACTGGATCAGACAGGGTCTTGGCAAAGCACTGAATTGAAGTTATTAGCAGATACTGTAGTTTGTCAAGTGAGGTAAGGACTGAAGACACACAGTAACTGTTGCTGAATGAGTTGTTTGAGCTGCTGTGGGTAAAACTAGTTGCTCTGAGTAAATATGTTACAATAAATTTATACTAAACATCCTGGGATACCCTACAGCAGTGTTTCCCTACCTTTTGGAGCCACGGCACACATTTCACTTTAGAAAAATCACATGGCACACCACCAAACAAAAATGTCACAAAAAGCATATTGATAATTTCTCCCCGCGCACCAGGCATGGCGGAATTGGTTCAGATCTGTCCCAATTATATACCTTTTTTGACTTTCTTCTGACCACTACTCATGCTGGGCCTTCATCTGGTCAGATTAACTACTTTTCAAATATTTATCTATCACTATTACACGCTGCGTTGTCTCATTTGCAGCATGACCATGTAATTTCTTCTTCGTCTTCTTCTGTTTTACTGGCAGTTGGCAACCCATTTAATTAGAGCAGGTAGTTGTACTGCCCTCTAGTGGAGGGGAATGTAATTCCTCTGCCCGTTGCTCACGCTGGTTGCTTAGCGTACCAATCAGGTGAAACCAGATAATCTCCATGGCACACTTGATCGTTTCTCACGGCACACCTATGTGCCACGGCACAGTGGTTGGGAAACACTGCCCTACAGGTCCTATTAGATCCCCCCACTCAACTGATGCTATCAGTTTTTGATAGCATTAATTACACCCATAACATGTATTTTAAAAATGAAAAAAAAAAAAAAACCTACTTGTTGTGGTAGCTTAGATATGGTGATGATATTTCTCCTTCCTCACTTGTTTCTGTAACATGTTTCTGAACCTGCAGTTAAACAGAACAATGTTGCAACAGATTCATTAAATAAATTACACATTAATACCATTATCAACGCATAGCAGTTATTAGTAGTTGTAGTGACAGTGTGTGCATGTGTTTCTTACATTGTCCTTTCTAAATCACAAAGAAAACTAAGTTTGAAACTTATTTTAAGTTCAGTAATAGAAGAACTGGGGAGAGTCCCATTAAAGGTTTTAGATTCAAGAGGTTTAATTTGAGTAATGGTGTCTGACAATTTTTTTAAATTTATATAATTAAAATAAATACTTTGTTCATTAATAGATGCGCAGAGCTATGTAACATGCAGCATGTAAAATAATTATAAAAGTTTACTTTTTTTCAAAATTAAGCAATTACTGTTAATATAATTTTAAGCACAGTGTGTGTGGGTCAATTAGATGATAACATCTTCCTTAAAAAGAACAGTAGAAAGACTGAATGATCAGATACATGAGTATGATGACAGTGTCAAACTTCTGATTATTCTTTGACTTGAAACAGGCTCAATTTGTGTTTTGATTCATTTTATCAGTATTTAAAAAATGTAGAACATACTGGACTGTTGTTGATGTTCTGATTTAATGAATGTTTAAGGGTGGGTACAAACCACCCTCATTTAAATAATATTTTAATTCTGGCTAAATTTAACAGTATTACTTCTTTTGGAAGCATTTATTTGAGGAGATAAGGTGCAATAAATCTAGGTGGAAATAGTTACACAATATAAAAAAGTGGGACTGACTTTTTTAAAAAAATATTTAGTGATAGTGTTTGTCTCATGTGCAGAAAATTTGACATAATGAATATAAAAAATAGACAGTTCATGATATTGTATGTCTTTATCTTTTTCTTGAAATACCAATTAGCTCCTGTTGTGGGAGGTCTATGCAAAGTTGTGTTACTATATAAACACATCATCATCAGTTCTCATTTAGTTTCTTTACAGAACAGCTTTGGACACTTTTTAACTGCACAAACATTCAGATTATAAAGTGTTCTAAATTATGGATTATATTACTTCCTGGAGTTTATTATTCATTATATGTTTCCATGGTAAGAAAAGGATTCATTCTTTAAAAAATGAAGAAAATACTCTAATTATAATGATAATTTTCTTTTTCTTTTTTCTTTTATTCTTGCAGGAGTTTGGAGTGAGGTCAAACTGGAGCAGTCTGCCTCTGAGGTGAAGAGGCCTGGAGAGAGAGTGAAGCTGTCATGCATCATATCTGGCTATACCCCGACAGACTACGATTTGCACTGGATACGACAGAGGCCAGGCAGAGCTCTGGAGTGGATTGGGTGGATGAGCACAGGCTCAAACTCTGCTCGCTATGCCAGTTCTTTTCAAAGTCGTTTCATCATAACTGAAGAAGACTCCAGCAGAAGTCAGTATCTTGAGATTAAGAGCCTGACAGCAGAAGATTCTGCTGTTTACTTCTGTGCCCGTGAAAGCACAGTGACACACAACAGAGGAACAGCTGTACAAAAATATCAACTAGTAAAGTAACCTCGAAGACTTTTGGGTTTCTCTTCACTGGAAAACTAATTTCAATATTCTGAATGTGAAGTGTAAACAGAAAATATTTATTAATCATATAAATGATTTCCATATTAAGATCTTGGAACAAACAACTGGCCTATAATGTACTTTGTCAATTCAAAAGAGGACTGAGAGCTGAGATGCTTGGGCTGGAAGGAGCTTTCAGTGGATTCACACTCATGAACACAAAAGAAATACTGAATAGTTGAAGGTGAAGATCGAAATTACATTTCTGTTTCCACAGGTCTGTACAGTCCAGCAATTTGACTCTATTGTGTATTACTGTGCAAAATATACTTTTAAAGAAAGTAAGACCATTAAATACTTAAAAACCTGCAGGTGGCAGTAAAACATACAAACTGAGGAGAAAGGAAAGCATAACATGCATGTAAATATACAGAAATGTTCATGTGTGCAGGTGCTGTTGTGTTTTTTCTTTCACTTCCTCTTCTTAAGGATATAAATAAGTTGTTGCTTTTCTTACAACAACAATGTTTTTTTTTAATTACCAAAACTGGTCCTCTATCTTTATCAGCAGAACTTTGAAGTGTTATTTCTATGAACTATGCCTTTCTGTTTACAGGTGTAAAGTGTGAACTGTTGACACAGTCAGCCTCTGAGACTTCAGAGCTTTGTTAACATCTGGCCATCAACTGTCAGGTCACTTAATCTGTTAGCACCTACTGGACAGCTTGGATCAGACAGCTTGCAGGGAAAGAACTGGAGTGGAGTGGAAGTGCAGGTGTTGGATGGACCACATACTACAAAGATTCAATAAAGAACAAGTTCAGTATCGGCTTAGACTCTTCCAGCAATACAGTCTTAATGTCTTAAAGTCTTAATGTACAAAATGTGCAACCTGATGACACATCTGTGTATTACTTTGCCAGAGAAACACAATAACACCAAACAGCTGTAGACCAACCAAAGAATGAGTTGTCAGACAGAAAAGGATATTAAAGAGGTTTCTTGATATAATAACAAAGATAAATACAAAAACAGCAGATTTATTCACTCTGAAAGTATTTTTCTAAATTTCATAATTGCAATGAAAAGAAATGTGTCTTTGTTTGCCAGTAATATTCCATTTTGTGAAGCCATTTACTGCCACAAGGATTTATCATTTTACAAAAAAGTGCTTAGAGAATTAAGATTAGTGCATACATTTTGGGAACTTGTAAAAGAGAGTAAAAGAATTAAGAGATCATATCTCTTAATTCTTTTGCAGTAATCAATGTCAAAGCAAAATGCAAAAAAGTGTAAAAGTAAAATGTTTTACTTATTCAACACTTACTTGTTAGTTTTTCTAAAAAAGCGAGAAAGTGAATTTGTTCTGATCAGCTGTGTTTCTCTGTGTGTCTCTGCAAACAGAGAAAGCAACAAAAAGTTTTTCTGCAAAATTCTCTAAACATGTTTAAGTGTATTTTCATGATACTATAGAAAATAAATAAGTAAGTAAAACCATGTATGAATGAATAAATCAGTTAAAAGCTTCTGTAGAAACAGTCTTTGTATCTTAAACAAAGTGAATCTCTTCAGGTGAAAAAAATAGCACAATAATAATAATTCTTGGGAGTTTCTGAATACCAAATGGTTGATGAAGAAGGAGGTTTAAGGTTTAAGTTTTGCTCCTAGATAAACCTATCATTAATAGTTCTCATTTTATTTGTCAAATAAATCCTGGTCTTGGACCAGGATTTCCTGGATTTTATTCTTCATGAAAAATAAATTCTTTAAAGCACTGAATACAAACCTGATTGATGAGGATCGTTATTTTATCTTTATTTCTTTTAATAAGAGCTTGGAGTGAAATCAAACTGGAGCACTCTGCCTATGAAGTGAAAAGACCTGGAGAGAGAGTGAAGATATCATGTATTCTGTCTGGTTATAGACTGACAGGTTACAATATTCACTGGATACAACAAAGACCTATGGAGTAGACAGAACATAAACTCTCCCATCTATGGCAGTTCTTTTCAAAGTCGTTTAATCATGACTGAAGAAAACTCCAGTGGTGAGTAACTTGTAATTGATTGCAGGACAGCAGAAGATTCTGCTCTTTACTTCCGTCCCTGAGATGATATAACATTCATGATGTAAAATTACTATAAACTATGACTAGAGTGTTGTCTTCATTAACACTAAAGAATAAATATTTATACTTGTGTGTCAGTGAGATGATAGAAGGCTTCTTAATGGTTTACCTTTAAAAATGTTGAATCCTGTGAGAAGATTAGCAGCTTCCTTTGAAAAAAAAATCAAAAATCTGATGATGTTGATTATAATGACAGTGTCACATGACTGGTTATTCTTTGTCTTGATATGTGAAATCGGAGGTTTAAAAAAACTATGCCCCAGAGGACATACTCAGCCACAATATACCCCATCAAGCTTGACTGCTAATTAACAAGTTAAAGGCTAAGGACCAACCACCGTCACTTGAATGTGTTAATTCTGGCTAAAGTGTAGCAGTATTTCTTCATTAGAAAACATTTGTTTGAGAAGAGAAGGTGCAATAAATCCCAGTGAAAACAGTTAAACAATACAAAAAGTGGACTGACTTTTTTCTATTCATGATTTTGTAAACCATTACCTTCTCCGAAAATACCAAATGGCTCCTGCAGAGGGAGGTCTATGCAAAGTTTTGCTCAGATATAAACACATCATCATCAATTCTCATTTAGTTTCTTTACAGAACAGCTTGGGACACTTTCTAATCAAACACACGTGCTGATTATAAAGTGGTCTAAATTATGGAATGTGTAAATTCCTGGAGTTTATTATTCATTATATGTTTCCACGGTAAGAAAACAGTGTATCATTTAAAACATAAAGACAATACTCTGATTTATGTTGGTTACTTTTTTTTTTCTTGTGTTTGCAGGAGTTTGGAGTGAGATCAAACTAGAGCAGTCTCCCTCTGAGGTGAAGAGACCTGGAGAGAGAGTGAAGATGTCATGCATCATATCTGGCTATACCCTGACAGAGTACTATTTGCAGTGGATACGACAGACGCCAGGGAGAGCTCTGGAGTGGATTGGTAGAATGGATACAGGAAAAAACTCTGCTCCCTATGCCAGTACTTTCCAAAGCCGTTTCATCATGACTGAAGAAGACTCCAGCAGCAGACAGTACCTTGAAATCAAGAGCCTGACAGCAGAAGATTCTGCTGTTTACTTCTGTGCCCGTTACAGCACAGTGACTGAAAACAGAGGAAGAGCTGTACAAAAACACCAACTACTAAAGGGATCTCACTGACTTATGGTTTTTCTCTTCACCAGAAAAATGACTTTGTTGTCTACATGTCACATTACTGAATGTGTATACTAAATATGTTTTTCTACGTGTGTGTGTTTGAGTGTGTATATAGTGTGTATATACATGTTTTACAAATGAAATAAAGTAAACAATAAAATAAGATATATAAAATATACAGAGGTTGGTATGTGCAAAACAGTGGTATTTATATACAGTATGGAGTGCATAATGTTGAAGTTCCAGTAGTGAGGGTGAGGTGTCTATGAAGTGTTCAGCAGTCTGATGGCCTGATGGAAAAAGCTGTCTCTCAGTCTACTGGTTCGGGACCGGATGCTGCAGAACCTCCTTCCTGATGGAAGTAGTCTGAACAGTTTATGGCTGGGGTGACTGGAGTCCTTGATGATCCTCCCCGCTTTCCTCAGGCACCGCTTCCTGTAGATGTCTTGGAGGGAGGGAAGCTCACCTCCAATTATCCGTTCAGCACACCGCACTACTCTCTGGAGAGCTTTGCGGTTGTGAGCGGTGCTGTTGCCGTACCAGGTGGTGATGCATCCAGTGAGGATGCTCTCAATGGCACAGCGATAGAAGGTCCTGAGGATGTGGGGGCTCATGCCGAATCTTTTCAGTCTCCTGAGAAAGAAGAGGCGCTGCTGCGCCTTCTTCACTGTTTTGTTTATGTGTACTGACCACGTAAGATCCTCAGCCAGATGTACACCAAGGAAGAGGAAGCTGCTCACTCTCTCCACAGCGGCGCCGTTGATGGTGATGGGGGTGTGTACTCCTCTGCACCTCCGGAAGTCCACTATCAACTCCTTTGTCTTTGCGACGTTGAGGGTGAGATGGTTGTCTTGACACCAGTGGGTCAGGGCGCTGACCTCCTCCCTGTAGGCCGTCTCATCACCGTTGGTAATAAGACCCACCACTGTAGTGTCGTCCGCAAACTTCACAATGATGTTGGAGTTTCTAGTGGCCGTGCAGTCGTAGGTGTAGAGTGAGTACAGGAGAGGGCTCAGTACACACCCCTGTGGAGCACCAGTGTTCAGTGTGATGGGGGATGAGGTGGTGCTGCCCAGTCTGACCACTTGGCGTCTGTCAGACAGGAAGTTAAGGATCCAGCTGCCGAGGGAGCTGCTCAGTCCTAGATCCTGCAGTTTCCTGTCCAGCTTCGAGGGAACGATGGTGTTGAATGCTGAGCTGTAATCTACAAACAGCATTCTCACATACGTGTCTCTCTTCTCCAGGTGTGACAGGGCAGCATGGAGTGTCAGGGCTATGGCATCATCAGTGGACCTGTTGTGGCGGTATGCGAACTGTAGAGGGTCCAGTGAGTCGGGTAGTGCAGAGCAGATGAAGTCCCTGACCAGCTTCTCGAAGCATTTGCTCACGATGGGGGTCAGGGCTACGGGTCGGCAGTCGTTCAATGAGGAGATGGTGGAGGATTTGGGTACAGGGACGATGGTGGCCATTTTGAAGCAGGCTGGGACTACAGACAGAGAGAGGGAAAGGTTGAAGATGTGTGTACACTTGTATTCTGACTGCGTTACTAGCACATAATGTAGTGTGACAAATCAGGACTGAAATGGAGATCCACTGTGGCTGTTGAGTTGTTTGAGTTGGTCTACAAACTCAACTACAAACTATGCTACAATAAAATTATACTAACCTAATTAAACTCAACACTTTGTGACACTCTACAGTTCTTATTAGACCCCACCAAATAATTGATAGTATCAGTTTCAATCCCAATCACACCCATGAATATGTAAAATAAAAATAAAACTGATTTATTTAGCTTAGATATGGTGTTGTTATTTCTCCTATACCTCACTTATGTTGGGTGGGATGGATCTGAACCTGCAGTTCAACAGAACAAGGAACAAAGTTACAAATGGATTCAGTTTATTCAGTCAATCACATACAGCTCTATCAAACTTAATACTTAAAAGTATTAATTCCAAATTTGTATGCTTAAATTTAGTCTTGAATCTCTGAAAATGGATCAGAGAAGATCTTGGAAGTTTTTATAATAAAATATAGTTTCTAAGTTCAATGCAAGACTGAAAACTCACAGTGACCGTTGCTGACTTTTAGTTGCTGTACAGGCTCCACACCATAGTGAAACTAAATGATGCCCTTGCATTGAGTAGTAAAAATGATACACAATATAATTATACTAAACACCTTGTAGGTGTAAGAAAAAAACTTTTCCTAATCAAAGAGACAGCTACCAAGAAAAGGATTGGAGTGGATTAGTAGTGACTCAAACATTAAGAATTTACTGAAGAACAAGTTCGGTGTCTCTACCAGCAAAACAGTTGTTTTTAAATGGGCAGATTGGTTCAATATCTCATCTTACAAGTCAGTTTTCAACAGAGACTTTGTGTCATCTGAGCAGAATATCATAGAACACCTGCATAATCTTTGTTCAGCACCTGCATTATTAACCTGATTTGTCTCTCTGTGACTTGAATCAGCTGTTTTTACACAATGGAGGCAATTTGGAAGCATCGCAAAGGCTACAGGTACAAGATGACATAATGGAAGTTGTAATAAGACATTTAGAAATAGCACCTGGGCTGAAAATGCCACAGAAGAGCATGAGAAGATGATCCTGATCAACCAAAGCTAATTTGAAAAGGTTTTGGATTATTAGGGGCTGGTTTCCAGTTTTTGATTATGCTTCGTTCAGACCAGGTTCAGAGTTTATCAGACAGAGTACTCTGTTGATCCTGTTTAAGCAAAAACCTGTTGCAGGTAAGGAGGAAGAGGAAGAGATCTCCAGGCAGAACCAAACTCACCAGCCATTTGCAGTGACAGAGGTCTGGTGAAGTGGGGGAAAAAATAACCACAAAAGTCACCTCAAAACACATTTTGACTGCAGAAACAAACTGGGTTCATTGAATGTGCTTGTTTATATTTTCATTTTCTCTTCTGCAGTGACAAAATTTGCAGAAACAAACAATTTAGTTTAACGACAAAGTCAGTTCTTTCTCAGTACTTTGTTTCCAGTGAGGAGACGTGTATGCAAAACTTAGACACTGTCACACTTCTTAAATGAGCACAGAGGATGGTAGAGAACAAAAAAAAAACCCAACATGTTGGACTACAGGACAGGACTGCTGCTTTTAGCTCTTTGCTGGGCAGGTGAAGATTTTCTATTACCTCAGTTTTGATATACATGTTCCTTTTCTGATCTAACTTAATTCAACACATTTTTTAAATGTCTACCAGGTGCTGATAGTCAGACGCTGACAGAATCTGAACCAGTCATTAAAAGGCCTGGAGAATCTCACAGATTGACCTGCACAGCTTCTGGACTCACATTCAAAGCCATGCTATGCTCTGGGTTAGACAGGCTCCTGGAAAAGGACTGGAGTGGGTTGCCCTCATAGAGACTTCAAGTTATAGTTATTCTGCCTTTTACTCCCAGTCAGTCCAGGGTAGATTCACCATCTCCAGAGATGATTCCAGCAGTAAACTCTATCTACAGATGAACAGTTTGAAGACTGAAGACACAGCAGTGTATTACTGTGCCCGAAAGACACAGTAATAGAAATGCCATACGAAAACCACTTCCTGTATTTACCATCCTAAGTGAATATTCGGTGAACTGCAGTTTACATTTCAGTCAGTTTATATTTAAATAGAATATGTCCCAAATAGAGTCCATTAAAAAAGGTTCAGGTTACACAGAAACATTTTTGGATCATGTTGGATGTTCAATAATCTCTGAACAAATAAAACCACATATGCTGAATATTTTAGTCAGGCTGTCAGTAAAATTCATCTGAACAGAAGTTGTCCTGCGACTGTCTCTTACATCATATTAAAAGTGTATAAAGAAAGACAACACAATTCTCAAAAAGGAAAAAAAAAAGCTTTATTCTTATTGCATAAGTGCTGATAAGTATGTCAGTACATAAACATTATTTACAAACAATATCAACAAATTATTTCAGCATTTCCACATGTACAGTTTTAATGATGGCATTCACAAATTTCTATACTTGCATGTACCAGAGATTCCATTTGCCAGTGTACAGTATTAAAGGAAGGTTTGCTAAAACTGATTCACCTAATCATCATTAATAACTGTGATACTTTTGAAAGGAAAGTAAAGTACTATTGACTTGAGTACTTAGTTAGTATTCGTGGTAAGAAAAGAATATCTGCAGCTATAAAGAGAAAAGGAAACAAAACAATAATAATAATTGCATTACCTTATTAAGATGTGTGGAGTAAGATTAAAATTGACCAGTCTCCCTCAGTGAGTTAAAATAAACTACTGGAAGGTCTACTATACCACATCTAGTTATAATATGACAAGTTACGGCATTCATCATAAGCCAGAGAAAGAACCGGAGTAGAACTGGTAAATATAACTATCATTGTATTGTAGCTCATTACAAAATCATTTCAGGTTTTCTCTTAATGTGTCCTGTAGTCAAGTCAACAGGCATAAAATTGAAGATTCTGTTTATTATTATTATCACTGAAGATTCTATTTATTTCTTTGTTTATCTCTTTTGTTTGACATATGTATTTGCTCTCAAGCACAGAAACACCTGGGGTCATCATAATTATGTTGGAAAAGTTTTGTAATTAGCATTATGCGACATTTAGTTTGTTTGTTTTTGGTTTCAGTTACAGCAATGGCCTGGCCTCCCTAAGACTGAATCGGCTTAGTCATCCCCCCTCCCACCCCCCCTTGCCTCTGATTTATGAAAAGAAAAAAAAAACGTGCAGTGTTACTCTACTGTTTTCCAGCTAATATAAAGCAACATTAGCTGTGCAAATCATTGTCTCTCTCCGAGAAGTCAAGCACACATTTTGGGAAATTCATTAAAAAAATTCTAGAGAAACATAAACAACTTATTTGTTTTTCCTTCTTTCACTTATTGTACAACCATCAATCGACAATCGATGGCATGTTAGTCATGATGACGGTGTTAACGTTGACAGCCCTAGGTTGTTCAGTGTTGCTGCTTTACCAGGTGTAACAATTAAGTTTAACATCCAGGCATCCATGAAAACAGAACAGTTAGAAGTTAGCAGGAAGTTAGCTCACTAGTTTCCATTAAAACGTACAGCTCTGCTGTCACTTCCAACCAAAGACAGAAAACTAAACAGCAGTGACATTTGTAGGGTTACTGAAGTTGGCCTAGCTGGTATATAATGATGTGCTATGTGATCACTAGCGGCACAGCTATGTTAGCATAACATAAACACAGTGAAGCTGGAGGATGAACACTAACTTTTTTCTACTCGATAAAAATTAACATGAGGACTCCCGATGGTTAGGGACAAATGCAAATGCATGGCAGGATGCTGTAAACAGACCAAACTTCAGTCAGGAGAACAACTGCGATAATCCATCCACAATACGAAGTTAGTTATTAATATACTGCAACAACATGGGAATAGAGCAGCTGCGAGAGAATTCAGCATTAATGAATCAATGGTACGGAAGTGGAGGAAGCAAGAAGAATGAGTTGAGTAAATTTTGACTTATCTGACTGTTTTGTTTCACTTAATGCACCTAATGCATGAAAACAGACCCGTTTATCGAATGTGCACCATATGAATAGAGATTCATATGAATATGAATGTCTGTTAAAGTGATAAAGTGGTAATAGTAGAAACAAGCACTTAATAATGTGGTAATATCCTAGTTAATATCCAAGTAATGTCATGGTAGCAACAGTGGTTACAGCCAAGTAATATTACCTTGAAATGTATGTAACTGGATAATAAGGGCCGTTAATAATGTCGAAATAAAGACATGCCCATGAGGCAAAACCAATTAAAAATACTGCCATAATACCTTGGTAATAACCTGCTAGCAATAAGAAGGTAATGTCTGTGAGTTTACATAGTAATACCTTCATAATAAAGAGGTAATATTAGCTGATGTTTTAGCATATTTGATGTAGTAATTACATTATAATGCTTGATCCTTTGTTTAGAAGGAATAACGTAAATATTATGTGTAATATCAGTATTATTCTGTAGTCATTTCTGTGTAATAAACAGGAAATAGCTCAAAAATGCAAAACTGACTGTTCCTATCTAATAACCAGAGGTACACAAACTTCATTGCTTTTCTTGAGTAATTTCTTAAGTAAGTAAATTTCAGGCATCTGTACTTCAGTATTTGTTTTTCTGACAATTTTTTACTTTTACTCTCTACATTTTTAAACAAATATTTGAGCAAAATGGTAACACATGAAAGGCAGTCCTGTTCGTGTATTAATCACCAGGGCATGTCACATGAAAAGAGATGACGCGTGCCCAAGTCAGGGGTTATGTGCAATTTGTCACACTATGTGTTGCTAGCTAAAGGTCCAGCTGCTGTATTTCACAGGGAGAATGAGTAAATGTTTGACATATCCTAGTTTTTGTTTGTGCTTAAAAATGTTTTTGCATGTAGTTATACATGGTTTCAGTTCCTCAGCAGTTTTGCTTCTTACAGTATCACCACATCTTTGTCTTCACACAGCTGCAAGATCTGAAAATGCTAAGGGTTTTTTTTGTTTGTTTGTTTGTTGTTGTTTTTTAAGCAAACCTGCAAATGCTGAAAAGAGCATGCCACAGTAACAGGTGCCAATTAAAACCTTAACAATATAGAATGGCCACTAAAATGCCTAAAGAAAGTTTGATACCAGTTAGAACATTTGAGTGATAGATGGTGCCCCCAGCAAGGGAGATGATGATTGGAGTGGACTTCAGTGGAAATGTAGATGAAAGGAACAGAGGTGATGATGAATTGTTGGATAGGTATGGTGTTCAACAGAAAATGCAAACAGACTAGAAAGTGGTGTTTTTTTGCAGAAAAGGTGAAAATGGCTTTAGTAAACACGTTTCAATAAGAGGGATGAACATAATGTGACATAAAAGAGTGGATGAAGGTGAAAAGACTTGGACCAAAGCATATGCTGAAGTTTCTGAAAGAAATATGAGATTGCAATGTCAGGGGGGAATACAGCTGGGCAGAACTGGATCATAACCAGACTTTGGACATCAATGACAGGAAGCAAGTGAAGGCAGAGGTAAGCAATACATGTTGGAAGCTGAAGAATAAAGAATGTTGTGGAGACAGGAGTTGAGACAGGCTCGTGGTGGTAGGGAGAAGTTTGAATGCACTTCAGACATTATTTCTTTTTCATTTGTCATGAAATAACATGACCCACAACAGGCTTCATCTAGCCATGGAATTGGTTGTCAGTCAATTGTTCAATTTCATTTTCAGGTGCATGAAAGTGGCTTTAATACCAAAAAAGCTAGTTTTAATTTTGTGGGGGCAGTTAAAAAGGTTTGTGACACAAAGCTGTCATGGTCTGGGTGAGTGCTGGGCTGGTGTTTCCACCCCTGGGCGGAGTCACCACATCATGCTGACAGGCTGCACCTGAGTGTAATTGGAATTGCCGGCTTCTTAAGACCAGCGCTCACAATCACACTTTGCCAGATTATCTGCAAACCTTTGTCAGTCAGGGCTGCCACATTTACATCTCTTCATAGTTGTTTCATGTATTTTCTGACCCTTGTGCCTTTTCCAGTCACAGTGGACCTCTGGACAAGTTCTGCCAAGCCGTTGCCATAATTTGTTTGGATTTCAGTGCTCATCTGCTCACAGTTTCTCCGTGCCCACCTGCCTGCCTCCCTGCCCAGTGTTCAGTTCATCCTCGGATTACCGTCTCCTCTCACCCAGACCACCTCCCCTCTAAGCTTCGCCTCCGCCTGCGCATGATGACTACACCTTTACCTCTCTCCCCCTCCCCGGGAGTTCCTGCACTGGCTGATTACCCAGTGTCGCATTCTCCATCCCGTCCACAACAGCCCCACGGCTTCCCCACGGACACTTCTAGTGTTCTTAATAGCTTTTTGTTTCATAGAAATGGCAAGTCGGCCATGTGTGTTTCAAAGTAAAGAGTTATGAATCACTGAGTTAAACAAGTGTGTCTTTAAGTGTAGGATTATGAATCATAGTGTGCCTCAAAGTTAATGTTAGTGCCAATCATGTTCTAAGTTCATGAGTAGAGTTTCTAGTTTGCTTTAAGATTATATTAGTTTGCTGGCAGCCTTCAGTTCCACAAGAGTGTTTTGAGTTATTCCTTGATTACTTTGAGCTATTCTAGGTTATGGTACGCACTTTAAGCACCTCTCACCTTCATTCGCTGTTTGCATCTATTGCACCACTGTAAATAAAGCTTTGTCACCCTCGGTCCCTGCGTCTCCAAGTGCTGTCTGCCTTAGAGTCTGTTTCCCACACTGGTCTCTGGCCGTGACACAACTTTTTAAAATGATATGCCAAACTAGGCAAATATACAGTGGCTTGCAAAAGTATTCGGCCCCCTTGAACTTTTCCACATTTTGTCACATTACAGCCACAAACATGAATCAATTTTATTGCAATTCCACGTGATAGACCAATACAAAGTGGTGTACACGTGAGAAGTGGAACGAAAATCATACATGATTCCAAACATTTTTTACAAATAAATAACTGAAAAGTGGGGTGTGCATAATTATTCAGCCCCCTGAGTCAATACTTTGTAGAACCACCTTTTGCTGCAGTTACAGCTGCCAGTCTTTTAGGGTATGTCTCTACCAGCTTTGCACATCTAGAGACTGAAATCCTTGCCCATTCTTCTTTGCAAAACAGCTCCAGCTCAGTCAGATTAGATGGACAGCGTTTGTGAACAGCAGTTTTCAGATCTTGCCACAGATTCTCGATTGGATTTAGATCTGGACTTTGACTGGTCCATTCTAACACATGGATATGTTTTGTTTTAAACTATTCCATTGTTGCCCTGGCTTTATGTTTAGGGTCGTTGTCCTGCTGGACTCATTCTCAAGTTTTTTGCAGACTCCAAGAGGTTTTCTTCCAAGATTGCCCTGTATTTGGCTCCATCCATCTTCCCATCAACACTGCCAGCTTCCCTGTCCCTGCTGAAGAGGAGCACCCCCAGAGCATGATGCTGCCACCACCATATTTGACAGTGGGGATGGTGTGTTCAGAGTGATGTGCAGTGTTAGTTTTCCACCACACATAGCGTTTTGCATTTTGGCCAAAAAGTTCCATTTTGGTCTCATCTGACCAGAGCACCTTCTTCCACATGTTTGCTGTGTCCCCCACATGGCTTGTGGCAAACTGCAAACGGGACTTCTTATGGTTTTCTGTTAACAACGGCTTTCTTCTTGCCACTCTTCCATAAAGGCCAACTTTGTGCAGTGCACGACTAATAGTTGTCCTATGGACAGATTCCCCCACCTGAGCTGTAGATCCCTGCAGCTCGTCCAGAGTCACCATGGGCCTCTTGGCTGCATTTCTGATCAGCGCTCTCCTTGTTCGGCCTGTGAGTTTAGGTGGACGGCCTTGTCTTGGTAGGTTTACAGTTGTGCCATACTCCTTCCATCTCTGAATGATCGCTTGAACAGTGCTCCGTGGGATGTTCAAGGATTGGGAAATCTTTTTGTAGCCTAAGCCTGCTTTAAATTTCTCAATAACTTTATCCCTGACCTGTCTGGTGTGTTTTTTGGACTTCATGGTGTTGTTGCCCCCAATATTGTCTTAGACAACCTCTGAGGCCGTCACAGGGCAGTTGTGGAGCTGTTTTGCAAAGAAGAATGGTCAAGAATTTCAGTCTCTGGTAGAGACATACCCTAAAAGACCGGCAGCTGTAATTGCAGCAAAAGGTGGTTCTACAAAGTATTGACTCAGGAGGCTGAATAATTACGCACACCCCACTTTTCAGTTATTTATTTGTAAAAAAATGTTTGGAATCATGTATCATTTTCGTTCCACTTCTCACGTGTACACCACTTTGTATTGGTCTTTCACGTGGAATTGCAATAAAATTGATTCATGTTTGTGGCTGTAATGTGACAAAATGTGGAAAAGTTCAAGGGGGCCGAATACTTTTGCAAGCCACTGTATGTATGTATATTACGCCTGGCTGGTGACATTTTTAAAAATTATTCCAAGAAACCAGCATTGTCAGTATTAATCGGGTGCATAATTGTACAAATGAATATTTTTTTCACTATGATTACTAGATTGCTGTATTTGTTGCTTACTTGTGTAACTGAGGAGTGAAAGGATAGTATTCATTGAGTCACTTTCTAATATTTAATGCCATTATAAACACACAGTATGGAAATTTTTTACCGGTTTCACATTAGTTATGTCCTTACTTCAAGGAGGAGCCAATGCAAAACAAAGGTGCCCTTCACCTTTACTTCTCTGACTGCAATGGGCCACAGAGAGCAGTGAACATTAAGTTTAACATGATGGACTGTAGAATAGGGCTGCTGTTTCTAACTCTATGTTGTGAAGGTGAAGGTCTTTGGGTAATTGTTCTCAGTTTTTACTGATAGTGTAAATTGACTATCCCTTTTTCATCTTTTTTGTTTTCTTTTCACAGGTGTTTTTGGTCAGACTTTGACTGAGTCTGATCCAGCAGTAAAACAGCCTGGAGAATCTCACAGATTGACCTGTAAAGCCTCTGGATTCACATTCAGCAGCTATTGGATGGCCTGGGTCAGACAGGCTCCTGGAAAAGGGCTGGAGTGGGTCTCCACTGTCAGAAATGACGGTGGCAACAGTTACTATGCTCAGTCAGTTCAAGGCCGGTTCACCATCTCCAGAGACGACTGCAGACAGCAGGTGTATCTGCAAATGAACAGTCTGAAGACTGAAGATTCTGCTGTTTATTATTGTGCTCGAGAGCCACAGTGATTAAAGTTGGCTTAGCAGCTGTACAAAATCTTACTGAATTCATTTTAACTCATATGCACATATGCATTTACAGACTTTACAGCCATGGTGGCAAGGTGCAGTGCAAACAACATGCAATAGACCAATTCAAATTAAATTTTTAATAATGTCACATCTATTAAGCATTATTCAGGTATTAATAAGTTATTAGCAAGTGCTTAAATTATTATTTATATAGAATTACTCCTCCTATGAAACTTATAAATACAGATATGTTATTATGATTATTACTAGCAATAATGTAGTAGCAGTGTACAGCAGTGATAGTGATGGTGTAACAGTAATAGATGGATAAGCACATCTGTATTTATAAATGACAATTTTTAAATACAGATCAATACCTTACTGATGCTAATAGTGTGACATTATTAGAAAGCGTTACCCAAATTTGTACTTCCATCTGATATTGTCACAAAAACTGAAGTGGACTCAAGAGCAGAACAGAATAAACACACAGTGTGTTTATTTAGAGTGATCACCAACTATATGCTACATGCAAAGTGCAGGCAGGGATTGGCTCCAGGGGTCAGCGAGAACAGGCATCCAAAACCACACTCCAGTAAGGGATTCCAGGGAAGGTCTGTACAAAGGGAAACACACAGTGAGCAAAATACAAGCAAAGGAGTCAGCAGCCATTTCTAGGACACATCTGATAAATTGATACTATCCATTGAGTGACAGTTCTCTAGGGAAAAATGCCTTGTTGATGCTGGATGTTAGAGCCCATCATCAAATGGAGTTGATAGAAGTGCAACATACTTTGGTTGTAATCACTCATCACCGCATCTCTGAAGGAACAAGATATTCAGCCTGTAAGCAGATGGGTAATAGTAGAAGACCACACCAAGTGCCACTCCAGCTAAGAACAGGAAGCTGAGGCTACACACAGGACACAGGCTCACCAAACTGGACAGTTCAAATCAATGAAAAGTTATTTATATACTTTATATAATCTGTTTATGAATTAGTGGTTACAAGACCTGGAGGGCTGTGTGCATTGAACTGTACAGCTTTGAATTCACCATCAGTTGCTTCTTACAGTAAGTCAAACATAAAAAATAAACAAATAAATAAATAATAATATATATTTATTTGCCTCTGGTCACATGCATATTCATTCGCTCATAAGGCTACCGTGCTTTCACACACAGTTTCAGTTCCTCAGAAGCTATTTCCCTATAGTATCACGTTAGATCTACGTTCTCATAAATCTGCAGAAACTGAAAACATCAAGGGTACTTTATGCAAATAAAAACGACAAACCAAAGTTTACATACTACAGAATCTTGTATGTTAGCACTACACCTGTACAAATACATTTAAAAGTATTCCAAGGAAAAAATTATAATTTTTCCAGTATGTTGTTTTAATTTTTGAAACTTTTATCATGACTGCATTAAAGGAGGGCATATAGTAAGTTTATTATCTCCAGTAAAAATGTTAAAATAAATGTAGGCAATAACCTTAGTCTACATGGAGGCCCATTTAATTGTTTATCTTTTAATAAACATATTGAATTAGGATTTATATTATTTGTTAATGCACAAGAAATGATCAATTGTTTTAAAAATAAATCTTTTAATTTTGACATTATTAGTTTCGAGCTAAAACAGAGTAAATTCAGTTGTTCACTTATTGTAAATGTTGCCTTTAAAAAAGAAACACGGTTGGATGAATGATGACAATAATGAAGCTGATGTGATTTCCTGGTACGTGATACCTTTTCCAGACAGAATAATATAATCTATCCAAACTCAATACCTCTCGAGTTACCAATCTTTTCGTGACAACATGTTGTCATCACCTGTCAGGTCTCTTATTTTTTGGCAGATTTCACATAGCCTGGATCAGACAGCATGCATGGAAAGGACTATTAATTATATAGGCTGTTGTATATTTGTTAGATTGGTTGAACTTGTACCTAATTGCTTGAAAGTAATCCGATGGACTTGGAGTTGAGTCAGAGGGCATCCAGTGGTTTTCTTTTGGGCAGTGTTTTTTCCTGTCTAGCCTTCCTATTCTCAGACTCATTTCTCCTTCAACATATTAATCACTTATACTTTTATTTATCTCTTTAATTAAATAAATAAAGATGATTTACTATTAGTAAATATGGCTCTCTCAGATGTAGGGAGAGAAGCCAAGGGGACTTCAATCTCTCTCTGTTCCACCTATCTCAACAACATGAACAGAAACCTCACATCGCCTGAACACATGTAAATCAACCAGAGAAGGAGTCATCAGACAATGGCCTTAAAGAGGGCTCAAACAAAGATCAATACAAAACAGCTGCAGATGATGTCTCTTATCTTATCACTTTAAGTAAAATGTTTTGCTTAATCAACACTTAGCTGTGGACACTTACTTGTTTAGTTTTACTAAACAAGAAGTGAATGTGTTAAATTTTCTGAGGAGCTCTACATGTTTTTCTGTGTCTGACATCTGCAAACAGAGACAACAACAAACATGTTTGTTAACAAAAATCTCCTAATTTTGTTTAGGTAAAGCTAAAGTAAAGTGTATTTGCATTTGCATTTGATATCACAAAAAATAAATAAGAAATTAAAACAATGTATGAATAAATATTGCAGTTAAAACCTTCTGCAGAAACAACATTTGTAACTGAAATAAAGTGAATCACTTCAGGTGAAAAAATGAAAACAGCCTTTTCTATGAGTCTGGTTAGATCAACACAGAATCTTATATAATTTATAATTTATTATGAAATATACTTTTCAATTCACAGGATTAAAATTTCAACATTCCCACATAGCCCCATCCATGATTATGCAGCCAGGGGAACACCTGACCATTAACTGTCAGGTTTCTTATTCTTTTGGCAGGGGAGGAGCTCCCTGACTACTAATGATTTTAAAGAGTCTCCTCCAACAATATTTACATTTATATTTATGTGAATCATTATTTTGTAAATGCATAATTATTTAATGAAGAAATGGAAATAAAAAAATCATTAATAAAGTATTATCATTCTGTTTCATATTTTAACCAAATGAATGGATGCTCCATAGATGTGTATTTTCAAAATAAATTATTATTAATACACACACGTAGGGGAAGTATTTTTTTCACAGTATAAGTAAACACTGAACATCCACAAAATATTTTTGAATGAAATTATAAACTGTGTGTAAAGCAGGGAATGTGCTTTCAGTTTTATCTGACAGAGATTATGTCTCTCACCAGGCCTTGGAAAAACTCTGTGATCCCTCAGAAAAACTGGAGGAGGTGTCTAGGGAGAGGGAGGTTCGGGCTTCCCTGCTTAGGCTGCTGCCCCTGTGACCCATCTCCAGATAAGTTGAGGCAAATGGATGGATGGATGGATGGATGGATGGATGGAAAGAAGAGAGATTCAACATAAATATCAGAGAAAGCAACAAATAATTTGCATGCAAAAACCTGTAACACATTTGCTGAGGTAAAGTACATTTTTATGAACAAAGAACAAATAATTTTCAAAACATCATTTCAAAGTGTGGCGAAGGACAGTATCATAATGTACTACATATAACCCTTGAAAACCACACTCCTATTTATCATCTATATTAGCAATATTAACTATCTATAGAAAAAACACCAATATTATTTGTTTTCCTATTATTATTAAAATGTTTGCACAGGAGTATGTTATCTGAAAAATGTAACACTCCCTCCATTGCATTTCCAAGCAAGTTACTAAAACAATCAAAAAATGAATAGAAGGGGATCATCAAAGGTTTCAGTGAAACTGATTTCCACCCAAGCCTTTGCTTTTATGTTTGTAAATACCATCTTTCAAAGATCCTAATCAGCATTGCACAGCACAGAACCTGGTAACCAGCGACGGTTTGGCAGGTGACAGAGGAGAGAGTGTGAGTTCAATTAATTTAGATCCAAATGCTGCATTTCAAAAAGAGAGTCAATGTGTCATTATCTTCAGTCATATTTACTATAGTATGTTGTTTTATTCAATTTTAGGTTGTCTTTCATCGTGCTTTCCTTTTAATGGATTATGAGTGTCACAATGGCTCTTTTCTTTGCTACGGGGAAAACATAGCTTAAAACATGGTGAACGTAAAGAATCTTCTGTTTTAGACTGTGTCAGTGATGTTATCTGTTGGATGGCACATACTTTCTCAAACTAAATACCAAAAGAAAAAAAAATAAAGTCACATTCTCCAGCCATACAAATCTAATAGTTACTACAATCCTTTCCTTTCTGCTATGGATAAACAGTCATTCTCACATCCAACCGCAATTGCACTGCATTAATTTCATTTGTTGTGATGTTACCTGAAATAGTGCTTGAGTAAAAGCAATCATTTGCTTGCCTTAATTCTTGTTTGATGACAGCTGTGCCCTGTTGTCTCGTCTAAAAAACAAAAAAATATTTTGCAAGCATCTTTACAATGAGATGCATCAGCTACTATCCATGTCTTTAATTTTCTGTTGCACTCATTGTTATCCTTCTTCTTGCAGTTATTTCACAAAGCCAGTTGGGTGTTTGCAGATTAAACCATCATCCTTTCAACAGCAGAACTGCAATACTGAAACATTATTCAAACCACAAAGATAAACTTACATCACTTTATACCCAGCTTCACTTCCAGTATTTGATGTTTTTAGGTCAGTGTGTTATTGATTGTTGAACAACATAGTGTTGAACAAGCTTATTTGGAGTGAGTTTCAGATATGAGGTTAACCTGTTTGCCAAAGTAATCACTTGAAAGATTGTGAAAACTCCTCGCTCAAGTAAGGCGGAGTCTATGCAAAACATCTTCCACCACTACTTATCCATCTGTTGGAAAAGATAACAGACAACTCTGGGGACTTTGTAGTACTGTATCATGGATTACAAGACAAGACTGCTGCTATCAATTATTTGGTGGGCAGGTGAGGATTTCCCCTGATCCTGATGTAACATGCTCTTATTTTTGGAGAATAATTCATTATTTATTTTTTATTTTTTTTGTCTTACCAGGTGTTGATGGTCAGACTCTGACACAATCTGAACCAGTGGTTAGAAGACCTGGAGAATCTCACAGATTGACCTGCACAGCCTCTGGATTCACATTCAGAGACTATTGGATGGTTTGGGTCAGACAGGCTCCTGGAAAAGGACCAGAGTGGATTGCTTATATCAGCACTTCAACTTATAGTTATGCTACCTCTTATTCCCAGTCAGTCCAGGGTAGATTCACCATCTCCAGAGATGATTCCAGCAGTAAACTTTATCTACCGATGAACAGTTTGAAGACTGAGGACACAGCAGTTTATTACTGTGTCCGAGAGACACCGTGAGAGAAAGCAATAGAAATCCCATACAAATATTAGTTCCTCTTTTTACGATCAGCAGGGAATATTTGGTAAACTCAGGGCTTTTTTCTACATTTTAAACATTCATTGTAAAAATGTCATCATTAATTAATAACACAATATCTCTTGCCCAGTGTCACCTTGTTTGAATTTAGGGTCCAAATATACAGCAATAATTTTGATGTATCGTTAAGTTAGGAAAAGTCAGTGAACAAATTAAACCAGATATGTCGACCAGTTTAGAGAAGCTCCCATTAAACTCCCACTAGCCTCATCATCAAAACAGGGAGAGTTTGGCACGCCCATTAAAAGACAATATAAACACAATTTCTAACACATTAAAAAAGAATAACATATATGCTTTTAAAAATAAATTAAACATACACTGTCATTATAACGTACATTATAGAGTACTGATAAACACAAGTATTACAGCATTTCATCAGAAGTGTGCTGTTTAAATATTAAACAATAATCTGCAGGCTGAGGAGAAGCCATCACCTCTTGAGTAACAAAATCAAAAACATGAATCTAAATAAAATAAGCTACATTTTTCTTTTCAAAATAAATATATCACTATTACTTGGTTTGCAAGAACTGGTTTGAGATTAAAAGGTTAAATAAACAGTAAATCCCACTGAGAACAGTTACACAATACAAAAAATATTGAGGAAAATAAATCGACAACTCCACAAACATTTTTTTTAGAAATACTATACCTAAGAGACATGGTGAGAGAGAGCAATACAAACCATACTTCCTCTATTCATCCTCACCAGGGAATATTTCGTAAATTGAAGGATTCTTTCCCATAATAAGACATTTTATTTTTAAATGTTCTCTTCCAACACATCATCAAAGAAGAAATAGTATTCGTTAAACAATGGATAAAACATACAGATCCCGAGAGTCGTGGTGAAGAGCTCTTGAACAATTATTTTTAATAATTAAACATGAAACAACTAGAAAAACTAAAAAAAAAAACTTTATGTACCAATCGATTTGGGACAGTTCCCACTTGGGAAAAGTGAACGGTCAAAACCTGCTCTGTAAAAATGTAGACATAATGTAGGGTAAAAAGTCAGACATGTGACAATGTGAAAATTCTTTTTAAACTTTAGTAAGTGTATGAAACTATATGTATCAGTGTGAGAACATAGAACCAACTACTGCAGTTTAAACTAAGCATTAGAATAAGGAAGAAAGATGATGATTGAACGTGCATGGTTGTTGATGTTAGATGGTTTGTGTGAGTGTTTCAGATACTGTTGATGTGCTGGGTTTTTCCACAAAGCCATCTTTAGGGCTTAAAGGACATAGTCTGAAAAAGAAAAAAGAAAAAATCAAGTAGGCGGATTTTTTACAACAGTATTACTTCTTTTAAAAGGATTGTTTCAGAAGACAATGTGAAGTAAATCCCAGAGAGAACACTTACTCAGTACAAAAAGTGGGAATGAGACTAGAAATACTGTTTATGTCTTATGTGAAGATTATTAAACAAAGCTAAAAGAGAGTGTTCACAACATTGTATGCCATTGGGTAACTGAGTTTGTTTGAATAACAAATGGCTCCTGTAGAGGGAGGTCTATGCAAAGGCTAGCTTCTTTATCAACATGTTGCAAACAACTCTCATTTAGTTTGTTACAGAACATCTGCAGGACATTTTTTAACCATACAAATAATCAAGTGTTCTAAATTATGGAATATATGATTCTTTGGAGTTTATTATTCATTCATTTTCTCCAAGGTAGGAAAAATATTTATTCTTTATAATATGAAGACAAGTCTGATTCACAACAAGCAAACTTTCTTTTTTTGTTTGATATTTACTTACAGGAGTTTGGAGTGAGATCAAACTGGAGCAGTCTACCTCTGAGGTGAAACGACCTGGAGAGAGAGTGAAGATGTTATGTACCCTTTCTGGTTATAGACTGACAAGCTACAATATATTTTGGATACGGCAGAGGCCGGGGAGAGCTCCGGAGTGGATTGGGTATATGAGCACTGGCAATAATTCTCCTGGCTATGCCAGTTCTTTTCAAAGTCGTTTCATCATCACTGAAGAAGACTCCAGCAGCAGACAGTACCTTGAGATCAAGAGTCTGACAGCTGAAGATTCGGCTGTTTACTTCTGTGCCCGAGCAAGCACAGTGACAGAAAACAGAAGAACAGCTGTACAAAAACACTTAAATAGCCATGTGACTTAGATTTCCCTTCATATGCAGTAAATAAATAAATAAAATAATAAATTAACAAATTGAAAAAAAAAAACTCTCTACATATATCCTTTTACTGTAAGAAAATGAGATTGTATTAATTATGCAATTAATGCTAAATTGACAGCGTAAAAGGGACAGTTGAATTTAAGCAATAGCCTGAAAAAAGACAGGATAATTTTGAGAAGTAAAATGATTAACTGATGTATTATTGGAAGGTGTGTGGATGACCCAGTCTTTATTATACGATGTATTCCTTATTTTATTTGCTTATATTTTCTCTTTTTGCATCTGTTAACGGGACCCATATACTTTTGTAGACTGATATAAATCATTAATTAACTGACAGTAAGCTGTTAAATGTGTCACTTATATAAAGCAGAAAATGCCAGCCCAGTTATCCCAGAGAAACGTGAACACTAACCTGTTCAGTTTCTGGATTGTTGTTTAATTGTTGTTTCATTAATTTCATTGATGTGTTGTATATGAATGAGTTATAAAATCAAAATATCATATGTACATTTTCCACTCAGCCTCAATGAGTGGCGCCAATTAAAAACAATGATTTTTCATATGTTTGACTTTGTGCAAACGCACTGGCCTCTGTTATTATACAGCTTATAAAATCTGTGGAGTTCACAGCACGTACGAAAACCATATTTCTGGATCTCTTGCTGCTGTTGGCAGCTGAATATATGTGATTAAGTGTGAACAGCTGACACATCCAGCCTCTGTGACTGTGCAGCCAGATGATCGCCTGACTATCATCTGTCAGGCCTCTTATTCTGTTAATGATTACTACACTACTTGGACCAGAAAGGCAAGATGAGATGGTCTAGAGACAAGGTTTCATCTTGAGTACATTAAACTGTAATTAACAACAAAAAATCACAGAGTCCTCCATCATTGTTCATTGTTTTGCTTGTTTTGTTTATGTTGCATTTTTATTTTTTGCAAACAATAATTACTGGGTGATGATAAAATTATAAATATCAATGAAAAAACTATATTTTAAAGAACATTTGTTTTGCACAGAATCCAAGGACACCAAAACAATCAAATGAAATTAGCCAGTATGAATGACAAAATACCACGTAAACTGAACTACAGCTGTCAGCGAAGTTTGTTTGTATTTTTGTCATTTTGGCTCTTGTCCCAGCAGCTGTTTTATCCCACTGTATTTTATCCAAACTTGCCAATCAGTCCAGGCAGACTTGACATTTTATAAAAAAATGTAATGATCCTCTTTAAGCCACAATTTCAGGCTGCAACAAATAAGTAGAGAAGTATGATAATATGTAGATGAATTAATTAATACTCTTAACAATGGTAAATAAATAAACATTTTTTTAAAAATCATTTTGAAGCTTTGTCTAAGGAATGTGTTGTTGAAAGTAGAAAGTGGGTTTTAACAAGCCAGAATATGTTGAAAACATGCTTTAAAGGTAAGCAGTAATCCTGGAAGAAGGTCTCCGTTTGTTCTTATTATTGTTATGTCATTTTATTGAATTTTTTTTTCTTATTTCTGATGAATTCTTTATAAGCGAACACAACAAATGAACACTGACGAAATCCTCTGATACCTTTTCTTTAAACTTTGTTAATGCTGAAATTAAGTCGTTGGTGTTAAAATCAGTAACTAATTTTACTGCTATTACAATTGTATGATCAATCAAGTATTTTTATGCTTGGTTCGCTCTAGTTAGAGTTAAAGTTTCCAGTTATGAGTTATGTATTTGACTCTATGCAAACTCGTTGTCTTCCTGTATCATTCAGCTATAAAAACTTGACAGACTGCAGAGGAGAGTTTATGTGAAAGAACATGTATCAAAAAATGTTTTCTTTAGCTCTGTTATTGCTCTTAGCAGCTGGAAGTAAGAATATTTTTTGTTTCTTTGTTTGTCTTTTGTTTGTTATATAATTAGATAAATGTTCAAACAATAAATATTTCCTTTTACAACAGATGTGAAGTGTGAACAACTGACACAGCCAGCCTCTTTGACTGTGCGGCCAGGTCAACGTCTGACCATCACCTGTCAGGTCTCTTATTCTGTGAGCAGTTATTGGACTCACTGGGTCAGACAGCCTGCAGGAAAAGGACTGGAATGGATTGGAGAAGCACGTGCTGGACAGACAACATACTACAAAGATTCACTGAAAAACAAATTCAGTATTTCCACAGACTCTTCCAGCAACACAGTTACTTTAACAGGACAGAATATGCAGCCTGAAGACACAGCTGTGTATTACTGTGCCAGAGAGTCACAGTAACACAAAGCATCAGCAGACCTGAACAAAAACCCTCCAGTGCCTGAACAACTGAAACCACAAGAGGAGCCCATCCACTACTGTTGCTTTTAAATGCCAGTTCACGGTTAAAGAGGGAAACTCTGATATGATGATGATGATGGTGATGATGATGATGATGATGATGATTATTATTAAAAATAATAATATTGTCTCCCGCTTAATAATTGTTCTATTTTAGGTGGATGCCTGTGTGGTAACAGCTTTTCACTTTTACTTAATCACTAGACACATAACACTGTTTGTTCTGAAAAATATCAAGCTTGTGCCATAATGCAGCCCATCAAAACATTAATTCACGTACTAAGAAATGTCTTTATTATAAGGACCTGAACACATAACACTATTTCAGTCATGAGTGATGACTTGGAAGAATTGAACATGATTTATTGAATTAGAGAAGTTAATGTATTTGGCGATTAGACTCAAATGACCCGTGATGGCAGAATGGAATCCCAGCAATGATAGGATTTAGGACAGGACCCCCCAGAGTTGAGACGCTATTGATGGTGGTGATGATGAAGACTGAGGCTTGAATGGAGCTCTGGCTGAGGTCTCTGAGGTGTAGTTGGTGAGAAGGTGGGTTGCAGGCAAGAGAATCTGAAATGGAGAATGATGGAGAGCATAGATTTAAACCATGCGAAGATTGAGGCTGATTGTCTCTGAGAAGGTTGTTGAGAAGATGATTGGACTAGACAGCATGGGAAAGCAGAAGTCATGTAAGGCTGATGAGTGATTACAGATCTTCCTTATTGAACTTATGCATAAGCTTCATGCAGAAGAGTATAACCCATAATCCAAATAGTTAAGCTAAAGACAGGTAACAATCATGAACAGACTATCAGTGCAGCGAATAATCAAAAAAGCAGGGAACAGGTTAAAGACAAAGTTGATGAAACCATCCAAACTATAATACAAAAGAGGATAATTTCGAAGACTGTACTGCACTGTACATGATTATACAACAAACAAGAAAACAAGGAATATTAAGAAATGCATAAAAAGCTTGAATGGAAGGAGACAAGTTTGTATGACACATTTGAGGTGAGGAAACATCGTTTCTTAGGCGGCATCACTTTATTATTAGATAATGTGACATGAAGCACAGCTACTCCATTTAAAGTTTGAATCCAGCAGCTGGCTGAATCTTTCTGGTGTGAGAGTTTGGATGTTCTCTGTGAACTCCCGGTACTTTGGCTTCCCCTCTTAGTCCAAAGACACTCTTGTTAGATTAACAGACAGGGTGTCATATTGTAGTGTTTAAAGTGAGGACACATTGCAGGAGGCTAACCCTAAGTCAAAAAAGGTGAGCCTTTTATTTTGGCTGAAAAAAAGTCCAGCCCAAAATATAACAGATTGTAACACAATGCGACAAATCCAGGCAACACAGAGAAACACATACAACAGTACAACTGTCGTGGTTTTTGGTTTTGATCCAGTGTTTCGAGTTAGTGGATTTTCTGGTTTTGTTCATTATGAATTTTACGGTCAGTTAATGTTTATATTGTTTGTTGCTGTCATTTCCTCTTTATATTTAATCCTGTTCTGTTTTACATTGTGTCAGACTAATTCCTCCCTGTGTGTTCCCCGTCCTCTTGTGTCTAGTTTCCTGTGTTAGTTATTGGTGTCTCCCTGTAAAGTCAGCCTTGTCTCCATGTTTTAGCTTTTTTGCACATAAATCTATCTAATACTTCAATTTTTTGTCTCCATTTATTTATTCATGCTATTTATATTTAATCTATTTGTACATATTAACCAGCATCTACGTGTGGAAAGCAGAGAGAAATGCTTTTTCTTTGCACACATGACAATAAACACTTTGAATCCTTGAATCTTGAATGCTAGTTTGTCTGTTTCCCCAGTCGGGTCTCTGTGAGGTCTATCATGTCTGTTTATGAATGTCAAGCTTGGTCTCGCTCTCTCTGTCTTTTGCCCTCTCGCTCTCTCTCTGCCTCTGTCTCTCTCTCTCGTCCCTCACTCTCTAGCTATCTCTCTTTCATGTCTCTATGGCTCTCTCTATCATTCCACTCTGCCATATCTATTTGCCGTATGTTTGTTATACTCTTCCCACATCAAGTTGTGTGCCCTAGTCTGTGTATCCGTGTGTCTTATTTTGCCTCTTGTGCTTTGTGTTCAATTTTGCTTTCCCTGTCTCATCAGTCACATTTATGTTAGCTGTGTTTTCACCTGTGGCTTGTTCCCTAATTAAACCTTCTGTGTTTATATTATCTGCATCTCCCTCATCCCTCACTGCTGTGTATTCTGCCTGTCTATTGTCTTCCCAGTTTTAGTTTTGTTATGTGTGAACTTGCAATAAAGCTGCCTTTAAGTTTAGTTTTGCTGTATGTCCTGTATTTTTGGGTCCAATTGTGCCTGCCTCACACAGCAACAAACAAAAAAAATAAACAAAAAAGACAAAACTTTACAAGGAATAACTTATGTAAAAGAAATACAATTAATAATTTTCATAACTGATATGGATTTGATATTTAAATTATACACAAACTACATATTCAGAATATCTGTGATACGTACTGTACAGTTATCACCTTCCTATGAGGAGGAGTCAATGCAAAATTTAAAAACTCATCAAGTCTACTTAACTGTCTGCAGGGAGAACAGTAGCAATCAAGCAATTCAACATGATGGACTACAGGACAGGACTGCTTCTCTTTACTCTCTACTGGGCAGGTGAAGAGTCTCTTTTCAACTTCAATATGCATAAACAATGTTTTTTGTGACACAAATTAATTTACATAATTTTTGAAAACCAGGTGTCAATGGTCAGACTCTGACAGAATCTGAACCAGTTACTAAAAGGCCTGGAGAGTCCCACAGATTGACCTGCACAGTCTCTGGATTCACACTCAGCAGCTACTACATGGCCTGGGTTAGACAGGCTCCTGGAAGAGCACTGGAGTGGATTGCATATATAGGCACTTCTAGTTCTCCTATCTATCACTCCCAGTCAGCCCAGGGTAGATTCACCCAGTGCCGTAGCTCCGCAAACGCACATAACGCACACTGCGTAGGGCACCAAATGGCCGGTAGGGCACCAAAAAAATCAGGGTCGTAAAAAAAAAAAAAGTAAACCATATTAATACTATAAATATCATATGCATTAATATGGTTAAACAATACAAAAGCAACATAAAACAATTTTCCCGAGAAAAGGGGTGAATCTGCTTTGTGCCCTGTCTCCAGTCTCCTCCTGGTGCCCCCCCCCCCCCACTCCCAGTGGTCTGTTCTATAATGCCTCAATTCGGTATTGGTAAACACCTGTTTGAACATGGCCTCGAAACGGCAACAGGAGTCGGGAGCGGAGAAAAGAAAGAAGAAGAGGAAGCGTGATGAAACTCAGGCGTCGCTTGCCGGTAAGGCAATGTTTAAATAATAATAATAAAAAAAGTTCATTATTGTAGCCCTTGCTTGCACGCTCATGTCCGTCAACTCTGTGATAGCTCCCGTTAGCAGTGTTCATACTGTGTTAACAAATGTTGCAAATGATTGATGTTGGGTAGTTTGTTTACGTTGTGGATATGAATATAGAATGGACTACTAAAAGCAACTCATCATGGTCACTCAATTGACGGTTTTCAGATAACGTTAGCAATCGTGAGACTAGCATTTCCCTCCTCAGGTTGCTAGCTGGCTAACGTCATGCATGCTACTGATTAACCTTAACTTTGGGATAGGTCAGTGATGCAGTCAAGTATTATTATCAGATTAGACAAGATTACTTTGTATGTTGCTGCATTTCAGGATATCTATAAAGACGCATATCTTATTTATGCGGCATAAATAAGATATAGGTTTCATATTACAGTGTAATATGAAACCTATATCTTCCAGTAATATAGATTTCCTACTTGCGCATTTATATCAAATTATGTACAGCATGTTTATATTGCCATTTGCCATTATGAAAATCTATACATGTAAAATATAGTTAGTAATTTTTAAATGTACCAGTGACTTACTTAATTTATTAGTCTTATAATGCAATTTTTCGTAGGCCTACTGTAGATTCAAAATTGTATTTCTGTAAAATCCCTGAATATTTTCTCTTGTATGCAGGGTCAATGCTTAAATATGTTCAAGGAGGATCTCAAGGACAGGATGAACCATCCAGTAGTAGTGCCATCCCTGGACATCAACCACCAGCCATTGTAGACCCTGCAACAATCCCTAGCCAAGAAGAACAAGAACCATCAACCACCAGTTCAGGTACAGTTCCATACACAAGTACCACTGAGAGTCCTGTCACTGAGAGACTATCAGAAAGTGACACTGTGGAGACATGTGTGCCCCCTTCAACCGATCCTGCTCTTTGGCCAGCTCACATTGTAGATGCTGATCGTGTTGAAATTGTGCGGAGAGGTCCTTTTAATGTCAGCTCTGATTTTAATTTTCCAAAGGGGCCTGATGGAAGAGCATTTCACACTAGCCTTAAGTTCAAAATTCTTCCCAATGGAGAAAAGGTTCACCGGAGCTGGTTAGTGTACTTACCGCAGAACAATGCTGTGTTCTGCTTTGCATGTAAGCTTTTCAGTGTGAAGGATATAAAGCTGAGTACAGAGGGCTTCAGTGACTGGTCGAACATCAACATCCGTTTGAGGGGTCATGAGTGTAGCCAAGACCACATACAGTGCATGCTTAAGTGGAGAGAACTGGACACACGGCTAAAGAAAAGCATGGCAATAGATCAACAGGAGTTGACCTTACTAGAGGCAGAAAGGAAAAAGTGGCGAGAGATTCTCAAACGATTACTCTCAATAACTCTCTCACTGGCTTCCAGAAATTTGTCTTTTAGGGGCTCTTCTGACCGTCTTTATGAGCCGGACAATGGCAACTTCTTGAAGGAAGTAGAGCTTATGGCAACATATGACCTTGTAATGGCAAATCACTTGGCCAACATAAAAGATGAAGGTTCCCACACACATTACCTCAGCCCTGAGACACAGAACGAACTAATTCAGATTATCTCTTCAGAAACATTCCGCGCCATTGTGAAGCAAATCCAGTTGGCAAAATACTTCTCCATCATTCTTGACTGTACTCCAGATGTGAGTCACACTGAACAAATGTCAGTCATAGTACGCATTGTTTGTTTCCAAGCACAACCAGATATTAAAGAATACTTTCTTGGCTATATAAATGTGGAGCAAACAACTGGCCTTAACCTGTCCAATGTTGTCCTTGACAAGTTGAAGGAGCTTGGCATTCCATTTGAAAACTGTCGAGGACAGGCCTATGACAATGGGGCCAACATGAAGGGGAAGAAGCAAGGTGTTCAGGCCAGACTGCTACAATTAAACCCGAGAGCATTGTTTGTGCCTTGTGGAGCTCACACGATGAATCTGGTCATAGCTGATGCTGCCAAGTCCTCTCCAGATGCAACTGGCTACTTTGGGTATTTGCAGAAGTTGTTCAATTTCTTTTCCAGTGCCACCCAGCGATGGGCCATTTTAACAAAACATGTGAAATTGACACTTAAATCTTGGAGTGACGTTAGATGGGAAAGCAGGCTTCAAAGTGTAACTGCTGTCCGGAGTCAGACAAAAGAAGTGAGGGATGCTCTCCTGGAGGCCAGAGAAGCTGTAAGTGATGCAGTCGCAAAGGTGGAGGCTCAAGTGCTTGCTGAGGAAGTAGCCTCATTTCGATTTTTGATTTGCTCCATCGTGTGGTGTGAACTTCTTACAATCACAAACCAGGTGAACAAGTTACTACAGTCCAGCTCCATGCAGCTCGATGTTGCTGTCAGGCTCATTGACACTGCCAAAAGTAACCTCTCTAAATACAGACAGTCTGGGTTTGATGAGACTGTGTCAGCTGCCAAAGAACTCTGTGAGGCCCTGAACATAGAACCACAGTTGAAGGAGAAAAGGCTCAGGAGCACAAAAAGGCAGTTTGCATATGAAGCTGTTGATGAGCCCCTCCATGATGCCCTTAAAAAGCTTGAGGTCACATTTTTCAATTGTGTTGTGGACTCTGCTTTAATGTCCCTACAGGAGAGGTTTGAGACCATGAATCAAGTGAAGGAGAAATATGGAGTGCTGCTTGATTTCAGCAAAGTGAATGGGATGTCCAAGGAGGATTTAAAAAAACACTGCACTGAAGTACAGAAGACACTGACAGATAAGGGAGTAGCTGACATTGATGGACCTGAGATGATGCAGGAAATCATCAACCTTCCTCAGCTGCCACCACAGACGTCTGCTTTGGAAATGCTGTCATTTTTACATGACAATCAGCTTCAAGAGGTATATCCCAATCTGTGGATTGCTCTGCGTATTGCACTGACCCTGCCTGTCACAGTTGCCTCTGCTGAGCGAAGCTTTTCAAAGCTCAAACTCATTAAAACGTACCTGCGTTCATCAATGGGGCAGGAACGTTTAAGTGGTCTGGCTGTTATCAGCATCAATGGTGACGTGGCTCAGAAGCTATCATATGATGACCTTATAGCTGATTTTGCAACCAGAAAATGCAGGCGTGTGCCTCTCTAGGGCATACTCTGACAACTAATTGTAAAAATGTTTAACATGTGGAATGTGGCTTTTGTGTTCAAATTCTTATTTTTCTTATTTAAGTTTCTTATTTAAATTCTATTGTGAAACTATTTGTAAATATATTAATAATAATACTATTATATTATATATATTATTTTTTTATAAAAAAAATTACACATTATTGCCAGGCTCTTTGTTCTTGTTCCAATGTTCAATTTTTGTTTCAGTATTTATTTGTAACAGTATTTTTAACCTCCTTTAACCTTATTTATTTGTTTAACTGTCATGTTTGTTGTTATTTAATTAAACAAATTCCACTGAGAAATTCAAAAGTATTAATGTTTTTTTTTTTTTTTTTTCAGTGGCGGGGGGGAGGGGGGGGGGCACCATAAAGCATTTGTGCTTAGGGCACCCAAATGGCTAGCAACGGCCCTGGATTCACCATCTCCAGAGATGATTCCAGCAGTAAAATCTATCTACAGATGAACAGTTTGAAGACTGAGGACACAGCAGTTTATTACTGTGCCCGAAGAAGCACAGTGAGAGAAAGCAATAGAAAGGTCATACAAAAACTACTTCCTCTATTTAATTTCACTACTGGGAACATTTAACAATTTCAGTGTCACTATCCTGCATTTCAGCTTCTTTGAGTAGTGCAGCAGATTACTGCAATTTTAACCAATGCTTAACATTTCAATACAGGTAGATTTTTCTACCTTTGTGTTTTCTCATTTAAAGATAACCATTCATCTTGTTTATTTCCAGCCTGTGATGTGGGGATGAGGAGGAGGTGGGTTGCATGAATGAGAGTCTAAAAGGGAGAATGACGAGAGCACTGAGATTTAAACCACATTAAGCAGAGGCTGATTTGCTCAAAGAAGGAGGACAAGAAGGTGATTGGACTAGAAAAATGACAGCACTGAGATTGACAACATTTTAAAATAAAGCTAATTTTGTTCATAAAGGACCTAACCTCCAACAGCTTCACCTGAATAGAAGCTATTTAAAAAGACCAATTGTCACTGTCACTGTAGTGGCAGACTATGTGTTTTTATGAGGACGTAAATGCAGACCACAAGAGTTTCTCACTTGTTAGAAACAGTTTCAAAACCCTAACAAAGTTGTTAAAAAGGACAAAATGACAAAAGGAGTTAAAAGCAGGGCAGCCATGCTGGTTAATAGCATCAATAGCTTAAGATGAATATGACTGCAGTATTATTTTCACTCTTTAGTATAATAATCAGATATGATTATCTGATGAAGTCAGAAGAAAGAGCAAGAGAGATCAGTTTAGTTCAGCTTTAATCATTTTCCCTGTAGGTGTTATGCTGGATAGTTGGATATTGTAAAGACCTTTAAGTGGATTTATTTCAGTAACGTGTGTGTTTCTGAATAAACACAGAATAATCAGATAAGTGATCCATGGAGATAACAATGATTTTTTTTTAACATGATGGACTGTAAGACAGGGCAGCAATGTCTTCAAGTCTCTTTTTGGCAGGTGAAGCTTTCTTTGACGTTTATTTAACATGATCTGGTCTGTCCTGTTATGTTTGCATGTGTTCATTGTCAGACAGAATCTCAACCAACAGTTTCAAAACTCTAACAAAGTTGTTAAAATGACTTGACTTGAAAGCAGGAGAGCTGTACTGACAGCAGTCTGTAAATCTGTTTGCTTCATCACTGGTTCTGTTTAGGTGGGCACCACTTTTTGTGCAATTTTAGTAGTAAAGAATTTGGAGAGATTAAAAAAACAAAAAAGAAAACTAAATAAATACATTTAAAAAAGATTTTTTAGGTTAATAGCTCAATATGAATATGACTGTAGTATTATTTTTACTCCTTAGTATAATAGTCAAATATGATTGTCTGATAAAGTCCGATGAAAAGAGAGATCAATTCAGTTCAACTTTAACCATTTTCCCTGTAGCTGTTATGCTGGACAGTTACATACTGATAAGACTGATTTTTGCTTCCACTAGTGTGTTTAGTATCTATCTCATCAGGCCAGACTAAATATTTGCAGTCTGGACACTCATTGGATGTCACCTGTCTGAGCTCAGATCTTTCTGTTATAACAGCAACTGGTTAAAAAGAGATTATTTACTTCTTTCTTGCAAGATAAGAATAAATATATGTAAAAAAGCGAACATTTCCTAGATCCTATACAAACACTATTCATTAATACAACTCTCAGTATTGTTATGAAAATGAAATTTGGATATTAGAGATTTTAGGACTGGTTGTGTGTTCTTCACCAGAGGTTCTATATTGACAGTATCTTAGCTTTCCCTTAGACTGCACTATTCTGGATAAATGGTAAATGGCCTGCATTTGTATAGCGCTTTACTTAGTCCCTATAGATCCCAAAGCGCTTTACACTACATTCAGTCATCCACCCATTCACACTGGATAGACACCTCTGATGCTGTGTCTGTAATCTACTGAGGCCCGATCTTCCAGTTTTGGAGTTTATGTTCCTATTACATTCAGATAATTTATTAATCCCAAAAAAGGCAATTTCTTCTGCTGCTTACCCGCACAAACTACTCACACAATCAAACTCACATAACCTACCAAGGTTCAAAATAAATCATTAACAGTTAACAGTAAATTCCAGAACCCATTCTGAAACATTACTGTAAATATAACTGAGAAGGCATAAAAATCCATGTGTTGTTTAAAATATTGAAGAGTTGCCTGAAGTTGATCCTGTGACGAGATTGTTTAACTGTAGCAAACACTACAGAAAGATTAAACAATTAATTCTTATATAATAATAAACACATAGTATAATGGTGAGAAATTTTTCACCACCACTTATCCATATATCCACACAAATCTGGTATTCAGCAGAATAAGTTGTGAGAGAAAGCAAATGGCAACACTATTCTTTTAAGATTTACAAATACTGTTTATGTCTTATGTACAGATTAACTCTAGACACACAGCTCATAATCTTATATGATTTTATCTGCTTTCCAACATTGTTAAGTTGTGTAACTGAGTTTTTGAATACCAAATTCCTCCTGTAGAGGGAGGTCTATGCAAAGTTTTGCCTGCTTATAAACACATCAGAGCCATTTCTCATTTAATTTGTGACTGAACATCTTGAGAATATTTTTACCAAAACAAAAGAGTCCTTAATCATGGAATATATGACTTCTTGGAGTTTATTCTTTATTTTTTGTACAGTTCCACATTCAGCTCTCCTCTCCAGGTTCCGGCGTACTGCTCAACGCATGATTAGATGAATGCCGCCAGCCACCCACTGACCCTGCCCCCTGAAACCACTGCCTCTGCAGCTGAATAACAGCCCACACCCCACCACATATATTTTATCAGTCTGTTATGTTCTGTTGTATGTTTATTACATTATAAAAAAAGTGGAGCTGTATCTCAGGATATGTGAGAATTTTCAGTCAGCTCAAGCCTGTTTAAACATCTCCAGAGACAACAGCAAAAAACGTGTATCTGGAGATAAACGGTTTGAAAAATGAAGATTCTATTTGTTACTGTGCTTGAGGGTCACAGTGGCTGGACTGAACACAGTGACTCTGATCATGGACTCATTTAAAGTGTGATTCAAACATCTGGCACATTCTTAGAACATTCTTACTTTGTCTTCCACAAAAATACACTTGTTATAATTGTTCTTACAGGCAATCTTACATATTACTATTTACTATTAACTTAATAATTTACAATATTTAGATGATACCAATTGAGTCACAATTTTATATTTATTTGAGAAGCACTTAGGTAGAGTACACCTGTGTGTGTGTGTAACAGCAGTCTAATATAAGATTAACTGAAATAACTCTTATAGTCCCTTTTCACCTCGTTGCTTGAACTTAAAATACATTGCAAAGTAACAACAGTAAAAAGACGTCACCTTTCATAATGTATTTCTTACAACTGAGTGAGCAATGAAATTAGAGTCTAATAGGGTAATTTTCCTAGCATGGTTTCATGTTGTTTGTATAGGCAGTTTTTTTCACCAGGCTTCAGTTAGACACTAATGAATTCTTTATGCATTTGTATGCAAATTCATTGACTTCTTCTGTTATGCAGGTATAAAAGCTTCACATCAGACTGCGTTGTAGAGTTCACGTCATGACACGTTCATCAAAAAACATGTTTTCTGTAGCTCTGTTATTGCTCTTAGCCACTTCATGTGAGTCTCTTTAACATTCACAGTATTTGTTTTGTAATATAAACAATTTGTCACAAATTTGTCACAAATCTTTTTTTTTTTTTTTTTTTTGACAGGTGTAAAGTGTGAACAGCTGACACAGCCAGCCTCAGAGACTGTGCAGCCAGGTCAACATCTGACCATCACCTGTCAGGTCTCTTATTCTGTGGGCAGCTACTACACAGCTTGGATCAGACAGCCTGCAGGGAAAGGACTGGAGTGGATTGGGATGGCAGCTGGATCTACAACATACTACAAAGATTCACTTAAAAGCAAGTTCAGCATTTCCACAGATTCCTCCAACAACAGAGTTACTTTAACAGGACAGAATATGCAGCCTGAAGACACTGCTGTGTATTACTGTGCCAGACTCCCACATTAACACACACAATCAGCAGCTCTGTACAAAAACCCCTCAGAGCCTCAATACTTAAATTCACCAGAGGAGGAGCCCCCAGGCCGCTTATTATGTTTTGACATAGATGATTGTTAAAGGAAGAGGCAGTTAATGAGAAAAAGAAAATCACTTGTAAAAATATACATTAAAAACACAAAAACTAAAAATATCTTTTTAGGTCTTAACTTCAGAATGCAACAAATAAATAAACAAGGTACGGTTATAAGGAGTTAAATAAATCAGTGGCACAATTCTGGTGTAGTTTCCATTTGTTGTCAGTTTGCCTCACAACATCTAGCCTAGTTTAGTTGGTCCACTAATTTTCTTCACTGCTTTATGCATGTCAATGTTCCTTCAATTCCTGCTGTTTTATGTTTTTTGTCTTTGTGCCTTTTAGACTCTCATGTCTGTGACCCTTTGACTCCTCATCTTAACCTCATCCTGAGCATTATTCAGTTATTCATTGTTTATTATTCTGCATCTGGTTCATCTTCAGCATCAGCATATAGACTCTGGAGTTCTGTTTTATTTCCTACCAGTCTTGATACTCAGCTTGCATGTTCTCCCAATGTTATTTTGACTTCTCACCAGGTAACCGGCTTCCCCCCATGGCCCAAAGCCACAGAGTTAGTGATGTCAGGTTAACTGGCAATTCTTAATTGAATTTGAGTACAAATGTCTGTCTGTGTTAGTCCTGTGACAGAAAGACAACACATCTCACCCAGTGCCAGCTAGTATAGGCTCCAGCCCTCTTGCAACCCTGAACTGGACAAGAAGAAGAAGAAGAAGACGGATGGTTTAAAGGCTGGATGTGTTCTCCTTTTTTGGTTTTAGTAGGAAATCTGGCTGTTGCATTTTTTGGATTAAAATACCAACTTTTCCCAAATTCTAAATAAAACATATCCATCTAAGTCTCTGTTTTACAATTAAAGTTTAAACTCTCATGATGTCAAATTTAGATTTTCAGAAAGAAAAAAAGTCGCTGTCAAATCAAACTTCACTGTTTTATACTTTGTCAGTTCTCCAATGTTTTTTTCTCAAAAATACTGGTTACACTAAAATATAAAATATATTTTAGTGTAACCTGCTCTACTATATTTATATATATTATATTTTAATTTTTGCAAAAATCTCCTCCTATAAAGACAAAAATAAAAATTCTTAATAATATGTAAAGTGTGAGGTTACATAAACCAATCAATGGAAAATTTTTTTTACAGATTTCTATAAAATTATTTTGTTCTTATTTTCTCATTTTCTTTGTGTGTAATGTGAGCCTTAAAGCTGGTTATGTAATTAATTTTTACCAATTGTTACTTTAAAAATGAGAGCCAAGAACTAACTGTAAGTAGTAAAAGTCTGCACATGTTTTAATATTCTACTATACCTCTTATGGTCATTTCTCTATACTAGGTTTAGGTTTAGACAATATATTTCATTGAAAAAAGGCAGGTTTACATTTTGCACTTCTGTTTCCTGCTTATTACACAGAAACTACCACAGGTAATTGAGTGGTAATGGTTTAAAAATTACTCCATTATTACGTTCTTGTTTCTGCCTTGTTACCCTACTTTCCCCATTATTACGGAGCTATAATAGAAAGTGCAACACAAATCTTGTCAGAAGCAGTTGATTCCTTTCTGTGAGGAGGAGTCGAAAATTCAAATGCAAAAACTCAACTTCTACTTAACTGAGGGTTGAAGGGAACATTCAACACTCAGCTCACACAATGGCTTATAGGGCGGGGCTGCTGATTTTAACTATCTGCTGGGCAGGTGAAAATGTTCTTTCATGTTGTAAAGTTTATATTACAGCGTATATGTATTGTCTCTCTCTCTTTCTCTCTCTCTCTCACTCTTTAATACATTTCTTTTTTCATTTGGGCAGGTGTTGATGGCCAGACTCTGACACAGTCTGAACCAGTGGTCAAAAACCCTGGTAATTCACACAGACTGACCTGTACAGCATCTGGATTCACATTCAGCAGCTACTGGATGCACTGGATCAGACAGGCTCCTGGAAAAGGACTGGAGTGGATTGCTATTATACGCACTTCAAGTAATAGTTATTCTACGTCTTATTCCCAGTCAGTCCAGGGTAGGTTCACCATCTCCAGAGATGATTCCAGCAGTAAACTCTATCTGCAGATGAACAGTTTGAAGACTGAGGACACAGCAGTTTATTACTGTGCCCGAGAGACACAGTGAGAGACAGCAATAGAAATGCCATACAAAAACTACTTCCTCTATTTCCCAAAACCAGGGAATATTTGGTTGACTCAGGGCTTTTTTTCCCAAAAAACAGAGATAGTTTTGGCATGCCCTTACAACCCATTAAAAGACACATATTAAAAAAGAATAACATATACTCTTTTAAAAATCAATGAAACATACAGTGTCATTATCACTTACAGTAGAGATTACTGATAAGTATGTCACTATCTAAACATGTATAAACGACATCAACAAATTATTAAAGCATTTCATCAATTTTACGCCTCGGGAGTGAGAACGGGTTGGCTTAAAGGGCAGTTAAAGTATTATCTAAGCAAAATTTCAAATATGTCAGACAGTAGACTGTTATCCTTGTTTATTTTTGGTCACTATAATGATACTTAAAGTGCCATTAATATTGATCTTAATGAAATGGCATTGACCCTGGACTTCTTTAAAGGTTGACTCAGACATCCAGCATTTACTTTCCACATTCTTACTTATTTTTCCCGTTTTATAAATACTTTTGTTATAAAAGTTGAAGTAAAGTATATACCACACTTGTCATGTTTTTTAAACTGTTCTTCCAGGATTTTTTCAAATTAGTTACAACAAGCTTAAGAGTTTACATTGTTTAAATCACACCAATAGAGTCACAATTTTATATTTATTTGTGCAACGCTTAGGTAAAGTAAAGCAAGTATCTCAGTATAAAGATCAATAAATATATTTATTCGAATAATCTGCAATATGGCGATTGCCGCATCTCATTAATGTTTTAACAAGTGTTTACAAAACAGCAATCTAACATAACATCCCACATGGAAAAGAAATAGGAAAAAAGTTGCATCAGCTTTAGCTTGCTTCATATAGTGAATCATATAAGGCTTATATGATTTACTCATGAAAGTGGCCACGTTCTCATTACTTTCATATATTGTTTTAGTAAGTATCCAAAACATACAAGTTTCACCTATATAATTTTTTAAGGGATCTTATATCTGTTTTCCCTCTTGTATGCTTTTCATACAAGTTTCACACAAGACAGATACAAACTTTATAATATTTATATATATACTGTATATATTTTCCATATGGGATTAATAGAACTGATATTCCTCTTTTACCACAATACAGTATATATTTATACTAAAGTCACCAAATTAAAATGTGTAAATTTCCATAGAACGTTTTCATGTTGTCCATGAGAGTTTCTATGTAAACTCCATCCTTTTGAATGCTTTATGCATTTATATGCAAACTCGCTGACTTCCTCTGTTACTCAGCTATAAAAGCTTCACATCAGACTGTGGTGTGGAGTTCACATTATGCCACATTCATCAAAAAGCATGTTTTTTGAAGCTCTCTTACTACTCTTAGCCACTTCATGTGAGTCTCTTTAGATATGTAACATTAAACAGTATCTGTTTTGTGATATAACCTGTAATTTCTCACAAAAAAAAAAAAAATAAATAACAGGTGTGAAGTGTGAACAGCTGACGCAGCCAGCCTCAGAGACTGTGCAGCCAGGTCATCGTCTGACCATCACCTGTCAGGTTTCTTATTCTATGAGCAGCTATTGGACAGCTTGGATCAGACAGCCTGCAGGAAAAGGACTGGAGTGGATTGGAAGCGCATGTGATGGATGCACATCAGAATACAAAGATTCACTCAAAACCAAGTTCAGCATGTCCACAGACTCTTCCAGTAAAACAGTTACATTAACTGGGCAGAATGTGCAGCCTGAAGACACTGCTGTGTATTACTGTGCCAGAGAGACACATAGTAACACAAACAATCAGCAGCTCTGTACATAAACTCCTTAGAGCCCCAATCCTTAAATTCACCAGAGGAGGAGCTCTCAGGTCACTTTTAAAGGGAGAGGCAGTCTGTGTGAACCCCCCAGGCCCCACCACCACCACCAGGATACTTTGTTGTCTCTAAAAAGAAGGCATCAATATTAATACTGAAAAGATAAATACATTATGTTTTGATGGTGTTTTTACGGTTTTCACCCCTACAGCAAAGATCCACAGACATCAATATTGTATTTAAGGGACATTATAGGTGAAACAATAGATATGGGGATACTGGCTGCACAGTGAAGGAAAATAAAATGAAAAAAAAAGGCAAATTAAAAGCAAATATAAACAAAAAATAATCAAAATGATCATCAGGAGAAAGCAGTCAAACATTTCTGAAGGACAACATAGAAATAACTCAAAATAGATAAATATAAATATGGTGATTGCTCCATCTCATTAATGTTTTTACAAGTGTTTGCAAAACAGCAATCTAACATAACATTAATAGAACCATCTGATATTTCTCTGATATTTCACCAAAATAAATATGTAAATATCCCAAGCGCATTTTCATGTTGTCCATGAGAGTTTCTATGTAATGTTTATGCATTTATATGCAAACTCGCTGACTTCCTCTGTTACTCAGCTATAAAAGCTTCACATCAGACTGTGCTGTGGAGTTCACATTATGCCACATTCATCAAAAAACATGTTTTTTGTAGCTCTCTTACTGCTCTTAGCCACTTCATGTGAGTCTCTTTTGATAACATTCAACAGTATCTGTTTTGTGATATAACCTGTAATTTGTCACAAAACCTTTTGTCTTTTAACAGGTGTGAAGTGTGAACAGCTGAACCAGCCAGCCTCAGAGACTGTGCAGCCAGGTCAACGTCTGACCATCACCTGTCAGGTCTCTTATTCTGTTAGTGGCTACTACACAGCTTGGATCAGACAGCCTGCAGGGAAAGGACTGGAATGGATTGGAATGGCAGCAACTGGATCTACAACATACTACAAAGATTTACTTAAAAGCAAATTCAGCATTTCCACAGACTCTTCCAGTAAAACAGTTACATTAACTGGGCAGAATCTGCAGCCTGATGACACAGCTGTGTATTACTGTGCCAGAAAGCCACAGTAACACAAACAATCAGCAGCTCTGTACAAAAACCCGTTTCAGCCTCAACGTGTAAATCCACCAGAGGAGGAGCCCTCAGACCACTTTTAAAGGGAGAGGCAGTCTGAATGGAAAAACAAATGTGGGTTGAAATAATAATGTAGAAATTATAATACTAATATTAAAAATTTTGCAACCAATTAATGTTTTTAATCCTCTCACAACATTCACAAAGGTCTCAGTTTACTTTCTGGCCTGAATTCCTGGGTGTCTGGGCCAGTAGTCACTTCTGTCATCAACACAAGTTTCCCACTCAGTCAAACTCAATTATATTGTCATTACTCTGGTCCATTAATTTTCTTCATTGTCCTTTGCATGTCAATATGCCTTCATTAATTTTACTTTAAACTCAATGTATTCTGTCATTCTGCCTTCTTAGACTCTTATTTTTGTGACTCTTTGCCTCCACATCTTAAAGTCATACAAAGAGCCTTATTCAAGTCTCCATCTGCTTCATCTTTACCATGATTAGCAAATAGACTCAACAGGTTCTGTTTCACACCATTTCTACAAAGTTAAGTCTTTGCTTCAATCCTTTTTAAAATAATCGCCCTTAATTAATACAGTAATGCCAATGAGATATCATAATTTTAGCTACTTTGTGCTTTTTTGTTCTTCCACATCACTACTAATATTGATACGATAAACACAAGACACTAAATCTGGGAATATGTTTTGATAGTATGGTGTTCACCCCTCCAGCAGAGTTCCAGAGACATTCCTACTGAATTTAAGAGGAAACACAATTGAAACAGCATTAGGTATGGGAATACTGGCTGCACAAAGAGAAAAACAAGAATAGTAGAGAATAGAGGAAAAAAACAGGTTAAAATGACCCAGTGAGGTTGGTTTCTTGCAATATCTAATAAATATAAAGTTGTTATCATTTTATGTTCCAGCTATTTCTCAAAAAACATGTTTTTGATATTGTGGCCCTGACATTTTTAACTTACCTTTTATATATTTTACAAAATTGTGGTTTGGGGTAGTGTATCACCACTCAAAGCCTCCACATTCATTTCCTGTGGAATTTCATGGGAACCTTTGATTATCATCACTGTCACTGTCACAAATATATATTTATTTACCACAAAGAGTGCCACCCCTTATTTTAACCCACAAAATTATATTAAATTTTGTCTGCACTTCTTTAATGCATTCACTTCATGTCACAGGGTGATCACCAAAAGCCTTGGAGCTCTATATTGTAAGGACCTAAAGGCAACACAGTATAACTCAGTGAATAGTGACAGAATAACTTGAAGTCAGTTTTCTCATCGGGCTGAATCCGCCCAACGAAGATCTACAATTTTTGCTTCGTGCAGAAGTACAAACACTAATGTGTCCCAAATCTCAAACACTCTAACACAATCTTTTAAAAGAGTCTGTTTTAGTGTGAAAATGACAGTTTTAATGACAAAATTTTAGGCCACATCAGTAATTACTAGTACATTTTAGAAACAATTATCAGTAGGAAAAAGGTCAGAAGAAAGGTCTTGTCAATATAAGAGTGAACTTCTCTTAAATACACATATTTTCCTGGTGTTGCAAACAGTTCAGCAATTAAATACAGTTTTGTCTCAATATTGTCTCATTGTTCTAATTTCACTTTTAACTATTAAAACTAATACGTTGTGTCCTAAGCATAACTCATCTAATTCAACATTTAGTATTTAAATAATTTTATTTTCAATTTGCTACATGTACAGGAAACACAGGAGAATTGAAATACTGTTTCTCTCTGACATTATTCTTAGGAAGAATTAAGAAAGATAACGGACACTGCAGGGAAATATACAGTGGCTTCTAATCGGCCTCCTTGAACTTTTCCACATTTTGTCACATTACAGCCACAAACATGAATCAATTTTATTGGAATTCCACGTGAAAGACCAATACAAAGTTGTGTACACGTGAGAAGTGGAACAAAAATCATACATGATTCCAAACATTTTTTACAAATAAATAATTGAAAAGTGGAGTGTGCGTAATTATTCAGCACCCTAAGTCAATACTTTGTAGAACCACCTTTTGCTGCAATTACAGCTGCCAGTCTTTTAGGGTATGTCTCTACCAGCTTTGCACATCTAGCGACTAAAATCCTTGCCCATTCTTTTTCGCAAAACAGCTCCAGCTCAGCCAGATTAGATGGACAGCGTTTGTGAACAGTAGTTTTCAGATCTTGCCCTATGCACTATGTACAATAGTCCATATGTATAATAGTGCATAGGGCAAGATAGAAATCCAATTAAATAAAAAGAGAGCATCTTGTGCGTTGTACATTGACAGTAGTGCAGTGACCAACAGCAGCAGGTATGTCATGCAAATGTTGCAGTTTCATAGACAATTAAAGATATGATTGTAACTTGTACGAGAGAGTGTGTTACGATCCAGGGGGCAGAGGAGGGAATGAAGTTGGTGAATGAAGTTATTAAGCGGTCTAGCGAACCGAGCCCAGAAGCTCTGGTTCATCTTTTCCGAAGGCAGAAATTCAACCAACAACCGTTTTTGTGAGGATGAGTCAAAAATCAAATGCAAAACTCAAATATTCTACCTCTACTTATGAGACTGAAAAGTGAATGAGAGTAAACAGATGACAAACAACTTACATAATGTATTACAGGACAGGGCTGCTGCTTTCAACTCTCCTGGCAGGTGAAAACATCAACTGACATCTGTTTTATAAAACTTTGTTAAGGTATGGTATATAATTTATTTTCTTTTGTGTCATCACAGGTGTTGATGGTCAGACTCTGACAGAATCTGAATGAGTGATTAAAAGGTCTGGAGAATACAATTCAATATGCAATACAACGTTATTTATAGAACACATTTAAAAACTAACGGTATACCAAAGTGCTTTACAAAAAAGACAGAAAATAAGACATAAATATTTTAAATATTATAGGACCATAACAAAGTACCAAGTGTTACGACCCGGCTCAAAAGCCGCAACATAAAAAAGGAGACGAATACCAGAGTGTAGGTGAGAAGAGGTTTTATCTTAAAATGGAATATCAGGTTGGCTAAAATGGCTGGTGCTACCAAGGCAAAGACAAGTGAGCTCTCTGGGGATTTTGCCTCAGGTATGCTTTTATCCACACCTGACTAGGTGTGGCCAATTAGCACCAGCTGAACACACTAAGTAGATTAGAGGCTGCAGAGGGACCTAACACCTCCTCCCTTAAAAGGGTTCCTCTAGGACCCCAAATTTATTAAACGTCCCTCTAAAGCCTTCAGGTCCTTGACCCACAAACCTGAAATAAAAGTAAAAGCTAACAGAAGCACAGTGTTCACATTATAGTTGGCATCTGTAAGCATGGATGGGCATGAGGATTTGAAGTTGCCACACTGAACACATACAAAAAGTAACATGTGACCAACACAAAGGAGCACAACAGTCACAAACCCAAAATGATTACCTGATCTGCTACAACACAAAACCAAAAGTAGCAACAAATAATCACAACTAAGTGATCTGTTGTCTCCACCACACAAACAGTCACATACAAGTGGCCCTCGTACCACAACAAGTTACTTAATCCACAAAGTTCAGTACAGCACAAAACACTCACCACACGAGGATCTCATTAGCATCCATCAACACTGACATATGCACACACATGGTGTACACACAATGCCAACTTAAAAACAGCCTACCTGCCTCAGCTACAGACCATAATTGATGAATGGTCTCAAACCTCCTGCCAAGTTTGGTGCCACTGATTTACTATGAGCAACTCCCAACCTAAAATGCTAAAAAAAAAAAAACAAACAATAAGCTATAAAACAATATGCTAACAGGTCAGTGTCACTAATACACAGGAATAGCATAAAATGCATATCAAGTAAAACATGTTAAAAGCACAAAGCTATAAAAGATATGTATAAAAGGTAAAATAGAGTAAGTCTAGGGATCAGATACAGGCATTAACAAGCAGGAAAGGCAAGATTAAATAAACAGGTTTTTAACCGTGATTTAAATGATTGGATAGAATCAGATGTGCGGATAGCAATAGAAAGGTTATTCCATAAATCTGATGCAGCCAAGGCAAACGCACGGTCACCTCTAGACTTCAGCGGAGATCTTGGCTGCACCAGGAGTAACTGAGTAGATGATCTTAGTGCTCTAGCAGGAATGTACGATCTAAGGAGTTCGATAAGGTAGCTCGAGGCTGTGTTGTTGATAATTTTAAAAGTAAGCTGCAGTATTTTAAATTGGATGCGGTATTTAATGGGTATCCAGGGATATTGATTGGTTATTCACTGGAGACCCCAGGGGTAAATCTTAAAAAAAATGATGTTACATGTCAAGGCGGAGTCAGTGCAAAACTTGGATGTGTTATAACTATTTATACAGTATGACTGCAGTAAGCATGACAAAGTGGAATGGTCACATAGCAGCTTGATGTGATGGAAGAAGAACAGGGCTGCTGCTTTCTATCATAGTTTGGACAGGTGAAGAGTTTCCCTTGTGTCAATTTGAAATCAAAAACTTAAAATCTTGGAGTAAGTGATTATTTGTTTGTTTTGTTTTGCTTTGACAGGAGTTAATGGCCAGGCTCTGACAGAATCTGAATCACTGATTAAAAGGCCTGGAGAGTCTCACAGACTGACCTGTACAGCCTCTGGATTCACATTCAGTAGCTCCTATATGGCCTGGGGCACACAGGCTCCTGGAAAAGGACTTGAGATGGTTGCTTACATCCAAGTTACTTACACAAGCTACTCTCAGTCAGTTCAAGGAAGGTTTACCATCTCGAGAGACAACAGCAAACAGCAGGTGTATCTGCAGATAGACAGATTGAAAACTGAAGACTCTGCTGTTTATTACTGTGTTTGAGAGTCACAATAAGTGTTGTTTGCGGAGCAGCTGTACAAAATCCTGCACTACTTACTTTTCATTGTGTCAGCGATTCCATAGAAGAATTATGTTGTGATTTTATCTTTATTTGCTATTGTTTTTTTTTGTTTTTTGATTTTTTAAATCCTTAATTCAATTTTTAATTCAATTTTGATATATAGTGTTCAACATTACCCAGCAAATATAACCCCAAAACACATTGGTTAATATGAGCAATCTGTTTTCTAAAGTTATATCGACTGGTGTGAAGTAGCAGGATAAAATAATACACGTGTTACAAGTATCATTCAGGCAAAATTGGATCAAAGGTTCACAGATTTAAAAAAAAGAAAAAAAGAAAAAACAAAATTCAAATGCAGAATATATGTTCCTTATTAGCACTTTATGGCTCTTAATCTTTTAACACACTGAAATCTCAGTCAAGTAAAATGCAAATTTAAAATCCCCATTTAATTTGCCTGCACACTATGTTATTACTAGATGTCAGTTAAAGAATGGCAGATTAATAATAAATGGTGATAAATAATTATGCCGGGTAATAGGACAACTTTGTAGTGAATATACTGCAAAAATTAAAAGAAGTTAAAGGAAAAAAATAAAGTCTCTGTTATGCTGGTAGAGAGATTTAGCTGACTGGATTTGAGTCAGCTTGTTCCATTAGGAAAATGGATCACCGATGACTTGGTTATTCACGTTTTTCTTCAATTGTTTTGTTTGTTGTTAATTTGTTACGGTTTGGAGGAGGACTCAAGCGCAGGACTCCGGTTCTGATGCTCACAAGAAAGGTTTATTTACAATGCACCAGGTGTATATACAAGAATGTGCAGGGGGTGCTATATACAGCTGAGTGAGGGGAGAAGGGGTCTCCAGGGAAGTCCAGGGGAAAGCACGCGTTCTTCAGAATATCCACTCACACGATCACAAGCTCTCACTCCGACACTGCCACACGGGAAACACACGGGGGGGGGGGAAATCCAGGGAGCTCTGTAGACAAGGAGACAGGGTTAAGTACGACGCACACAGGAAAACACTCTTAACTGACTTGCTGTAGCTTGGCTTCACTAACGCGTGGTAGACAACGCTCCAGCGGCGAACAGCAGTCGCCTCCTGGCTTAAGTACCGATCACCTTAATGAGACCCAGGTGTCTCATCTCCCGAGAGCGTGGGCCGAGGGCGTGAACCCACAGTGAGTTCCGCCCCGGCGAGAGAGAAGAGGAGAGAGAAAGGAAGAGAGAGAAACAGAGAGAGTGCTGATCAGCGTGCAGCTGATCCGCCTGGCCGTGACAGTACCCCCCCCCCGACGGGAGCCTCCCGGCGACCCCCAGGCTTGTCAGGGTGAGCCGCATGGAACGCCCGCACCATACTGTGGTCCAGAAGGGCCGCCCGCGGGATCCAAGAACGCTCCTCCATCCCGTATCCCTCCCAATCCACGAGATACTGCAGACCGCGCCCCCGGCGCCGGACATCCATGATCCGCGAAACGGTGAACGCCGGGTGGCCATCAATGACCCGGGCGGGCGGAGGGGGCCTGGAAGGAGGGCACAGAGGACTAGAGAGGCACGGCTTCACTTGTGACACGTGAAAGGTGTTATGGATCTTCATATTCCGGGGCAGTTTAAGACGGACAGAGACAGGGTTAATCACAGAGTCGACTTCAAAGGGGCCAATGTAAGTGGGAGACAGTTTCTTGGATTCAGACCTGAGTGGGACGAATCTGGTGGACAGCCAAACCTTTTGTCCAGGTGTGTAGGTGGGAGCAGGGGTCCGGTGGCGGTCCGCCAGGCGTTTATTGCGTTCCACTGTGCGGAGAAGGGCGGCCCGAGTCGCTCTCCAGGCACGTCGACACCTCCGAAGATGCTGTTGGACGGAGGGAACAAAGTGCTCACCTTCGACGGCTGGGAAGAGTGGCGGTTGGTAGCCCATGGATGCCTCGAAAGGGGACACACCGGTGGCAGAGGAGGTAAGGCTGTTATGAGCATACTCAATCCATGACAGTTGATCGCTCCAAGTCGACTGGTTGGTGGATACCAGGCACCGGAGAGCCGCTTCGAGCTCCTGGTTGGCACGCTCCGTTTGACCATTGGTCTGCGGGTGGAAACCAGAGGAGAGACTGACCTGAGCTCCGAGGGCACTGCAGAACTCCTTCCAGACACGTGACGTAAACTGCGGTCCTCTGTCTGACACAATGTCCGTGGGGATTCCATGGAGGCGAAAAACGTGGTCCGTGAGTAGCCGGGCGGTCTCTAGAGCAGTGGGGAGCTTAGGGAGGGCGACAAAATGAGCAGCTTTGGAGAAACGGTCCACAATGGTGAGAATGACAGTGTTACCTGATGAGACGGGCAGACCCGTGATGAAGTCAACAGCGATGTGCGACCAGGGACGACTCGGAGTCGGCAGAGGTTGGAGGAGACCAGAGGGTGGTTGATGGACGCTCTTGTTTTGAGCGCAGGTCGAGCATGCGGAAATATACTCGCGGACGTCTTTGGCAAGGGAAGGCCACCAGGCGAAACGTTGAAGGAAGGTAGTAGTGCGGTGGACCCCTGGGTGGCAGGTGAATCTGGCTGTATGAGCCCAATGTAACACTCGTGACCTTACAGAAGAGGGGACGAAGAGCAGCCCAGGAGGTCCCGTTCCGGGGTCCGGTTCTGTCCGTTGAGCCTCTCGAACGGCCGACTCGATCTCCCAGGTCAGAGCCCCGATTACCCAGGTGGGTGGTAGGATGGGAGAGTCCCGAGCTGCGTCGTCGGAGGCGGCGAATTGGCGTGAGAGGGCGTCTGGCTTGACATTACGAGAACCGGGTCTGTAAGTGATCGTGAACTGAAACCTAGTGAAAAACAGGGCCCACCTGGCTTGCCTGGCGTTGAGGCGTTTCGCCGATCGAATGTACTCCAGGTTCTTGTGATCGGTCCAGACCACAAACGGCTGGGCAGCGCCCTCAAGCCAATGGCGCCACTCCTCCAGGGCTAGCTTGATGGCTAGTAGCTCTCGATCTCCCACATCATAGTTGCTCTCTGCGGAGGAGAGACGGCGAGAAAAGTAGGCACAGGGGTGCAGCTTACCACCTTGCCGCTGGGAAAGCACCGCCCCCACACCAGCGTCCGAGGCGTCCACCTCCACAATGAACTGCAGGTTGAGATCGGGTTGGACGAGAATGGGCGCCGAGGCAAAGCGGTCCTTCAGATGGGCAAATGCCCGCTGAGCCAGCCCATCCCAGCAGAAGGGAACCTTGGGAGAAGAAAGACGGGTCAGAGGCAGGGCAAGTTTACTGTAGTCGCGAACAAAGCGACGATAAAAGTTTGCAAACCCCAGGAAGCTTTGAAGCTGTCTACGGTTGGAAGGAGTCGGCCAGTCAACAACGGCTTGAACTTTTGCGGGATCCGTTTTGAGGTTACCATGATCGATGACGTGGCCCAGGAAAGCAACAGTTGAGACATGAAACTCACACTTCTCCCCTTTAACAAAGAGACGGTTTTCGAGGAGACGCTGAAGGACTTGCCTGACATGGCGTTGGTGGTCGGCGACGGAGCGGGAGAAGATGAGGATGTCGTCCAAGTAGACGAAAACGAAATGGTCGATGAAGTCACGGAGCACGTCATTCACGAGAGCCTGAAACACAGCTGGAGCATTGGTGAGACCGAAAGGCATTACAAGATATTCAAAATGGCCCAGGTGAGTATTGAAAGCCGTCTTCCACTCGTCTCCCTCCCTAATCCTCACCAGATGGTAGGCGTTGCGCAGGTCCAACTTTGTGAAAACGGTGGCACCCTGGAGAAGCTCGAAAGCGGAACTCAGCAGAGGGAGGGGATACTTGTTCTTAACTGTGATGGAGTTGAGACCGCGATAATCAATACAGGGCCGAAGACTCTTATCTTTCTTGGTGACAAAAAAGAAACCAGCAGCAACAGGTGAAGACGAGGGGCGAATGAGACCGGCGGCCAGTGACTCATTGATGTATTTTTCCATGCTCTCCCGCTCCGGTCGAGACAGGCTGTACAGCCTGCTGGTCGGGAGGGGAGCGCCAGGGAGTAGGTCAATCCCACAATCATACGGCCGGTGAGGAGGGAGGGAGCGTGCCTTATCTTTACAAAACACTTGCGCCAGGTCATGATAAACCGCTGGTATGGAGGACAGATCAGGCGGTTCTGCAATAGTTTTACTGGGTGGTAGGCACATAGCGGGGGTGGCGGCTTTTAAACAGGACATGTGACACTCCTCCCCCCACCCCGAAATATTTTCCTTCCTCCAATCAATCGCAGGGTTATGTAGACGTAGCCAGGGATAGCCTAAGACTAGTGGCGTGAGCGGGGCTCTAAAGACATACAACCTTAAGCTTTCAACATGATTGCCAGAAAGAGTCAGGGAAACCGGTTCTGTAACATGAGTAATGTCTGGGAGACGCTGGCCACTAAGGGCTGTGACTTGGAGTGAATGAGACAGAGGCTCCGTGATAAAGCCTAATTTGAGCCCCAGCGAGGCATCAATAAAGTTCTGTTCTGCCCCGGAATCGATCAGGGCGTCGAGAGAATGAGTCTTGAGACCAACCGTTAGCTTAGCTGCAATCATGAGACGAGGAGGTGACTGAGAACAGGTGACCTCGCCCACCCGTACACTCCTCACTACTGGCGGGCGCTGTCTTTTGGCCGAGCCGGGCAATCCATGGCAATATGGCCCCTGCGGCCACAATAAAAGCACTCACCGGCTCTCCAGCGACGATACCGCTCCTCGGGCGACAGTCTGGAGCGGCCCAGTTGCATGGGCTGTTCACCCTCCTCCATGCTGTTCGATGCGTGGCTGCCGCTAAGCGCTCCTTCCCCTGACGTCGTCTCCATGCGCCCAGGGGGCCTCTGGGAAATGTAGTTTCCGGTTCCCCGGCGCGCCCGTAGGTGCTCATCTATCTTCACACATAGCGTAATCACATCAGACAGAGTCTTAGGAACATCCCTCATCATCAACTCTCTCTTTAACTCATCACAAACATTATTCAAAAGAGTACTTATCAATGCCGACTGCCCCCACCCCGTCTCTTCGGCCAAGGTCCAGAATTCGACCGAAAAATCTGCCATACTCCGCCTCCCCTGCTTCAAATTTAACAGTCTGTGGGCGGCCGCCTCCGCTCCGGTGCCCCTTTCAAAAACACTTTTAAACTTGGTGAGAAAGTCCTCGTAAGAAATCTCCGGGGCTGTTCTTAAAACGGCCTGCGCCCAGTTTAATGCCTGCCCACGTAACAGTTGAACCATAAAGGCGATTTTGGCCCCGTCTGTCTCATACGTTCTTCGTAACTGACGGAACTGTAGCGTGATCTGAGTCAAAAATCCTCCACATTTATCGAACTCACCCGAGAAGGGCTCCGGCGCCGGTAACGATCGCTCAGGAGGCTCAGTGGAAGCCGGTGCGGGGGAAACAGGTGGAGCGGCAGCAGCTGGATTCGGAGCCGATAGCTGAGGAGAAACAGACGGAGGAGGTGAGGGTGGGCTTACCGACGGTAGATGTTGCGCGAGGACTTGAGTGAGTGCAGCCAGTTGTTGGTTTATGTGTCGAAGCATGTGTTCGTGGCGTTCCAGAATTGCCTCCGGGGTGAGGACGGGTTGCTGGGTGGGATTTGAGTCCGCTGAGTCCATGATGGCTGGATCGTTATTGTTACGGTTTGGAGGAGGACTCAAGCGCAGGACTCCGGTTCTGATGCTCACAAGAAAGGTTTATTTACAATGCACCAGGTGTATATACAAGAATGTGCAGGGGGTGCTATATACAGCTGAGTGAGGGGAGAAGGGGTCTCCAGGGAAGTCCAGGGGAAAGCACGCGTTCTTCAGAATATCCACTCACACGATCACAAGCTCTCACTCCGACACTGCCACACGGGAAACACACGGGGGGGGGGGAAATCCAGGGAGCTCTGTAGACAAGGAGACAGGGTTAAGTACGACGCACACAGGAAAACACTCTTAACTGACTTGCTGTAGCTTGGCTTCACTAACGCGTGGTAGACAACGATCCAGCGGCGAACAGCAGTCGCCTCCTGGCTTAAGTACCGATCACCTTAATGAGACCCAGGTGTCTCATCTCCCGAGGGCGTGGGCCGAGGGCGTGAACCCACAGTGAGTTCCGCCCCGGCGAGAGAGAAGAGGAGAGAGAAAGGAAGAGAGAGAAACAGAGAGAGTGCTGATCAGCGTGCAGCTGATCCGCCTGGCCGTGACATAATTATTTGAAGGAGATTTACCTTTTAGGATGGATCATGAAGTCTGTAATAATCAGTGAACAATTCAAATAAATTGTTAATTTGAAAAAAAATCAGTTTTTATTTATTCTATTTATTTTTTATTACTGCTGTTTTTTTATATGTTCCGAAATCCTATACCTGTTTTATGTCTATATTAAAAGGCAGGAAAATGACATGCAAAAGTAGACTATTTATATTATTATCTGCTGTCCAAAAGACTAAAAAGCTTCATAATTTAGATTTTGAATACCAAACTTTTCCCAAGTTAAATTTGCAGGTCTATGCAAAGTACCCTTGCTTATAAACACACCATCACCAACCTTCCTTTATTGTGTTACGTCTTAAACATTGTGATTGTGAAGTGCTGTAAAATATGGGCTATATATTATCCTGGACTTTTGTCCTTGTAGTTAGTCTTCAAGGTAAAAAGAAATGTTTCTTCTTTAAAACCACAGAATGGACAAGTCTGATAATCACTTTCTTTTTATTTTTACAGGAGTTTGGAGTGAGTTCAAACTGGAGCAGTCTCCTTCTGAGGTGAAGAGACCTGGAGAGAAAGTGAAGATGTCATGTATCATCTCTGGTTATAGCTCAACAAACTACAATATTCACTGGATACGACAGACGCCAGGGAGAGCTCTAGAGTGGATTGGTAGGATGAGCACATGGTCAAACTCTGCTTTCTATGGCAGTTCTTTTCAAAGTTGTGTTATCATAACTGGAGAAGACTCCAGCAGCACTCATTACCTCGAGATCAAGAGTCTGACAGCAGAAGATTCTGCTGTTTACTTCTGTGCCCGACAAACCACAGTGACTGAGGACAGAGTAACACCTGCACAAAAACCTCAATGACTGCTCAGTTTTCTCTTAACTTTTAAACAAACTTTATGTATCCATATTTGCTTTTATTCATTAATCACACATCAACTGTTTATGTTTGTAACAGATAATGACCAAATATTTTTCTTTTTCTTTTTCAATGTATCTACATTTTTTAAATTCATTAATTAATATTTTGCTTGCACAAGATAGCAGCTGAGCCATAGCGCTTATGAATTTGGTTGTAATGTCAAAAACTTTATTGGTGACGTGACATTAGTTGACCTTTATCGTCACCTGTTTCCAACATCACTCTAACCCTGTTGTCATCGGAGGGCCTGGAGAGTTCTGGAACATGGGAGGCAGCGACTGCCTCTGATGTTATTGGTCTACCAGTGGTTCCAGTGGAAACAGTGCTACTGTTGACCAAAGAGAAGAGAGAAGATGGGTGAAGCATTTTAGGAGGCAGCAAGAGAAAAAGAAAGGCAGGAGAGGAGGTATTTTAAATGTAGGGACTATGACTGGTAAAGTAGAAAGCTGTCTGATATGATGGAGAGAATAGCATGGATGAAATGGAAAATAGTGTTCCTAGTGGAGAGAGAGAGAGAGAGGTGATTGGACCAGACTTCTATGTATGCCTATGTAAAAGAAACAGAGGTGATGAGGTGGTGTTGGATAGGTATAATACTAAAGAGAGAAATGCAGTAGGACATATGATAGTGTTAGATGCAAAAAAACAAACAAAAAAAGAAGTGGCATATGGCACAGGAAGAGGGCTGGGCACAGGAAGGACAAAATGTAGTGATTTGTATTAGTTAGCTAAGCAGAGAGATTTAGCAGGAAATGATGTGAAGCAAATTTGAGTGATTAAAAATAAAGATGAAAATATAAAAAGAAAGTGTAGATGAGTGTATTGAGAAGACTGAAGGACCACTTGAAAAAAAAATTGAAAGACTAGCTGATGAATAACAAAATTGGGAGCAAGAGGATAGAAATTAGTGAATCATGAAGTGCAGAGGATTGCACAATGGACTGTCATTTCTCTTTACACACCTGTTTGAATGTGCCATAGTATGAATTCTACCAGTTGTCAAATAGAGCTGTCAGCTGACTTCTGTACAACACAACTGATGGTCCCAACTCCATTAAGAAGAAATTCCACAAATGAACCCTGATAAGGCACACCTGTGAAGTGAAAACCATTTCAGGTGACTACATCATGAAGCTCACTGAGAGAGAGTCAAGGGTTTGCAGAGCTGTCAACAAAGCCAAGGGTGGCTATTTTGAGGATTCTTAAATATAAAACATTTTTAGTTAATTATCTTTTTTTTTTGCTACATAATTCCATATATTTGATGTCTTCAGTATGTATCTAAAATGTAGAAAGCAGTAAAAATAAAGAACAAATATTAAATGAGAAGGTGAGTGCAAAATTTTCACTGTTAGTGTATATACACCCCATTTATTCTTATCATTTTGTAATATCAAAATTAAAAAAAAAATTTAAAAAATCATTTATTTAAATTAAAATAATGTGCAATGTAATTATCAGTAACAACTGAACAATCAATGGGCATTTTCATACCTTGTATAACATTCTTCACTGCTGTTAGACCAGTAATAATCCTCCATTTATTTGAGACTGTGCAAACTGTCTGACTTCCTGTGTTACTGAGCTATAAAAGTGCAAAACAGATGTGAGTGAAATTATATTAGCTATCAGTACGAGCATTTTTGCAATATAGTTTGATACAATTTTACAAGAGATATTGTTTTTCCAATAGGTGTAAAGTCTGAAGAGTTGACACAGTCGGCCCCTTTAATGCAGGAAAAGAGCTGGAATGGATTGGAAGAGGATGTGTTTGTACGCAAAAACCTACAAAGATTCAATCAAAAACAGGTTCAGCATTTCTGCTTCCAGATATTTTATATCCACAGAATATGCAGCCTTAAGACAAAGTTGTGTTTTACTGTGCCAGACAGTCACAGTAACACAAACCCTTAGGACACCTGTAGAAGAACTCTTCAGTGTCTGAATAGTTGTAACGTGAAGTCACCAGCGGAGGAGCCCTAATGCTTTAAAGAGCAGTTTACTGTAAAGATGCAACGCCATTTGGTCACAGTCAGCCATTGTGCTTTAAATAAAATAACATCAATTTTGATGGTTGATATTTAAATTTTACACAAACTTTATTTTGACCAAACATCAAGTAAGTTCAATTATCTCCTGTAGTTGAGGAAGAGCTTTTGCCCTTTGTCTTGTAGGTTTTTCCATCATCCTGAATAAAACCGGCTCGCTTTTGTTGAGTTCAGTTCCCCCCTGCATTTCGGTCCTCACTTAAAACACATGCGATCTGCTGCCAGCAATCTTGACACTTTTCCTTGAACAGTGACAATAACAGGACAGAATGAAGAAGACTATGCAAATAACTCCTCCCTTGTAAAAAAAAAAAAAATCAATTTGTGATCAATTTGTAGTTAATGTGTAGTTAAGCATAAAGTACGCTAAAATTTGTTCCATCACCAGAAGTCAGAGAAAATCTGCCTTTCATTTTTATGCATTTGATAAAAACAAGAATGACAGAGTTTATTAGTATGGACTACAGGAAAAGCTTTGGTTTTGATGTATACTCAATAATCCAGGAAAGAGAATCCCAGATAGTTGATACAGTGCATATAGACACAATGTTTTAATACTACTACTACTACTACTACTAATAATAATAATAATAAAAAATCTCATTCCTGAAGAATTGCAGGAGCCCTGACTTTACTTGATTACAACGTATTCATAATCTGCATCTGTTTTCTCAATTGGCATGTGCTTTGTACTACAATGTTGAAGTTTAAGGGACCAGGGATACAATTGGAGGGAGGAACAAAATTTAAAACATCCTCATATCCGTACAAGACTAAAAGGTTTTTGCATCTCCGTGTGTGGAGTGAAGCTGTGGAATAGACTAAGTGAAGAACTGACGCAATGTCCCAGCATGACTCAGTTTAAAAAGCGGTTTAAAAATCTGGTTTTTGCAAAGCACAGTGAGGAGGCAGGGGTCTGGGAAGTCTTTGACCATCACCTGTCAGGTCTCTGGTTATTCTTTAACTAGCTATGCAACAGCTTGGATCAAACAGCATGAAATCAAATGGATTGGATTCTCATCATATGGGCTGGTGGGAGCACTGACAAAAATGATGCTTTAAAAAACAAGTGTAGTGTTAGCAGAGACACTTCTGCAAGAACAGTGACAATAACAGGACAGAATCTGCAGCCTGAGGACACAGCTGTTTATTTATTTGATTGATTGATAGATGAGAGATAAGTTGCTTAAAAAATCCTCTCAAAATGGTCAGGTACAAGTGTGGAGTGAAAAAGCAGCCAGTGTCCAAATGAAAACTAAGAACAGAAACCCTTAAGAAGTATTGCTCAACACCACTTTAAAAAATGACAACAAAGACTGATTACTTTGAAGCAAGACATGAAGAAGTGGTGACACAAGACCTTTGTAAACAAAAACAAAAAAAGCAAAACAAAAAAAAACAAACAAAAATTATAATAATAAATTTAAGGTTGGTTTGTGTGTAAATTGACAGATAACGGAGTCGATTGGGAATTTTCTCTGCCTTTCTTTCCTGGTAAAACAGTTCTAATGCTTGTTTTTATGTCAGGTAAGCACTGTCTTTCCATCAATAGTTGTTTGTGATCACTTTAACTGATCACTGTGGATACCTCTGACAATGAAATGTTTGAAATGCTGTTTGCTGTTGTCACTGAAGATAAACCAGCATTGAACTGAGTGAGAATAGTAGCTGTAAGCAAAACAAATATCTGTACTTTTCTACTCCTTAACAGGCTTGTTCCTTTTGGTTTAACACTTTTGAGGTGAGATATTTGTTTCATGTCACTGCAAACCGTCAAACATCAAACTGATTTGAGCCCAAATAGTAACACATGAAAAACAATCATGTTCATGTATTAATCACTTGGGGATGTGGCATAAAAAGAGATAAAAGAGGCAAAATCGCATGCAATAGTCAGGGGTTAAAGTGATATGGTTTTGTTTTGTTGTTGTTTTTGTTTTTGGGGCAACACCAAAAACGAGTGCAGATGTCCGCTACAAACAAGGAGCAAGAGGAGCATAAGGGGAGTAATGTTTTTTTTTTTAGCAGACAATTTCAAACGCAAGGTTTCAATCAGCAAAACAAACATCAGCAAACACACAAACTGTGTCTGAAGTGTGTTGCTAGCTAAAGGTACAGCTGCTGTATTTCACAGGGAGAGAAAAGAAAGAGAGCTAACGTTACTCAGAGATGGAGAAAGATAAGAAGGACAGGGCAGGAGAGGAGAGACTGCTCAGTGCGATTTGATCCATAAAGCGCAGTAGTCACCCTCTACAGGCCACAGAAAACAGAACTATTTTTTTTTTATTTTCCTTCTTTTTCTCTGATCATTTTCTACTTAAGTGATTTAAGCCGAGGACATTTATTAGAAATTGAAATTAAATAGAAGTTTCAGGGTTCGGTTAGCTTTGGACACATATTAGCTCCAAAGAGCTACTTTCTTACTCTTACTCTGTGTGTGTGTGTGTTGGGGGGCGGCGGCTGTGTTTCTGTACATTTATTACTTGTGTGTGGTTGTGTGTTTCTAGTTGCTGAGTATTTGTGCAGGTCTGTCAGTGGTTTGTATCACTGTGAGGTAACGTGCACAGTAATAAACAGCTGTGTCCTCAGGCTGCAGATTCTGTCCTGTTATTGTCACTGTTCTTGCAGAAGTGTCTCTGCTCATGCTCAACTTGTTCTTTAAAGCATCATTGTTGGTAGTGCTCCCATCAGACCACATGCAGTTAATCCAGTCTATTCGTTTTTCTTTACCCTGCCTGAGCCATCCTGTAGCTCGTCATAGCTAGTCAACAAATACCTAGAGACCTCACAGGTGATGGTCAAAGTCTGCCCAGGCTGCACAACCCTTGAATCTAGCTGGATGAGATCAATACAATACACACCTGTGGAAACAGAAATCAACATTATTACTCATTTGATTAATCAGTTTTTGTGTCTCTTGTGTTTATTAGACTGAATCCAATAAAGTTTTTCACAGGATCCTGAAGTTAGCAGCAACATCAGCGATATAGAGAACATGGTTGATCTTGAAGCTGAACTGATGTGACCTCTTCTGTCCTCTCACTAATGCAATATGTCAATCTGCAGGGCCCACAATTTCTGTACAGGAAATCTGTTTTGGCTCTCTGATCAAAAAGTCCCAATCTCTTATCCTGTGACTGTTAGCTAGTAGGTATACAGAGGTCAGCTGGAGCCGATGTAGGTGAGGGGACTTGCTCAGTACTAACTACCTCGAAATCTTCCAGGTGTCTTCCCTGCTAACGTTGTTAAGATAAGCAAACCTGAGCAGCCTTGCCATTCATCCTATCAGTCCCATTTGTTAGGTTTGCCTGACAGAAAAATTCAAATGTAACATTTACTGTTTTAATCGAACTTTTTGTTGAACTTTTCTTTTTCTTGTTAGTAAGGGATTCATTTAAAAAAATAACTTAACCCATCCCTCCATCCATGAATTCAGCTATCCATTGTCTTCTGCCTGTCAAAGGTCTTGTCTCATTGGCAGCTGCCAATAAGTAGAGAAGTCCAGACCTCCCTCTCCCCAGCCTCCTCAAGCTTATGTGGGGGAACATCGAGGTGTTCCTAGGCCAGCTGGGAGATCTAATGATCCTATGTGTCAATGGTCTGTCCCAGGGGGCTCCTTCTAATGGGACATGCCTGGAACACCTCACCCAGGAGGCAGTTTAATCAAATGCCCAAACCACCTCAATTGGTTCCTTTCAATATGGAGGAGCAGAAGCTCTACTCTGAGCCCATTTCGAACGACTGAAGTCTACGCCCTGTCTCTAAAGAAGAGCCCAGCCATTCTTCAAACAAAACTAATTTCTGCCGCTTGTATCCGCGATCTTATTCTTTCAGTCACTAGTTTGTGACCAAAAGTGTTCAACACCCACTGTACAACTTAAGTGGTTTAACAGTGGGGGTTGGACTGGGGGAGTTTGCTGGAAACAAGTCAGAGCGGGAATACCAGTAGCTGTAATATTGAACCTTTGTGGATAAAATTAAATCTCAGGACCAGTGTAACCTGCCTGGGACAGGATTACAGGTGTCCAACCCTGAAGCCAGACTGGGGGAGAGAATTCATCGAACCATCACATTTTGGTCCATATCAAACTTACTTAAATCTTCAAATACCATTTTCCTGCTTCTAATACATCAAATTTGGCATCAAAATGTTTACTTGCTCCCTAATATGTCCTACGCACACGTGACATTATATTTATTCACTTCACTTATCAGTGGTTACAATGTTATGCCTGATCTTTTTATTACCGACTTATTGTAAATTATTATATTTTACAAGTCCTGAAAGTCAGACTGCGAGTTTGAATCTGTGAATAAAAGGCCTAGAGAATCCAACAGATTCACAGTCAGTAAATCCTCTTGTCTAAGTCAAACAGACACCTGAAAAAGGACTGTAGAGGGTGACAATATGTGACAATATCACATATGACAGTGACTACATGTAAAACATTTTGCTGGCTAATATTACTGTCAAAGTATCACTGAGAGAAATATGCATATTTTAGGACAGAGACATTTAAGTTGCTGCTCCCATCAGACCACTAGAGGGCAGGTGCTGTCAAGTATCTTCTTTTCAAAAATGGCAAGATCAGCAGAGTTGTGGTTCATCGTGTAAATTTCAGTTAAAAAACTTAGAAGGATAAAGTGATTAACTTTACTTTCCTATGCTTCTGAGACTTTGCAATGAACTCAATATTCATTTTATAGGATATTTATGAGCTATTCGTGTTAAATCTTTCTTTTCATTTTCTCACAAATACAAACATCTTAAAAATAAGAAAGACTGAACAACAGTTTAAGTCTCAATCCTTTATTTGGATACATCAATATAGACAGTCCTACCCATTCTACCAACTAGTACCTTTAGCATTGCTGCTATTCTTCAAGTCCAAAAGTGCAAATTGTTTGTATGTTTTTTGTCATTTCAAGAAACTACATTTGGTTTTCAGAGGAGGAAGCAAAACAGAACTTTGGGTGCTGCTGTTAAGACAGTTTCTCATAATTCAGTTATTTGTCTATATTAAAAAAAAAACATTCAGTGGCAGTAAAAATATTATTTAAAATGCTCTGTATCATACTGTATTCAGTTTATATGGAAATAAATACAAATTTGATTTGACATGTTTGTAAAATTAATTTAAAACAAAACAGGACTTCAGGTTTATTAAGCTGATAACTGCTGTCAGTCAGAGGCTGACCACTGACAGACCTGCACAAATACTCAGCAACAGTCAAAAATGTTTAGTTTGAACCTGTAAATAATTCATTATTAAGTCTTTAAAAAAACAATAAAACAAAACAAAACAAAACACACTTTACTATGCAGTCTGGTCAAAAATATAAATAAAAATTTATTTAAATTTAATTTATTTAAAAATATGCAAATGAAAAAGTTACTTAAAAGGGAGTGGTGCTTCTGTGTTTCAGTGAGAGGACCAATGAGCTTTCATCATTTCAGCTTCAACATCAATCATGTTCACTCTGATACTGCTGCTGGCTGCTGGATCCTGTGAGGAGCATTTAGTGGATTCACTCTAATAAACACTGAAGAGTCAGATAAATGATGGAAATAATATTGATTTCTGTTTCCACAGGTGTGTACAGTATTGATCTCATCCAACCAGACTCAAGGATCGTGCAGCCTGGACAGTCTTTGACCATCACCTGTCAGGTCTCTGGTTATTCTGTAACTAGCTATGGAACAGGTTGGGTCAGACAGCGTGAAGGAAAGCCACTGGAATGGATTAACACTATTTGGAGTGGTGGGAGCACTGCCAACAATAATGCTTTAAAAAACAAGTTCAGCATCAGCAGAGACACTTCTGCTCAAACAGTGACAATAACAGGACAGAATCTGCAGCCTGAGGACACAGCTGTTTATTACTGTGCACGTCACCGCACAGTGATATAAACCAGTGGAGACCTGCACAAATACTCAGCAAGCAGAGACACACAACTACACACAATAAATTTGAATATGAATGTGATAGGTTCGTAGCTTGAACCCATTCGCTGGAACGTTGAAGGCAATGTAATTACACAGCAAAGCAAGACACAAGTAGGCAACATTCTTTATGTTTCACGTGCACGGGAGAGAACTGGACAGGCGCCATTCCTTCGCTTGACCCCAGTTGCTCTCGTCCGCTCCCCCGTAACACTGCTCTTTTATTGTGGTTACATGAATATGCATACGGTCATTAACATATGACATCTTACATAGGTATACATGTGAACAAAGAATACCCTGTGTGTGTGTGTGTGTGTGTGTGTGTGCGTGTGTGCGCGTGTGTGTGTGTGTGTGTGAGTGTGTGTGTGTGTGTGTGTGTGTGTGTGTGAACCCATAAAATGACTTCCTAAACCTGCTGGCCTGGAAGTCCAGCAGTTCATCTAAACAAAATGCACTTAGCCTAAAACAGACATGGATACGTTTATCCTACCATGAAACAATAAGACAAGGTACGACCTCTCCCATGCTCCCAGAGTGTGGGTGTGAAAGCCAGAGCACTCTGGAATGCACACAAAGCCTACTAAAGATCACACATCCTATCACTACACAATGATTATACACCTCTAAGCATATATGGTTAGATTTTCCTAAGCATAAATGACAATCAACATTACAAAAACCTAACAGAATGACTACAGTATGAATTAGAGGAGTCTGTTGGAGACATAATAAAATATAAATACAATAGTAACTGTGTATTATTAAAGATTTTTCACACGTTCCAAATATCTGCTAGCAATCATTTATTAGCCACTCAAGTCGCCCCCCTCACTGAGGGGCCAAGGGATGGAGGCCATGTACTGTAAGGTCTTGGATGAGAACTGCCTCAGCCAGAACACTTAAGATTGGTTGTGGAAGAGTCTTTCAGCATGACATTGACTCATAGTGCTGAGGTAACAAAGGAATAGCTTAAGAAGCATTTAAAGGTCATGCAGTGGCCAAGTCAGTTTCCAGACCTATAGGAAATCTATAGAGGGGGGTTTAAAATTCAAGTTCCCCAGCAGCAACCAAGAAACCTAAAAGATTTCGAGAGGTTCTACTAAGAGGAGTGGACCAAAATTCCTCCTGGGATGAGTGCAAACCTGCTTATCAACAGGGTTTCGTGACTCAACCGCTAACTTAAGATTTGCTTGAGGGTCAAATACTTGTTTCACTCAGTGACATGTAAATAAGTCTAGAACTTTTACGTAATGTGTTTTTTTTTTTTATAATTTTCATTGATATTCTGTCTTCCATTAAAATGAAACTATCAGAAAAAAATTTCATTTCTTTGTAAGTGAGCAAACTTACAAATTCAGTAGGGAATCTAATATCTAGTTCCACCATTTTATTTAAGGACTGTACACTGTACATTTTCCTCTACAGCCAAAGAATCTTCTTATGGATCTCATTTTAAAAAACACAAAAATAAGAAGAAGAGCTATGGAAAGTTTTCCTTCATAGACCTAGAAAATCTAGTATTTTTAAATGAATTTAAAAATCAAATAAAAAATAAAAAAAACAATACATGTCTGGAGTTTTTATAGTCAGTGTTCATGCTAAGAAGGTTTCTGCTTGGGTTCACTTGTAAATGTTCATTCTGATTTAAATAGTCTTTCTCCAGAGACAGTGAATGGCATGTGTCAAATGTGGTTTTACTTAGAAGGCCACAGAAAACTCTGGACTGTGACGAAAAAAGTTGATTTTCAAGGCCACCTCTTCCAGATTTACTATTTTGTCAAGCAGCATTTGACTAAACACTGAAACACTTTGGTAAATCGTTCCTGATTACTGACTGTAGTAAAAGCAGATGGTACTCTCACTAATTGCGAAAATGTTTCAATACAGGTTTATAGACATCTCATTTTAAGACATGACACCAGATAGCAACAGTTTTTAAGACAGTAAGTCTGTCTTTGGATGTTGTTTTCAAAACTCACAGTGAATTTGTTAGGAAATTTTACAAAATACAGTAATCACTGTAAATAACACAATTATCCTGCTCTCCTTGTGTGTGTACGCTACACAATTCAGCAGTAGCCTAACTCCACTTGAAATAACGCGCGAAGTCAGGATGTAGCGTCCAACTCCTTTTAATTAGTAAGTATTTCCTCATGGAGTAAAACTGAAATACAAATAACATAGCTAAAATTAACCTAGCATCATTAGCACAACAAAATAGATTCCAATACACATTCATTAGCGTTAGCACACAACTACTAAAGTATTTATCTACAGCACTATTTCCACAAAATATACATAAAATACAATCCTACAATTCAATACAAATGAAAACTTACAGACGGTGGCGTCGATGGCACAAACAAAAGGCAGATGTCGCTGGATCAAAATTCCCCACATGTGATCCGCTAGGAACTAAACAAACATGGCTGACTTCCTGTCACTTCCCGAAACTGGTTTTCAAAATAAAACGAATTTCAAAATAAAATTAGCTCACTACAAAGAGCGCCTATATTGCAGTAAAATTAAGAGCGGAACAACAATCCTAAATTAATAATTGCATGGTAATGTTTTATTGCTTTATGAAGCTCCCTAACCCCTTATGCAGTTTCCTTAAAGTTTCTTTAAATTTAAAAACTTCAAAATTATAAAGGTAAAATGAACATATTTTGTCCTTAAAGATTTTAAAATATCATGTATTTCTGTCCCCATTAAAAGTAAAAGTTAATGTGGAGAATTTTAATTGTATTCATACCATTAGAGCTTTTGAACTAAAAGCTGTAATTTAAAGATTACTTAGTGGCAATTTGATTGGTTTAGATTTTGTTAGATTTCAGTAAAACAACCAGAACACTAGAGGAGCTGGCATCTGTTAGTCTTCCTTGATTTTGTTTTGTTTACTTTTTGTTACACCAATTTATCAAAAAGTCATTGGTCTATGCTGATAATAAAATAATATATTTAGTGGCAAAACTTAAAATATTCTGTTTTCAGTTTCCATGAAAATAAATTACATTCTATTTCACATAGCTTTATAATTGAAAAGAAAAAAAAAGGTTTATTAAGCTAATCATTTACATGGTCACATTAAATAAATACACAAGCATGCCATTAAAATAAAAGCACTTTCTCTGGTCAAAAATAACATATAATATTATATGTAAATATAAGTTATTTAAAAATATGCAAATGAAAAAGTGGTGAAAAAGGGATTGGTGATTCCGTGTTTCACTGAGAGGACGAATGAGCTCACACCATTTCAGCTTCAGCATCAATCATGTTTGCTCTGATACAATCATGTGAGGAGCTTTTGCTGGATATAATCTAATAAACACATTAGAAACACTGAATATTCATATAAATGATGGTGATAATGTTGATTTCTGTCTCCACAGGTGTGTACAGTATTGATCTCATCCAATCAGATTCAAGGGTTTTGCAGCCTGGACAGCCTTTGACCATCGTCTGTCAGGTCTCTGGTTATTCTTTGACTGATGGCAGCTATGGAACATGTTGGGTCAGACAGAGGCAAAGGCAGCAAATGGACTGGATTAACTGCATGTGGTATGATGGGAGCACTGCCAAAAATGATGCTTTAAAGAACAAGTTCAGTGTCAGCAGAGACACTTCTGCTCAAACAGTGACAATAACAGGACAAAATCTGCAGCCTGAGGACACAGCTGTTTATTACTGTGCACATTACCTCACAGTGATACAAACCACTGACAGACCTGTGCAAATACTCAGCAACATACAACACACATCCATACATGTGCTGTAAAGGGGGTATGAATAGAGAGTTTGTTAAGAAAGGCCAATTTACCATTTCCAAAAACAACAGTAAATTTATATTTAAATAGGCATACAAACACTGCTTTTTACCAACAGAAAAAAACAAATAAAAAAAAAACCTGATTCACATACTGTACATGTCTGTCTGTCTGCAGCGGTGCCACCTGAAGTTGTGAATCAGGTGGAGCAGTGGAAAAAGGCACTGCTGGTAGTAATTCTGGTCCACTAGTATCTCATACTAATTTTTAGAATCTAATATCAACCCTGGAATTTAGCTGTTCTTAGCAGCTGGTGTGACTCTAAAAATATCCTATACTAACAGTACTAGAAGCTCTTCTTTCTTCTTCTTTGTTAATGTAAATTTTACAAAAATATGTCACTAAATTATTTTTTAAACTCTTTTTAAACTTTTCGTAGCAGCTACTTAAAGGTTTTTTTTTTTTTTGTTGTTGTTTTTTAATAGACTACACTATCAACACTCTGACATTAATAGGGCAGAATCGGCAACTTGCAGACATTGCTGTGTATAACTGTGCCAGACAGCCACAGTAACACAAAGTGCCTGTGTATTTGTAGCATGAAGTCACCAGAGGTGGTGCTCTCAGACCACTATAGAGTTTAGTGAACAGTACTGAGAAACCAAGCTTAACACAGTTTCAGATGTAAAGTTTTGAAAAGCCTTCATCAGATAGAAATTAGTTTATTTGCCTTTCTCAATGGCAGTGTTAATTTAAACATGCATATAGAGGACAAAAGCACCATTTAATATTGTGATGTGCTTTCTCCACATAAATATACTGGCATTATTTTATATTTCTACTAAAATAAATTGTTAACTTAATGCACCTCTTGCTTCAGCATCATAAACACAGGAATGCTGTCAAATAAATGTGGAATCAATTGGCTCAGTGGGATTAGCAGTGCATCCAAAAGTGTGACACTGTGAGTTTTCATCAGTCGAGTGGTGTATTTTTTTTTCTTCTCATTACTTTCTCAAGGCACTTTTCTTATTTAGTTTGTTTTATTTTGTTTTAAGTAAGAAACCAGTTGTTAAACCGAAGCTTTGTCTTGATAGAAAGTCTAAGCACCTCGAGCTGACATTTAAGAAACATCTGGAAATAGATTTAACTTTCATTTTGAAACTATTTTTCAACCATAACTAGCAGCCAATGGTTATCTGACGTCAAAATTTTGCTGTGAGCAAAATAAAACACCCATTATTTCAGAGGTGTCTGCACAATCCATTTACTTGTTTGTGTGTACCCATTTTTATGGAAACCAGTACTTGGATGTATAGTTTGGTGTGTCTCTGGCAGCTCTTGTGACTTCTTCATATTTGTCTGAGCTGAAGGTGATCACATGAGCAAACTTAATAAACCACTGTGTTTAGATAGGCTGATGGTAATTAGTTTTTTTTTTTACTTATGTGGGAATCATTTGGGCTCACGCCTGTGACTATAAAGCAATGAAAAAATCAGTTTGAATCAATTTCTCCACATCTATCTAGAACTTTTTTCATCCTGGTAAATTCTTGAAGAAAGAGAAATGCAAATAGCTGTAAAAAGATGATTACATTTTTCTACAGTGAGAAGCTCAAATTGCAGGTTCAGTTTACCCTATTGATGCAAAGTAGCAAACAAAAAGGGGCCTGAGATCTATAGTAATGTTTTAATTTCTCTAGATCTATGTAGTGTAGATCTGTACAGATCTATATAGTCTGCTCTAGTTTTCAGAATTGATGAGACTGAAAATGAGAGATCAAGTTTAAAAAGAAAAATCACACTTTTTACACTAGAGAAAATGTAGCATATAAAATAGTAACTGAAAAAATAGGGAAAGTAGACAATTTTCCAATTCCACTGAATCTTCACATTGAATTTTTCAAATGCAAATGCAACGCGCCTTTATTTAAATGACCACCATGAACTTTCTCATAATTGTCAAGCCTGTGACTGCTTCAATATTTGGACAGAAGAGCTTCATCTTCAACCATGTTCTCAGTAGGTCTGATCCTGCTGCTGCATCCTGTGAGAAGATTTCCTGAATTCACAACACTAAATACAATAGAAATAGTAAATACTTCAATGAATAATGCTTTAAATGGTGATTTCTGTCTCCACAGGTGTGTATGGTGTTGATCTTATCCAGCCAGATTCAATGATTGTGCAGCCTGGACAGTCTATGACCATCACCTGCCGAGTCTCTGGTTATTCTTTGACTGATAGCAGCTATGCAACAAACTGGATCAGACAGCCTGAAGGAAAACAAATGGACTGGATTTTTACCATGTGGTCTGGTGGGAGCACTACCAACAATGATGCTTTAAAGAACAAGTTGAGCATGAGCAGAGACACTTCTGCAAGAACAGTGACAATAACAGGACAGAATCTGCAGCCTGAGGACACAGCTGTTTATTACTGTGCACGTTACCTCACAGTGATACAAACCACTGACAGACCTGCACAAATACTCAGCAACCAGCAACACACCACATTAGGTGTTTTGTAAATATGATTATTAGTGATACCAAAACATAGAATGTTTGTTTAGTATATAAACATATTTAACTAACTTTGGTTCAAACTATGAACTGACCTGAACAAATAAACCTCTTTCTAGTGAACCACACACTGTAAATCTCAGCCAATGTGTTGGCTTTTACAGAAAGACAAACAGAGACAACAAGGTCCCACCTCGTAACGTCACATTTAAAAAACAAAACAAAAAATAAATAAATACATAAACAATATAAAATAAAATGAAATAAAAATAATTAACAATAAGAACTCTGCCACATTAAAATATGCTGCTCTGCCTCTTTCTGCACTGTCCTCTGCACATTCCTCCGACCCTTCATTGGCATTTTTTTTACTATTCATTTAGCAAAAGGAGCAATAAAGTACTACGAAAACACTTCACTACACATAAAACTTTATTATTGTCAATGTATCACAAATTATTTTTTTTATTCTGCAGAGAAATATCCTCCGTCAGTTTTATATGGATCACTATTACTGCTGCAGATGTTTAAGGTTGAGCTTGTTTCAAGCACTTTATATTGTCTGTAATCTGGAGTTATGCACCAAGTTCTGTAAAATCATAGCTTTGTAGTATCTAACCTGTGATTACCACAGCAGCTTGATCTAAAACTATATATTTTCAGTATATTCATAAAATATCACAACAAAAAGTTTCTAAATGAGTTATTAAATATTTTGTGTGTTTTGTTTTGCCATGTAATTTGGCTGAGGTGGTTACTGAGAGAAAACTCACATGTTATGATAAATGATAGAGCCTGTAGGGTGCACATATTGAACATGCTTTATTCAAACATTCATTTCTAAGCCAAAATGTGTCTCATTAGTAGATGGCCTGCTCTACCTTTTGAAATTCTTCTGGGCAAGGAGATTAAAAACTCACCTATTATTAAAACATAACTGACATGTTGTAAAAATTTTCCCAGTGACGTGGAGTAATCAGAGGAGCTTAATTGTGATAAGATGCTGGCTGCTAGAATTACAGTAATTAGAAAAGACCAAGACCCAGAATTCATTCATTAGTTATCTACACAGAGGTTTCATTGCTGCTCACTGTGGGGGTTTTTTTTATTCTTTTTTTTTTTTTTTGCTTTAGTACAGTGTAAAAATCACTGTGTAGACTTCAACAAGGAAGATATTTTTCCCCTTATTTTAAAATATTTTTTATGCTAACTTCTGTTAATACACTTGTTAGTCCAATATCTCAATTTTTAGGAAAACTCTGACACTCATTACAACACCTAACAATTGCATATTAAGTGCCTTTTTGATTTTTCTGTTTGCTGTTTTTTTTTTCATGTACCTGACAGAAATGAGTACATTATGAAAACAGTTATTCGGCATATGCATTGCAAACACAATGTACACACTCATTACAGCTCAGTCCGTGCAGTGAGGAGGAGCCAATGCAAAACTGAGGTGTCTTTCACTTCTACTTATCTGCCTGTAGAGACAATGACAGATCATTGGACTCACAGTTTGAATGATGGATTGCAGGACAGGGTTGCTGCTTTTAACTCTCTGCTGGGCAGGTCGAGACTTCTTTTGTGTTAATACAGTCAGAGCTTTCGAACTAATAGCCTGTTTTAAAAGATTATTTTCTTTTGGATTTTACAGGTGTTGATGGTCAGACTCTGACTGAGTCTGAATCAGTGATTAAAAGGCCTGGAGAATCCCACAGACTGACCTGTACAGGCTCTGGATTCACATTCAGTAGCTACTGGATGACCTGGGTCAGACAGGCTCCTGGAAAAGGACTGGAGTGGATTGCAAGCAATTATGACAGTAGCAACATCCACTATTCTCAGTCATTTCGAGGCCGGTTCACCATCTCCAGAGACAACAGCAAACAGCAGCTGTATCTGCAGATGAACAGTCTGAAGACTGAAGACTCTGCTGTTTATTATTGTGCTCGACGCTCACAGTGACTGGAACTAGTTGAATAGCTGTACAAAATCCTCCCAAGTGCATGTTAAATTAAAAAGAAAAGAAGAGTGTCCTAATAAGGAGTATATAAAAATAGACTGACTGTCACAATATTCTTAATAAAATGTACTTTGAAAAAAAGATATATTTTTTTAAATCGGCACACTTGAGGGCAGTCAGTCTCTCCCTTCAAAAAAAAAAACCAGCGGGTGCTGTGTAGTGTGTGGATTTAACTGTCCACCATAATATATTTCAAGAAAACATCTAGAAGACTGAGGAGCGGGCATTTATGAAATCTTCCGTACATACTTAACTTCACAATCACTTCAGATTTTAGCTGGAGAACAAATTCATAAAGATTGTGACATTTTTAAAAATGCAAAGCCCTGTATGTGATTTTATATACTCCAATATAGAATCAAAGTATCATAAATTGGTGTTTTGGGGTTTTTTGTTTTTTGTATTTTGTTGTTTGATTTTTGTTTTTTGTTTTTTCTTTTCTACAATGGGATATTTTTTTTACACTACATTTTAAAAATATCTTAACATACATGTGGTGTACAACACCCAGCATTTATTTATAGAAGTTTGAAAAGAGTTAAAAGTGCATCTGACACAACAGACTAAATACAGAAGCTAGGAGAAACTCTTGATTATTAGTCTTAATCATTTCTTAATCTTAATCCTAAGATTATTATTATTGACTATTATTGGCTCAGTAAAGCTCACTGATTCTCTGTGCTGTTTTGTAATCCTGTGTTGTTTTTTTCAGTAACCGATGTTTTGCCAAAAAGTGATCGTCTGCCAAAAATTGATTCTCAGAATTTACGAAAAAGTGATTGCTGTATTTAAACTGCTGTAAATTACTTGTTGGCCTATAATATGTGAAATATATGTCAAATGTATCTGTCATATATGATATCGAGTCTTCTTAAGCTACAAAAAATATTCCTGACACAAGGTAGTAGCTGCAATTTTTTACCATGGCAAAGTGACTTTCAAATCTCCTGTGTTTATCCAGTTAAAAAGACTCATTGACATTAAAACTTTCTAATCTGTCCAGGGGACAGCAGAAATTGCAATAAATATAACAACAAATCTATAAAGATATTTTAAGTGGCCAAAAAGGACTGGGTTGGTTAGAATGTAGGTACAATAAGACAGAGTCATTAAGATAATTGAAAAACAGGTAATTTTTATATTTTATATGTAACCCCTTTGTAAATCCTGTTCACTAAAGTGCATTTACGAATATAAATAAAGACATTACACATAAAAAACCCCACATGGAAACACTGAAAATCAGCTTTTGGCAGACAATCTCTTTTTGGAAACACCGGCATCCTGGCTTGTTCCCCATCTCCCTTCCATTGCTGCTTCCTACTTCCTGCACTGCTCCTTACCTGCAGGGGGATGTTTACTTCTCCTCACCTGTTAACTGAGAAAGCTGAAATCACCTGCCTGCCCTCGAAATCTCCACTTTGTTCGCCTCAGCTCCAAAAGTTTCACCTCCTTCTCCCATGATCCACTGACTCAAACGGAAGTGCAAAGACAAGTCCCAATTACATTGTGCCATACTGATCAAAAACAAGCTTCAACAGGTTTCGGAAGATTAAGTTTCCAGTTAATAATTACAAACCAGTACCGAAACATGCCAATTAAAATATTGTGTAAGTGTAAACATTTTTTACCATGGCGTATAGTGCCAAATTAACTGTTGAATTTGTTTCTACACTGGCAAAGAAATACATTTACAGTACTATGCAAAAGTCTTGAGTCACCTCTTTCCAAGGAGTCAGACTTTCTTGTATTTTTTAAAGTGCTCTTGAGCAATAGTTCTTCAGCCTTTCTTAACCTATTTAATCCCAAATTTTCCCCTGCAAAATAAGTCCTTTCACTTTACTCCTTAGACTTCCTCTACACACAATATGTTTAATTTTTTATGTAACAGGGGGTTAAAACGGCAACAATTGTTGCCGGTGGGATTAAACAGGTTAAGGTGGGTCTTTGTACCTAACTATTTCCAGATGATTTTCTTTCTTTTTTTTGGTTCAGCCAATTATCATTTACCACTTATCAAAGCATCCTTCCACAAGGGAGCCAGTTTTGTGTCTATAGATAAACAGACTATCAACAATTAGTAACAAACCAATTTTAAATGGTTTATATACAGTTTGTACTGTATGTAGTATATGCTGTTAAGTGCCAGGAGGATTGCCATTATTTACAGATTGTGGACACCAAACAACCTCTAGCAAGAAGATGACACAACACAGAAGGGCTAACTCAGCAGGCCAGCCTATTTACGCCCTCAGGCCAGTGGTCACTCTTGCAGTGATGAGGATGCACACATCCTGGACAAGAAGGAACACTGGTTTGAGCGGGGAGTCAGGGAGGCCATTATGTAAAAACATGGAAGACCATCTATGCAATCACAGCATCTTACAATGCTGTGATTCAAGCCACTCCCCAACTCTTTGTGATCAGTGTTAATCACAATTTGTTAATAAACATGGAATTAACCTCTCAGCCCATTGTTGATAAGTGGTGCTAGTTTCGGTCATTGTGCAAATGCACTGTTTACAAGGTTGGGAAAACCTGCACTCAGCTGAGACTAAAGAAGTCACTTGGACGAGTTTCCCCCATTGAAAACACAACATCCAGATTAACAGAATTAACTTTTTAGGGTTTTAGGCACTTTGTTACTACCAGTCTGTTGCATAAACACATTATTTGTGCAATTTCATTAGTTAAATCTTTGAAAAATGCAAAAAATAACAGCTTGACAGGTATGAACTAGTATTTTTGCACCATTTTTCCTAAACAGCTATTAGCTGTTCACACTTAAAATTCTATAAATTTTGTAAATGTGGGAATAAAATTTGTTATTTTATGGAATTTGAATTCACGTGAAGTTGAGTAAAAGCTTTTTAATGATTAATCACTTCTCCTACTTCTGTTCTCCTACTTTGTAGGTGGAGTCAATGCAAATGTTTGGATGTCTTCACCTCTACTTATCTGCCTGCTGAAAAAGAACAGACAGAGTTAAACAACATGGACTGTAGGACAGTATTGCTACTTTTGACTCTCTGCTGTGCAGGTAGAACTCAAAAACTAATTACATGTTCTCATGATATTTTAGCTTAAAAATAAATTATTTTTTATCATCCTGTTTATTTCTGTTGACAGGTGTTGATGGTCAGACTCTGACAGAATCTGAACCTGCAGTTAAAAGACCAGGAGATTCCCACACACTGACCTGTACAACATCTGGATTCACATTCAGCAGCTATGATATGAACTGGATCCGACAGGCTCCTGGAAAAGGACTGGAGTGGATTGCTCGCATCTGGGGCAGTGGTAGCACTACTTACTACTCTCAGTCAGTTCAAGGCCGCTTTACAATCTCCAGAGACAACAACAGACAGCAGCTGTATCTGCAGATTAACAGACTGAAGATTCTGCTGTTTATTATTGTGCTCGACAACCACAGTGACTGAAGTTCTTTGAGCAGCTGTACAAAATCCAATACTATCTCCTGATTACTACAGGTTTCTTGAATGATCATTGTCCTTATTTTGAGTCGTTCATATGGTTCGGTTTAACTTTTTATTTGTACTACTTGTTATGTGTAGGCTGTGTGCTGGCTAGAAAGGACCCAAAGTGCAGACTCATGGAAGTGGAAGGTAAACTCAGACTTACATTTATTGTAAAACACAACAAAAAACAAAACAGAAAACTACAAAAACTAAACAGGCTGACAGGCAGAACACAGCATGATAAGATGGTAGATTGCAACACAGACAAAGGAAAACACAGGGCTTAAATAGACAGAGGGAGCAACCAGGGAATGAGAGACAGAAGGGAAACACAGCAGGGGCGAATCAGGGCTAACGACACAAGGGAAGCAAAACCTGATACAATAACCTGAGACACAGACTTCCAAGTAAAACAGGAAACATAACACAGAGATGAAGACTTGACAAGGCGATAAGCAGACAGCTGAGACAGAGCAACTAAGGAGCACAGACAGAAACCAGAAAACAGAACTCTAACAATGAAACCAAAAGACTAGAAAAGATAAATAACATCAAAATCAAAGTTCAATAATAATGTAACTCAAAACTCTGGGTCGACGACCCATGTCTCCTAACACTACTACCACTACTACTACTACTATTATTCTTATTATTATTATTCTTATTCTTATTATTATTATTATTATTATTACACGTTTTTCATAATGTTTAATGACGCATGCTTTACATACCTTTGCAAAAAAACATCACATCATACTCTGGAGTCACACATCAGGTTTACCAAAAACCATGTTTTCTGTATCTTTGTTACTGCTCTTAGCAGCTGAACGTGAGTCTGTTTACATGTTTCATAGTCAACAGTTTTTCTTTAGCTAAATGACTATAATCATCTTTCTGTGTCTAGTTTTTGGACAGGGGTGAAAAGAATTGGGGTGGATTAATATGAATACAGACATTAAAGAGTCTCTAAAGAACAACAGGTCCAGTGTTGAATTAGACTATTCCAGCAGCACAGTGATTTTAAAGGGTCAGAATTTGCCTGAATATATAGGTGTGTATTACAGTGCCAGAGAGCCAGGCACAGTAACACAAACAATCACCTGAACCCTGCAGTGTTTCACTCCATTTTTTGTGTGCACACAATGATTATTATTAAAACTCATAACATATTACTTGGCAGCTTAACGTGCATCTCTTTTTGCAATGTTTTCCATACAGCATAAGTTTTGCCACTTTGGATAAAATAATTGCATAAACAAGCATTGCTTGTTTGCCAAGCTTTTCTTGGCCTTCGTGCATTCTTTATACTGTAGTTTGTGGTGTTTTTCAACATGAGCAAATTAATTGTGTCAATTTAAAGTGCAGATTCACAATCCATGACCACAATTTCACAGCCTGACCTGCACACCCTCTGGATCATCAATCAGCAGCTCCCCAGTAGTCTGGATTGTGAGCTTAACAGTGCTCAGAATTATTACCGCTATTATTCTCAGTCAAACAATAGAGAAATAGAGAACATACACATATGTCATCAGTCTATTATTAGTCCCTAAATTTTCAAATTCAATTTTGTGCAAATGCACAGTTGTTTTATTCAAATGACGATCAGACACTTCCTCATAACTGTGAAGTTTGTGGCAGCTTCAGTGAGAGGACAGAAGAGCTCACATCGGTTAAACTTTAGGAACAACCATGTTCTCTGTGGTCCTGATACTGCTGCTGGCTAATGTGTCCTGTGAGAAGTTTTGATGAATTTAAACTAAATAAAATAGAAATGCTAAATAATTAAATGAATAATTTAGGTCATATTGATTTCTGTTTCCACAGGTTTGTTCTGTATAGATCACATCCAGCCAGACTCACTGGTTGTGCAACCTGGACAGTCTTTGACCATCACCTGTCAGATCTCTGGCTATTCTAGTGGCTATGCAACAGGTTGGATCAGACAGTGTGAAGGGAAGGCACTGGAATGGATTTTCCACATATGGTATGATGGGAGCACTGTCAAAAATGATGCTTTTAAGAACAAGTTCAGCATCAGCAGAGACAATTCTGCCGAAACAGTGACAATAACAGGACAGAATCTGCAGCCTGAGGACACAGCTGTTTATTACTGTGCACGTTACCTCACAGTGATACAAACCACTGACAGGCCTGCACAAATACCCAGCATCACACAACCATGCAAGTCCAGCAACAGTGAATACAAACACGAGTATGAGGCACAAGTTTTGTAGAGTTTCATATGTATTTGGTTAACTTTGTAAAACAGAGCACACCGCCTTGCTGTTTACAAGTGAGTTACAGGGCATGAATGCCAAAGTAGCACATTACTGGACTCACATTAATTTTTTTCAGTAAGGCAATAATGTAACATAGTACGAGAGTAAATTCAATAATCAAGTTAAAATTGTGGTATTACTTGCATTACAAAGATCTTTCAGAGACAAAACAATCAACTGAGCCATGTTCCTACCTGTGAACTTCCCTGTAACCCTTGTTGAGATCCTCACTTGATCTTTCCGGTCCTTTTATTACTCAGCTGGAAAAATAAACACTGTTGACTCCAAAACACTTGTGATGCTTCTTTATTTAAACAGAACCTCTGCACAGAGGGAGATCATGCAACCTATAGGCAGATCTGATAGGCCCTCAGTCCTACACATATATCCTTCCTGTCGTGTTCCGGTCAAATCTGACCGATTTACAAATGAAAAAAAACTCATAAATATTGTCTTTTACATTCGATTGCCTCAAGGCCTTATGACATCCTCTACTACACTATGGACTTGAACATATAAAAGTGATGAGCACCCTTTTCGTTGAATTTTGAGTGTTTTAATCAATTTTGTTACATCTGTGGTGTTCCTGATCAAAGGTGACTGCCATAGGAAGTGAAGGGGAATCCACCCTTTGAAAAGTCAGAGCTTGTCTTAAAAGACAAATTTATTTTTAGTTTTACAGGTTGGCACACAATTACTGAATTCTCTGAAAATATGTGGGAACTTTATTTGATTACAATTTATTCTTAATCTGCATCTGATTCTTCCAGCAACACAGTGACTTGCAGCATAAATACACTGGTGTTTATTACAGTACCAGACAATCACAGTCAGAAAAACCCAGAGATGTGTACAAAAACCTTTCAGAGTCTAAACAGTCTGGTCAATGAGAACACCACCACAGTAGGAGCTTTCTGACTGCTGATGCTTTCAAGACAGGTTTACTCTTAATGAGACGAGCTATATAGTTTGCACTGATATGATAAATACTAATATTATTTATACTAATACTAATAATATTTAATGATAGTGAAAAGAAATTAGAAAAGTCTCTGCTTGATTCTGTCCTTATGTGAAGTTGACAAAATCATTTAGCTGTTTTCCTCTTGTTCATATAAAAATAACATTTTACATCAACATATAAGTACATGTGTTATTTATTTATTTATTTATTTAACCTTCCTCTTGTGTTAGCTTTCTGTTATCATCTCTTATGTTAACGGGTTGGTTTTGACCCGTGTATTAAATCAGCTATAAAATACACTAAAAACAATAAGTTATCATCCAATTTGTTTCTCATCCCTTGGTTACCTTGTTATGCTTCCTTATCCATAAAAATGTTGGTTTTAATACTTTTGGTTTGGGCCTCTGGGTCTTTTTTTGTCACTATACCCCTCGATTTCAATTAAAAAAAATAGTAAAATTAACCTCAAGAGAATCATATTAATAAATAAAAAGTTTTTGTGTTACCTGACTATTATTGAGGGGTATAGGACACATCTCTTAAATAAATCTGTTTTATTGATTTTTTCATTTTAATATTACAGTTTTTCTCGATTGCTTAAACACTTTTCTTGAAACTATGACTCGTATTCTCAAAACAGTAAACACAAATCCATAACGTCTCACCCAATTTCCCAAACACTGTATTTTCAGGTCAAAATTAAGCTCTACACTCAAAACCATTCACTCTTGCTGAAAAAACAAACTTTGCCCACAGACATCACACACAAGGCCTCAAAAACACACACACTACAACATAGTCTTACACATTGGTGCAATAAATTTAAAACAATATTTCAAAAACTGGCAAGTTATGTTGCTTGTGGTTCTTCCCCTCAAAAACCTTTTCACATCATGAACACATAAGATCCAATGTACATACAGTGGCACATTTTTATTCATGTACCATACAGTACAACACACATCAAAAACATTATTCCACCTCAGCATCCTGTCTGTGGTCTGGGTCAGGCCCGGGAATCTCATCCACATCACAGGCTATATTGGCCCTGGCCAGGCAGTGGGGGTAAAATCCTCTTGCATGCCTGATCCACCACTGGCATGCATCTACTGATATGTATAGGCAGGCTTCTTCCACGACCCGGAGGAGGTGAACACGGACATAAGGTTCTCTGTCATACACTTTCTACCGCCACGCTGAAAATAACTCCTCTATTGGGTTTAGAAAGGGAGAGTATGCAGGCAGAAAGATGTTAGAAAACCTTGGGTTATTGGTAAACCAGTCATGAACCAGAGCAGTGTGATGGAAGCTGACATTACACCAAACAACAGCATAGTGAGGCTGCTCTGGCTGTGCTGGTTCACTGTAGTCCCGCTGGAACATATGTTGTCTTAGACCATCAAGAAAAGCAAGGAGAAGCATAGTGTTATAGGGTCATAGAATGGCATGGCGGTGGAGTACCCCTCGTTGGCTGATGGCTGCGCACAGAGTGACATTCCCTCCACGCTGACCAGGGACATTTACAATAGCCCAATGGCCAATTATGTTCCTCCACCTCCTCCTTGGTGTCCTAGACCTCCTTTTCCTCCTCAACCTCTTCCTTTGCATCTCTTTGAATCCATTGTTTCAAACCTGAATGAGTTTCTGATTGATGTGTGATAAATTTTGACTCGTAGTGTTTCCACTTGGTTAATTGTGTGCTAATTGAGCTCAAGCTGTGCTGACTTAAGTTAACATTATTGAATGCAAGTGCTTTCTAAATGGCCACATGGTGTAAGCACTGAAAAATGTAGGGATTTGTGTGTAGAGTTTTGCAGTAACAGTTCACCACATCTGACTCATGTGTTAAAGCAGGGGAATAGTGTTTATAGTTCAGGGAAACGGGTGTGGTTTTTGAAAAATAGCATTATGGTTTTGAAATTTTAGTTCAAAAGATTGGTTATAGTGTTTAAGCAATCGAGAAAAACTGTAATAACTAAAATGACATCTATGGTGTTACGGGTCAATTTCGACCCATAGATATTTACATCAAGAAAAGCCAAAAAAGGTTTTTTTTTTCAGCAGTAGACCTTTAATATAAACTAAAAAAGAAAGAAAAGTCCACTCCTCCTTTGTTTTGGTTATAGTCGTGGGTACTTGTGGGCTTTTTATCAGTGATACAGCTGTGTCTTTGTGAAGTTTCCTTTGTGAAGTTCTTGTCCGAGGTCATATCTGGGAAAAAAAAATAAAATAAAATATCACAACTGATATTGTGACCCTGCAGTCCAGTGGTCATATTGAGCACCAAACATTTTCACTGATTCTTCTCAGGGATGCCACTCACAGCTTTGACTGTGAAAATCTGTACATTCCAGGCATAGTTGGTTTTGGCATCACAGGCTTCCCAGATTTTTCTGCCGTATATCCCTGGCTTACTGGGTGTGTATTGCTGGAAGGGGCATTTTCCTCAAAAAGTGGACAAGACGTTCATCCACTGTCACCTCTGGCCCTGGGATGAACATCAGTGGAAGAAGCTGCACCCATCTCTCCCAGACATCCCTGATGGGAGCAAGCTTGTCAGACCTCGGTCTGGTCTCTCTGTTGTCAAATCTGAGGACTCTTGAATCAAAATGATATCAAATGTGTGAAGTGACATCGTTGCCCAGAAAATATTTCTGCCTGTCGATGCGTCCCATAGACTATCAGTGGCCTCATTGCAGCATCCGTACACTCCAGCAAGAAGAAGAACACCAATGAAAGCATCCAGGTATTCCTCATCAATATCTTTCCACATGTCGCCATGGACTTTTTTTTCCTTCAAGGTTCATCATAGTAATAATGATCCTTTTTAGTGACAATGGCATAAATAGCTCAAAACATCTCTTGATGTCACTGACTTTGGTCAGAGCAAACCTTGTGATTCCAGGGGTCATTTTGATGACATTTGCAGCAGCTGCCCTGCCATGTACATCATGAGGTACTGAGCTCCAAAAGATCTTACCATTTTTGGACTTGAATCTTTCAGCCGGAGTAGCTTCAGCACCAGCGACCTCCACCTCTGATCAGATGTGTCTGTGTCTTCTGGATGATACTCCACATTGTCTTCCTCCTTAGAAACCTGCCCATCTGAATCGCTATGCTGCTCTGTGTCCTCTCCTTCATTTTCACCAAAAATATGATCCAGAACTTGGCTCACTGTGAATCTTCTTCTCATTCTTGTATGCTGCAAATGGTAAATGTGGACTCTGGAAGTCAAATGGCCACTAAAATGAGTGAATTCACCTCACATGTCTCGACATGACCGTCTTTGTTTTGTTTTGTTTTTGTGCAGGTATACTGGAAAAACACGCAAAATAAGAATCCCCTAAAGCTCATATGATTAGGAGAGGAGCTGGCTGTCAGTGTGTCAGCTAACAGTGCACTTACGATTTTAGTTTTGGCTCTAATTATTGCTTTATACTCATAATATTATAACTCGGTCGAAACCGACCCTAACAACACAAAGGTAATAATTTCAACTAGGGCATTTTATAATTTAGTGAAAATATTTTTTTTTTGTTTTATTTTGTAGAAATAGAGAAGTCAAAAAGCCTTGATACAATAAACAAATGTATGTGATTTTTTTATGCATTTGAAATTTAAAATGGGTCGGTGCCGGCCCTAACATAAGAGGAAGGTTAACTTCAGGCTTACACATATATTCAACTTATATTGAATAAATGACCATATCAACCATGTTCTCATCCAGGGCATCAAACCATTCTGTCAAAACAATTGAAATGACTTTCACTCTTCTGCCTGGAACAACTTTTAATAGATATGAATTCTTGTAGAAAGAACACAAGAAACAACAACTGCAAACAGTAACACTGTGCACAGTTTCACCATCATTACATCTTGGGTGGTGTCTGATTAGTGTAAGTGTAGCTGCAGTTTAGTCTGCTGATCAATTGTATTTAAACTGCAGCCATGGATGAAAAGCCTCAGATATGTACAAGCATCAAAGAGATGTCAACGTATCTATGTTAGCAAAGACCAAAACTACAGCTTATGTAATGAAATGCAAATGCAGAGTCCCTTTATTCAAACAGACATATAGGAACTTCCTCATATTTGAAGTCAAGTGTGTGACCGCATCAGTGAGAGGAAAGAAGAGCTCAGAGCAGTTCAGCATCAAGATCAACCATGTTCTCTGCATCTCTGATGTTGCTGCTTACAGCTGGATCCTGTGAGAAACTTTGTTTGATTGAATTGGATTGACTCAAAAAATAATACAGTCAAATTGCTGAATAATCAGATGAGTGAAGACTGTAATGTTGATTTCTGTTTCCACAGGTGTGTACAGTATTGATCTCATCCAGCCAGAATCAAGGGCTGTACAGCCTGGACAGTCTTTGACCATCACCTGTCAGGTCTCTGGTTATTCTATAACTAGCTATTCAACAGCTTGGATCAGACAGCGTGAAGGAAAACAACTGGAGTGGATTCTCATCATATGGAGTGGTGGGAGCATTAACAAAAATGATGCTTTAAAAAACAAGTTCAGTGTCAGCAGAGACACTTCTGCTCAAACAGTGACAATAACAGGACAGAATCTGCAGCCTGAGGACACAGCTGTTTATTACTGTGCACGTTACCCCACAGTGATACAAACCACTGACAGACCTACACAAATACTCAGCAATAAACAACAGACAACCACACACGTTGTAAAGGGAATATGAATAATGTCTAGAGTTTGTTCATGGTGAAAATACAGAAAACCTTCCAAAACATTGGAAACAAACATAGAAAAACAGAAAGTTTTTAAGACCAGTTTACCATTTCCAAAAACAACAGTAAGTGGATCTAAATTAAAAAAGTAATACAAATACTGCTTTTTATCAACAGAAATAACCAAATAACAAACTGAATCACATACCAGGCTTTACAGGGAGTACCTGTGGAAGAATTGCTCTTTTACGGATAGGAAAATGTTTTACCAAATTCCTTTACAGGCACTCATTCTTAAGGCTAAAATGTGAGTCAGTTTCTTTTCTGAACAATAAACCTGAGTATTTGTAGCTTGAAGTCACCAGAGGAGGAGCTCTCAGACCACTATAGACTGTGAAGAACAGTTTATCTTTCCAGTAATGAGGAACGAAGTCTAACACAGTTTCAGAAGTAAAGTTTTTAAAAGTTTCTATCAGACAGAAATTTTCTTTCTCTGCCTTCTTCAGTGCCAGTGTTAATTTCAACATGCATATAGAGGACAAAAGCACTGTTTAATATGCTTTCCCCACCAACACATACTGGCATTACTTTTTTTTATTCTTAACTTATTTACAGTTCTGCACACCAAAATTACATTTGCTATATGTTGAACTTAATGCACCTCTTATTTCAGCATCATAAACTCAGGTATGCTGTCAATTGGCTTTTTCAGATTAGCAGTGCATCCAAAAGTTTGTGTTTTCATCATTCAAGTGGTCTATATTACTTTCTCAAGGCACTTTTCTTTATTTAGTTTTGTTTATTTTCCTTTAAGTAAAAAAGAAAACAAGTTAAACACAAGCTTTGCTCAGTGCTTTGAAATCTTTTTTGCTTGAGACATCATGCAATGTGTGATGCTACTTGATGTTGAATGTTTTAGCCATTTACATGATGGAAGAATTTTCTATTTATGCAATTATGAATAAAGAACAACGCATTAAAAAAGGATTAGACTTTTAGTTTTCTAATCTTTTTTAAAAAGTCTAACGATGTCCAGGCAATGTTTAAGAAGCACCTGAAACTGCCATGTTTGCTTTGATATAAGAAACAAGAGCCTCTACACAGTCTGTTTACTTTTGTACCTATTTTTATGGAAACCAATATTCAATGTTCGCAGTCTAGTGTGTCTCTGGCAATTCTTGTGACTTGTTCATATTCCCTGAGCTATATCCTGCTTTCTTGTTTGATCTAATGTCATCATGAAGGTGATCATGTAAGCATCGCACTTAATAAACCACTGTGGTTGGATAATTAATTTGTTTGTCTTATGCGGGAATCATTTGGGGCTCACTCCTCAGATGGTGAAGGAGAGAAAGAATGATGCAGAAATGCTGACAGTTTGAATTAATTTCTCCACATCTTTCTAGAAATCCATGCTGTTAAATTCTTGAAGAAAAAGCATCGTAAATAGCTGTAAATAGAATCACTTTACATCTGGTGCAGGATTTAAAGACTATGATATCTTTGATAGGGAGAAGCTCAAATTGTAGCTTCAGTATATCCTATTGATGCAAAGTAGCAAAAAAAAGGATCTGAGATCTGCAAGAACATCAGTGCTCTTTTTTTGAATTAATGAGAGTGAAAATGAGAAGCCAAGTTAAAAAACAGGAGAGAAAATGTATCACATAAAAAAATAACAAAAAAAATACAGAACATACACATATTTCCAATTTTTCACCAGTCACTGAATCTTCACATTGAATTTTTCAAATGTAAATGCAAAGCCCCTTTATTTAAATGGCCACCATGAACTTCCTCATAATTAAGCCTGTGACTGCTCCAGTGAGACTGAAGAGATGAGTCCAGCTTCATCATCAACCATGTTCTCAGTGGCTCTGATCCTGCTGCTGGCTGCTGCATCCTGTGAGAAGATTTCTTGAATTCACAACACTAAATACAATAGAAATGCTAAACAGTTAAATGAATAATGGTTTAAATGCTGATTTCTGTCTCCACAGGTGTGTACAGTGTTGATCTCGTTCAGCCAGATTCAGTGATTGTGCAGCCTGGACAGTCTATGACCATCACCTGTCGAGTCTCTGGTTATTTGATCAGAGACTTGATCCAGTTTGTTGCAGCTATGCAACAAACTGGATCAGACAGCGGGATGGAAAACAAATGGATTGGATTTTTACCATGTGGTATGATGGGAGCACTGCCAAAAATGATGCTTTAAAGAACAAGTTCAGCATGAGCAGAGACACTTCTGCTCAAACGGTGACAATAACAGGACAGAATCTGCAGCCTGAGGACACAGCTGTTTATTACTGTGCACGTATGCACACAGTGATATAAACCACTGACAGACCTGCACAAATACTCAACAGGCAGAACACAGAACAATACAATGTTCTGTAAATATGGATATTACAGTTTTTTCTGAATGCTTAAACCCTAACTGTGATGCTTATAGCACAATTTCTAAAACTATTAATACTTATAGCAAAACCACTCACTGAGTTTGTAAAACTAAAAGCACAAACACTGCTTTGCACTCAGTTTGCCATTTTGTAACACACACTTTGCAAAACTGTAGGCACAATTCACTGCACAGCACTCTTTTTGCAGAACTTTAAACACAACTCACTGCTTACACTCAATTACCAAATTTCCAACACACTCCTAGCAAAATTATACACATGTATGGCTATCATTAACACTATTTTGCCAACTGTCTGGCACACTTTCACATGTGAAAACTGTTTTAGATAATTAGTCCACTTTGCAATCAGCCTAAGCACTATAAACAGGCCACAGGTAAGCTGTCTATGTGGAGTACAATGGAAGGAGCAGCAAGAGTGAGAAGAGTGAGAATCAGAGGAGGCCGAGGGAGAGGACGTGGAGGTGAAGAAGTTGGAGGAAGAGGACGTGGAGGTGAAGAAGTTGGAGGAAGAGGACGTGGAGGAGCAAGAAGAGGACGAGGAGGGGAAAGAGGAAGGGTAAGAAGAGTAAGAAACAGAATAACTGATGACATCATACAATAGTGGACCATGTCATCAACCATGGGATGACCCTGAGGGAAGCTGGCCAACGTGTTCAGCCTAAACTGAGCTGCTACACTGTGGCAGGCATCATTAGGACATTTCGAAATGAGAATCGGTAAGTACTTTGTAGCACTGCCATACTCTAATGAGAACCACAACAGTACCATACATGCAAAAATACTGAAATTGTTACTTTACAGAATTGCTAGACGTCCAGGTGTTGGGGGCAGAGGCAGAATGTTCACTCCAGAGCAAGAGACACATATAGTGAACATGGTGATTGCCAATAATGCAATAAGACTGCGCGAAATACAGCAGCGCATAATTGATAATGACACCATCTTTCAAAATATACACAGTGCAAGCATTTCTGCACTGAGTCGTGTACTTGCGCGCCACAGAATAAGAATGAAGCAAATTTATAGAGTTCCTTTCGAGAGAAACACAGAACTTGTAAAGCAACTGCGATATGACTATGTGCAGGTAAGCTAGTGTCATTGGTTCTGAATTTGGAAGTGCATACTGTAGTGCTGTGCATGGGCCTGATGTGTTGCATTTGTTTTGTCTTGTCCAGAGAGTGATGGAACTAGAAGCAGATGCAGTGGGACATGAGCTACTTTTTGTGGATGAAGCCAGTTTTAACCTCAGTAAAACCAGGAGACGTGGCAGGAACATTATTGAACACCGTGCCATCATCAATGTCCCAGGACAACGTGGTGGTAACATAACCATGTGTGCAGCTATAAGCCAAAATGGTGTTGTTCACCATCATGCAACCATAGGCCCATACAACACTGCACACATTATTGCATTCCTGGACACCTTGCATGACATGCTCACTGTTCAGAGACCAGAGCAGACCCGATATGTCATCATATGGGACAATGTTAGTTTCCATAGGGCTGCTTTGGTCCGCAACTGGTTTACAGACCACCCATCCTTCATGGCACTCAACCTCCCTCCATACTCTCCATTCTTAAATCCCATCGAGGAGTTCTTCTCTGCCTGGCGCTGGAAAGTGTACGACCATCATCCTCATCAACAGGTAGCCCTTTTACAGGCAATGGAGGAGGCATGTGGAGATATTGACCAGGCATCATGTCAGGCCTGGATACGGCATTCAAGGAGATATTTTCCCCGGTGCCTTGGACTGGAGGATATCGCATGCGATGTGGACGAAATTTTGTGGCCGGACCCAGAAAGACGACATGATGTAGGCTGATTGTCTTTTTTTTCCTTTTTTTGTGAAATTCCTATTTTGTGTTCTGGCTTTGTCTTGGTTTTGATGAGTGTGAATAAACACCAATACTTGAAGTTTGGATCCTTGTATGTTTACATGACACTATGACAAAAGTGTGACCTCAAATTGACATCTGTACACAGAGAAAGCAAAAGTCAGATGTGTTTTTCATTCATACCATCAGTGTGCAGTTGGCACATTGTGTGCTTAGTAGATGATGGCTTGTGTGTACTGTTTGATACGACAACACCATTTTTACGAAGGTGTGAAGAGTTAATCTAGCTGTGTTCGCTTTTGCAAGAGAACTACAATGTTTTGATAATTGGGTGACAGGTTTTCTTATTTGTGTGTAGAGTTTTGCAAAAATAGCCAATAGTTACAAAAAATGTGCTTAAGCAATCAGAAAAAACTGTAATAGTGAACCTCTTCCTCCTGAACCACACATAAATCTATAAATATAACCAGTAGTGTGTGGTAGCATTTACAAAAAAGGCAAGGAGAGTCAACAAGCTCCCACCTCACAATACCATTCCAAAAACGAAACACAAAATAAATAAATACATAAATAAAATAAAAACAAAAATGACTAACAAGATGAACTGGGTCACATTCTGCACATTCCTCCTGGTTGTAGACTCATTGTAACAACTGCAAGGGGTGGATGATTTTTTTTATCATTCATTTAGTAAAACGAACAATAAAATGCTATGAAAACATGTCACTACGAGTTTTTATTCCTGAGAAAAACATCCTTCCTCAGTCTTATATGGACCACTGTTACTGCTGCAGACGTTTATGAGGCAGAGAGAGGACCCAGGCACAGACAACACAGGAAAATCGAAACTGGTCTAACAAAAGGCGAGCTGCTTATTAGGCAGAACTTTGAAGTACAAATTAAGAAAAACCAAAATGCAATAACTAACCTAAACTGGGAAAACACTAAAGAACATGGCACCTGAGAGACACAAGGAGTGAAAAACAGGCAACCTAACAAGGGATAAGGGGGAAACTCACACAATATATATACACAAGGGTGATTAGGAAGAGTAGTGACACATGGGAGCACAGGAGGGATAAATCAGGCATAACAATACAGGGGAAGCAAAACTGAACATGGACACACAAGAGCTATGTCCCAATTCAGGGGCTGCATTTGAAGGCCGATTACGTCACGGCCAGGCGATGAAGGCTGTCCCAATTCTTAGACTGTTCCAAATGCGGCTGACAAATGCATCCTTCATTTCGCCGGATTTAAAGGATGGGTCAGGTGTATCCTTTGTGGCCCAACCTATCCCAGAATTCATAGCGCAGCCCAGCCAATTCCAGTTTCCAACAATGGTGGCAGCTACTTAGTTTTAATATTACTCTTACTATTCTTTCTGGGTCACAAAATAAACTTTTAACATATTTTCAGGGAAGAATGTAGCTGTAAACTTAAAATATCTGCTCAGTTTATCAAGACTTCACGTTTGCAAAGGTGCTCCGACGTTTTCGGAGACGTCTGTTACACACCAGCTCGATAGCTGACTGAGTGGTCAAGACTCACTAGAGCCGGCGAGAACACCGGACAGCTGGTGACGCAAATCTGAAGGCTAGACTGTCCCATTTCACAACCTCGCACTTCCTGCCTTCTTGGTCTTCGAAGGACCCGGCCCACGTAGACTCCGAAGGCCGGGTCCTCCAAAGGATACAGCCTCTGAATTGGGACATAGCTCAGGAGGACAATAGAGTGTCAGAATAAAACAGGAAATACGAGAAATACACACTAAGACACACACTGACCAAACACAGGGAACAGACGAGGAACACTGAGGGAAGATTACACGAACACAAAGAGTAAAAGAACAAGACTAAATCTGACCAAAGGAATGAATCAACCAATATAACATTAACCAACCTTAGAAATACATTTTTAAAAAAAGTTAAAAATCCACTAACTCAAAGCACTGGATCAGCAACCAAAGGTTGAGCTTGTTTTAAACACTTATCTGTAATCTACCATATTCTATAAAATCATAGGTTTGTAGTATCTGTACTGTGAGCACTACAAAAGCTCTGAAACACAGGTCTACATCTTGATTTAAAAGCAAAGTAATATATTCCTAAAATTTCACAACTGAATAAAAAGGCTTGAGCATCTGGCATGGTTAACACGCCAATATCTACAGCAGGACTAAAAATTAATGAAACATTTAAATTTGTTTACTGGCCAAACAGCCAGTTAAACTACATAGATTTGTTTGACCAAGCTATTTGAGAAGCCTGCGCTCTATCTCCTGAACTTCAGTGGAGAGGAGCCATTGCAAAACTGAGGTGTCTTTCACTTCCACTTATCTGCCTGTAGAGAGACTCACAGATCAGTGGACTCAAGGTGTGAATGATGGACTGCAGGACTGGGTTGCTGCTTTTAACTCTTTTCTGGACAGGTTAAGAAAGTCAGAGCTTTCGAAATAAAAAACTTAAAAGATAGAAGATTCTTTTCTTTTGATTTTACAGGTGTTGATGGTCAGACTCTGATGGAGTCTGAATCAGTGATTAAAAGGCCTGGAGAATCATACAGTTTCACAGACCTTATTTACCTTATTGATGAAAACAGCTGCAGTTTTTTAAATCAACTATATACTTTGTAAATGTGTTTTTGAGAAGAAACCTGTAAAAAGTTTTGGTAACATGAGATCAGTTGAACAAGTAAAGGTCATTGTTGTGATTTGCCAGTCCTCTCCTACTTTTAGGAAATGCAAATATGTCATTGTCTTCACCTCTACTTATCTGGCAGCTTACAGAGTCTGACACAACAGTGAGCCGACACAGTTAAACAAGATGGACTATTGGACAGCACTGCTGCTTTTAACTGTCTGTTGGGCAGGTGGCACTCTTTCTCTGTTTTTATGTTTTTATTTATTTATTTATTTATATTAATGAACATACTTTATGTTTATTTTTTAATATGTTCCTGTTTGTGCCAGGTGCTGATTGTCAGACTCTGACAGAATCTGAACCAGCAGTTAAAAGACCAGGAGAATCTCACAGACTGACCTGTACAACATCTGGATTTAACTTTGGAAGCTACAGCATGCACTGGGTCAGACAGGCTCCTGGAAAAGGACTGGAGTGGATGGCCTATATCAGATATGACAGTGCTTACATCTACTATTCTCAGTCAGTCCAAGGCCGGTTTACCATCTCCAGAGACAACAGCAAACAGCAGGTGTATCTGCAGATGAACAGTCTGAAGACTGAAGACTCTGCTGTTTATTATTGTGCTCGATACCCACAGTGAATTAAGTTGTTGGAGCCCCTGTACAATATCCTACACTCCTCATTATGCTTAATTTCTCATGCATCTTTCAGGCATGCTCTCCATTCTTGTCTCCTCTAGTCCCATCATGTAAGTGATATCTTTATCAAAGGTATCCAGAATTAATAAAACATGGTGGTCAGTTAAAATAACCACAAGCAGTTCTTCATATTTGTGAGGATAACTTGAGGCCTAACCAGACATCCCAGCTGTTCAAATGGAAGCTCTAATAGCATTTAAACTATGATGAAAAGTGACCAAATCATAACAACAGTTGTTACTAAACAGACGTTTTCAGTATCTTTGTTCAGCTAAAACTGAAGCTTCATTTTATTCTATTGATTATGTTGAAATAGCAACCGTGAATGGGAAAACGCTCTTTGCCTTACATCTGTTTAAGTATTAAAACTAAAACAAGAAAGCACACAAAGAGGACTGAAGAAGCTACATTTTGTTCCTGTGCAGCACTTTGAAGTAATGATAAACACAAGTCAAGTTTTAGACATGTTATGGATTATTTATGAGACACTGTCAGTTCTTTTCTGGCAGAAACTGAATCAGTGATCAAAAGCCCATGAGAGTCCCACAGATTGACCTCTACAGCCTCAGGCCTAGGTCAGACAGGCACCTGAAAAAGGACTGAATTGGGATGCAAGCATAATAATCCATAGCTGCTGCTGTATCTGCAGATGAACAGACTGAAAACTGAGGTGGTGAAAGGCACAAAAAAAAAAAAAAAAACATTTCGTATATTAAGGAAAAAATGCAGCAAATCAAAAAGAAATAAAAATGTGACATAATATGCTCAATCTATCATCAGTCACTGAACCTTTCTGCAAATGCACAGTCCATTTATTCAAATTGACATAAAGCACTTCCTCAAAACTGTGTGTGGCTGCAACAGAAGAGCTCACCTCAGTTCAGGTTCAAGATCAAACATGTTCTCCATAGCTCTGATATTACTGCTGGCTGCTACATCCTGTGAGAAGCTTTGCTGAATTCATACCACTAAATAGAATAGAAATGCTAAATACTTCAATGAATAATGTCTTAAATATTGATTCTGTCTCCACAGGTGTGTACAGTATTGAGCTTATTCAGCCAGACTCAAGAGTTATGCAGCCTGGACAGTCTTCGACCATCACCTGTCAGGTATCTGGTTATTCTCAAACTGATAGCGGCTATGGAACATGTTGGATCAGACAGTGTGAAGGAAAACTACTGGACTGCATTTTCTGCATGTGGTCTGATGGGAGCACTGACAAAAATGATGCTTTAAAGAACAAGTTCAGCATTACCAGAGACACTTCCGCTCAAACAGTGACAATAACAGGACAAAATCTGCAGCCTGAGGACACAGCTGTTTATTACTGTGCACGAGGTTACCACACAGTGATACAAACCACTGACAGACCTGTGCAAATACTCAGTAATTAACAACACACCATCACACACTTGCACACGCTTGTAGCATATTTAAATCTACAACCACAAGTGCTCTAAGTGTGAATAGTATCAAAGGAATTAAGAGGCAAGGAGCCTGCACAAACCACTGTGTCTGATTCGATAAAGTTAAAACAAAAAGAATTTGCACCTGAGCAAACAATGCTATTCCTGCTGAACCACATACATTAAATGGAAACAAATAATATTGTCTTTGTTTATGGAATTAAATAAATGTTATAGAAAGTGTTCTATCTGTGTCGTAAATTTAACCGCGCAGATATATTTTTTTTTTGGGGGGGGGGTTGTTTGTTTGTGTTTTTTGTTTGCTTTCATATAATTACCAGCTTACAGGAAATGACAATTGTAAGCTGGTAATTATATGCATAAAGGGTCTGGAGAATCCACAAGGAGCAGGCACATCTAGTATACATAGACCGGCTGCAAAGTGCTTCGCTCTTAGCTAGCAGTGAGCGCAGCGCATGCCACATCTGTTGTGAAAAGGCCTTTATGCTGTGCACTGTGCCTCACAGCGGTGGTCCCCGGTCAGCCCTGACTCTGTGTTAAAATAATACTAAAGTAATGCCACCACTTTATCCTTTCAACAGCTACCGAAAGTTAAGGGACCTAGCTTGTATGAACAGAAATGGACATTTATATAGAGCTCCTCCATCTCCTCCAAATAAACATCAAGCACTTCCTCATAGTTGAATTGAAATAGGTGACTGCATAGTGAGAGGACAGTAGAGCTCATATCAGTTCAGCCTCATCATAAACTACTATTATGTTCTCTATATCTCTGATGTTGCTGCTAACAGTTGGATCCTGTGAGAAGCTTTGTTTGATTTATACTACTTAATGCATCAGAAATGCTGGAAAAGTAAATGAATAATTTGTTGATGATTAAATTAAATTGTTTTTTTTCCCATAAGTGTGTACAAATACTCAACAGCCAGCAGCCACACAAGTTGTAAAAGTGACACTATGTAATTTTTGGATTCAAACAATCAAAAGTGACAAAATAAAACTCTTGTGTTTTATTGAGTGCCACGCACACCTAATTGCAGCACAAGTAAAAGGCTAAAAATGCTCAATTTCATCTTATATCAAAGTACATTTTTCATTGTTTTATTACAAGACCTGGTGAATCCTACAGATTGACCAGTCTCCTGGGGACTGGGAGAGGGTTGGAGTATCAAAATATTACAGCAACTATCACTTTCAGTTACTTCAGGGCTAGTTTACCATCTATTTGCAAATAAACAGACGACTGAAGATTTTATTTATTAGTGCACTCAGAACTTACAGTGGTAGAAGCCAGTTTAACAAGTGCATAAAATCTTCAAATTGCAAATGCGAGCTCTCATCATGAAACAAAATGAATGAACAGAAAAATGAAAGAAAAATGGATTTGAACAGAACAATCTGCAACCTGATGATACCTGACGTACTGTTGATAATACACAGTGATTTTAGTGCTGAAAAATAAATTTCAGCATGGGAAAAATGACTGCAGTGGTTTAATGCTGTCACATGCGACAGGACGTAATAAACTTCCATTACTTCCCCAACACTGACACTTATAAAAATGATACAAGTCTGTGCTTGAAAGCAGTTTGGTTGCTAAAATCCATGTTGATCTATCACTATCAGAAATAAGCACACATTTTGGGAGCTGGACTGAAAACTGTTGTTGCCATTTATTGGAACACTAGAGGGCAGTCAGTGTCAAGTCTCACCTTTAAATAACTGCTAAATCAACAAAGACTGACATTTAGCTGTGGTTCAAAAGACTGAATTTTAAAGAAAATGTGGAAGAATTGCATGGTTTCTTACTGGCTGTCATTTTGAGACAATGACTTTAATTTCTAGCAGATGAAGAGTATTTTAGATTTGTCTGTTTAAGGTGAGATTTAGTAATAGCACCTTTTGTCTGCATCACATTTATCTTATGCTGAAAATCTGATAGCTTTGCTGCCCTAATCAGTACAAAAGGTTACCTTTAAAAAAAAAAAGATTGGTACCCAAGATACAGTTAAATCTCCATTTGTCCTATTAAAAAAAAAACAACATACGATGGGGTAGTTGATATTAATCTGCTGACTGATAAGTTTTATTAGTTCAGTATTATAGAATTTTTATTTTTTAGGTTTTTGTTAATAGAGTCTAAGAAAACTCTTTAAGTAATGTTTCAATTTTTTTAATATAATTTTTGACATTCTGATTTCTCAGTGTGCTGTGTTTTCTTGTAGATGACAGAGCTAAGGATATTCAACACATGTGGTGTGAAAGTAATAGCGCATTCATTTCTGCTCAGTCTATCGAGTGAGGAGGAGTTAATGCAAACTCAGATGTCTTTTTACTTCTACGTATCTGACTGTAGCGACAATCACAGATCAGTAGAGTCACATTTTGATATGATGGACTACAAGACAGGATTGCTGTTTTTAACTCTCTGCTGGGCAGGTGAAGGTTTTCACTTATTTTTTAACTGATTTGTCTTCATAAAATTGCTACTTATAATAATACACTGTTTGTTTGTTTTTGGTTTATTTTGACAGGTGTTGATGGTCAGACTCTGACTGAGTCTGAACCAGTGGTTAAAAGGCCTGGAGAATCCCACAGACTGACCTGTACAGCCTCTGGATTCACATTCACTGGCTACTACTTAGTCTGGGTCAGACAGGCTACTGGAAAAGGACTGGAGTGGCTTGCAAGCCATTATAACAGTTATAACATCTATTATTCTCAGTCAGTCAGAGGCCGGTTCACCATCTCCAGAGACAACAGCAAACAGCAGGTGTATCTGCAGATGAACAGTCTGAGCACTGAAGATTCTGCTGTTTATTATTGTACTCGAAATCCACAGTGACTGAAATTCTTTGAGCAGCCGTACAAAATCCAACAGTGGTCACCATACTTAATTTATCATATGGCAATTGTAGTATAATAAGGATATTTCTAATACTAATACTGTTTATACTGATAAAACTAAGACATTTCTGTTGCACTTTTCCGAGAACCGTCTTTATCTTTCTTTAAGCTAAGCTCTCCTCTCTTGTCTCCTCCAATGCCATCGTGGAGCGTAGCCACTGTTCAGTTGTTCATATGACTGGGGATTATTTTAGAGCTCATCAAACATTCCAGCTGTATAAATGGATTTCACCTGTAAAGGTGTAACAATTTCTTTACCCTGATAAAAAATAACAAAACAAAACAAAACAAAAAAAAACAGACACACATTGTCATTTATACTTTTTAAGAACCAGGATTTCAGCAGCATTACATCTTCAGTAAACATTGTTTAACTGAAAGAGAAACTTCATTTTATTATCATTATTTATCAACACTTTGAAATGTCAAGAATCCCCAACATTCTGCAGTAAACAATCAGTCTAAATCAAATAAAGCTAATTTTTAGATGATGTACATCATATGGATTAATTAATTATTTATGACTATCAGTTATTTTCTGGTTATGGCAAATTCCTTACTTACTTATGCAGGACAATGTTACATCACATGCAATGAAGCGCCATTAAAGGCCGTGACTGGATTGACCAAAAGCATTGCAGTTATTCGAGAATAAAATTAATCCTTAAAAATAAATGCTTGTGGAATTTCTTTACTAAAATGGCAACGAAAGGGTGAAGTGCTGTGAAAAATTTTTGAATCATTTCTCATGTCCTTGTTTAGATAAAATTCAACGTTTATTTTATTCCACTGACTTTGTTCAAATAGCAACCATGAGTGGAAGACAGTGTTTACCTGACATTTGCTCAAGCATTAAAACTATTTCACCAGGAAAGAAAGAAAAAAACAGAGAGAAAATTTTAAATCTACTCAATCGTCAATTAAGTTTATCTACAAAGACTACACAAACTAACTGTACATTTAAATTGAATTAATCAAATGTAAATCTATTCAAATTAGCACCAAGCTAAATTATATATTATATGATAATATTATATATAATTCATCACTTACCACTGGTCAGAAAAAACTGTACCTAAATGAACTAATCTATGAGAAAGGACACGGGTATTATAAATATAGAGAAATATAATCACAAATGAATCACCTATATTTATTTTCAATGACAACAGTGTTATCATTGGACATACATGTATAAATTTAGATAGTATAGATGGTTTGATAAAATGTATCAGTAAATCTTTAAGGGACAGTGGGTAGAAAATCCAATCAAATTACGAGACATTTTCTTTTAAAATGAGCTATATGTTAAAATTGAACAAAAAAAATGTACCTGTAAACACTGTAGGGCACTACAAGATACAACTAGTAGTCAGTAAATTATGTAAATATGCCTTTGTGGTTTAAAATTAAAAGAAGTGAAATTTTTATTTGTGTGACTAAAAGCTCTTTGATAATATGTCAGCTTTCTCCTACTTTTGAGGTGGAGTCAATGCAAATATTAAGATTTCTTCCTCGTCCTCCATCTACTTATCTGTCTGCTGTAAGTATGCAGAGAATAGTGGACAGACAGGCAAAGTGAAACAAAATGGACTGTAGGACAGCACTGCTACTTTTAACTGTCTACTTTGCAGGTAAACTTTCCACTAAAACTAATTTCATGTTTTTTATGTTATTTTACTTTCTAAATAATTCATTTTTTTTCTTCATTCATTTTATTCTTATTGACAGGTGTTGATGGTCAGACTCTGACACAATCTGAACCTGTGGTTAAAAGGCCAGGAGAATCCCACAGACTGACCTGTACAGGCTCTGGATTCACATTCAGCAGCTACGGTATGAACTGGTTCAGACAGGCTCCTGGAAAAGGACTGGAGTGGATTGCTCACATTTACACTGATGGCAGTAGAACTTTCTACTCTCAGTCAGTCCAAGGTCGTTTTACCATCTCCAGAGACAACAGCAGACAGCAGCTGTATCTGCAGATGAACAGTCTGAAGACTGAAGATTCTGCTGTTTATTATTGTGCTCGACACTCACAGTGACTCAAAGTATTTTAGCAGCCGTACAAAATCCTACACTGTGCTCCTGATTGTTGCATGTGTTTTGCATAATTGGTGTCTTTGGATGTGACATTTTAAAGAATATTTTTAATAATTTTCTGTAAAGTCGTGCTTGACTGGAAGTAGTCACTGGCACTGAGAAGGTCACCTCATTATACTCACAGTTAATAAAGCAGTTGTTTATTTATTTTGATGATCATTTCAGGCCTCATGACTCAGGAGATGAGAACAGTTAGGCCAACAGTTTGAATTGTCACTGTCCTTTCATTAACTTTCAGTAATTCAAATTATTTAGCTGAATTAAAATGTTATTTTTTATTCCATCCATCCTTCCATTTTCTTACTCTTGTCAAGTTCGGTGTAGCAGGGCCCTGGAGTCTATCGCACAGGGTGAGAGGTGGAGTATAGGGGAGACCGGGGATAGTTGTAACGTGGGTCAGTTGTAACACTTCCAATTTCTCCAATCAGGGCTAAGTTTCAAATGATGTGATTCATCCTGTGCATGCCCAATTCAGTTCTGCTATCACATGTGAAAAATCAGCACATTTTGTCAAACACCGACAATTTAAGAAGAAAAAAAGTAATTTGTATGCCAAAAAGTAAGTTTTTCTACTTTATTTCAATTTCTAATAGCATTATCTGCTTTGCAGTTAAACTCATCAAACTTAAATTATGTTATTTGTATGTCTATGGGGATATATTCTGTGCAGGTCTTTAGTGCTAATGTTTTAGCCGTTGGCTGTAATGTTAGCTAGTTCATGGCTATAGGAGTCTGGGTCAGTTGTAACAACAACAGTCTGGGTTAGTTGTAACAATAATGCAGATGTTACAACTTACCACACTATTACTTTAACTTATATTAAACAAGTTGGGGCAATGACATCAGCAGAGAGAGGTTCACTGGTTGCCTTTGTATATGCGGTTAATGCCATTGGCAACACAATTCCTCCGCTGTTTGTGTTCCCACACAAACATTATGCAGACCACTGTGTCAGAGATGGAGCAGTAGGAAGTATTGGTAGTGGAAATAAATCAGGATGGGTGCAAGAAACAGATTTCCTCATCTTTCTGAAGCACTTTGCAAACCACACCAAGGTAAGCCATGATAAAAAATAATGGAATTGCGATGCTGGTGCACAACTACATTTTTTCAGCTTAATTGTTATGTTCAAAAGTTGGTGCAAGAGTTGTAGGTTATAATGCCCACTGAGCCAATGAGGCCAAACTCAAGGAAGACCAACCAAAATTAATGAAATATTTAGTTGCAGAAAATTCCATCATTTGTCTTTTTTGGACAAATGATGGAGCTAGATTTCTGCATTCTGTCACACACACACATAGCTACATAAATGGTTCTAAGTGCATTCATGTGTTGAATAAAAAAGATTACATGTTAATGTTTTGTCAGTACCCTTATTTCATTGTGTTACATTTCACCCCAGGATATGTTACAACTAACCCAGGCTATGGGGTTAATTGTAACATTTCACTCTTTGTGTTTGAGAGCATACCATGCAATGGGTAATTGTGCTGCAGAGAAAACAGCTGCACTATTTAATAGCAGAGACATGTAAATGCTTTGCATTACATTTTGAATCCACTAACTTAAAAGAGCTCCAATTTACAGACAGAAATGTCAAAAATGTTACAACTATCCCCGGTCTCCCCTACCCTGGACAGGTCAGCAGGCTGTTGCAAGGCTATTCGTTATATGTAATTTAACTGATTATGTATTTCTTACACTTCTTTATTGTTAGAGTTTAAAATGACAAAAAATCTAAAACTGCAAATACTAAAGGAGCCAAAACCATCAGCACAGAATTAATAAAATTATCTGTGCTTAGCCTTTTTAGTCAATGTCCACAATAATTAATAATATTTAATAATTTAAATCTTTGGAAAATTTTCAAAATGCTTTTGCTTACAGGAAATTAAAATGAGATCTGACTGGCCCAGTCTGATTAAAAATAAATTTAAAAAAAAAACGTCCTGCAGAGACGGTGCCATGAAACACATGGGTTTATGAAATGAGCCAGGGGACACTCTGGATTGGGAGGATGAAAGTTTTCTTCTCAAAGCCATTTCCTCCACACTTACTTTACACATCCAGCAGCACAAAGTATGTTAAAGTCAAAAGCTTGGATGAAGAAAATTCTGACTTTTAAATGTGCTTGAGACACAAATACAGCCAGTAAAGAAAGTGTCAGAACTCCATAAACACTCCAGTCACCTGTTGTCAGCCTCTACACTGACATTTAATATTTAACCTCTGAGTACTGATTGGACTGATTTGCAGCAAAAACTACTATCAAGTAAAATTGAAAAAAAAAAAATCAAACAAAAAAACCCCTTTCAAATCAGAGAAAAAGCATCACATCAAAAAGAAGTAAGTGCAAATGCACAGTCCCTTTATTGAAATGGACATAATGCACTTCCTCATAACTGTGAAGTTTGTGGCTGCAACAGTGAGAGGACATAAGAGTTCAGTTCAGCTTCATCATCAACCATGTTCTCTGTACCTCTGACACTGCTGCTGGCTGCTGCATCATGTGAGAACCTTTGGGTTATTAACACTACTGAAGACAACAGACATGGGAAATTTTAAATTGATCATTTAAGTAATATTGATTTCTGCTTCCACAGGTGTGTACAGTATTGATCTCATTCAGCCAAACTCACTGGCTGTGCAGCCTGGACAGCCTTTAACCATCACCTGTCACGTCTCTGGTTATTCTCTGACTGATAAGGGCTATGCAGCAGTTTGGATCAGACAACGTGAAGGAAAAATTAATGGAATGGACACTGACAGACCAGCACAAATACTCACTATTCAGCAGTCGGCAATCAAACACTCTCACATGCTTGTAGCATATTTAAATATATTTAATTAACAACTATGTATTACTGTGTAAAGGTTAGCCTAAAAGAAGTTCGATTAATGAACTTGAGGAAATAAAAGTTAAGCTGTACTGCTTCTGTATTTCCTCAGTCAACTGTGGATTTTCTGAGTCTGACAGGCTCCCGAAAAAAGACTGAAATATGATGATTTTATCCTAATCAAAGATAACAGCCAATGGATTCACATTAAGTAAATCCTGGACGGTTGGGGTCAGGTGCCTGAAAAAGAGCTGGATTCGCTTTCTGCTGTCACATGATTACATTCATTACACTCTCTCAGCTCTAACCCTTGCTCACAAACATGACACAAGTCAGAGCTTGTCAATCTATTTGGTTCCTAAAATCACTGTTTTGATATCACTAACTGATGTAGCCATATGGTTTAGATGTGGACTGAAAACTAATGTTGTCATTCTTTTTGGAACACTGGAGGGCGTCCAGTGTCAAGCTCACCCTTTAGGACGGCTAGATTATCAAGTGTCTTCCTGTTGGTTGACATTTGGGAGCAATGAATTTGGTTTCCAGCAGCAAAGAGAAACTGTTCTTTGGGTGTTTTCTTACTCACTCTCAACTACTGTCCTGTACAAAGATTAGCAGTCCTGTACATCCCTGGAGCTCGAGGTCAAAGGTCAAGACAGCAAGAGAATATTATGTCCTTTATCTATAGATAGATATGCATGTATTTATTTATTAATTGTTGCATTTATGTCCTTAACAATTGTGCAATTTAAATTATACTGTAAAACAAACAAAACAGGCTTTAGGTTGTGTGAACAGTGGTGATACAGTCAGATCCCTGTGCTTCTTAAAAAAGCTCCTCCAGTGGAGACCTGTAACATAATAGAAGTTAGAGATTGTCATTAAAACTGTTAGTCTGAACAACAGTTGATACTATTACTATTGGTTATATGTGAAAAAGATTACTGAGTTTATTTTATTTTTTTTCAGTAACTGAAAAAAAAAACAGTTTTTAAAAGTTACCGACTTGACAGATGTTGATGACCAGTCTCTGGTGGAACCACTGGTAAAAAGGCCTGAAGACTAAAACAGACTGAAGTGCACAGCTCTGAGATTCTCATTCATCAGCTGGATCAGACAGGCTGTCAGAAAATGAATAGAGGTGATTGTCTGGTTTGGCAGTTACAGCTGTAGCAGCTGTGACTCTCAGTCAGTCCAAAGCAGATTTAAATCACCAGTGTGAAATTATTTTTATTTATTACAATTACTTTTGTGCTTGGGAGCCACTTGAGGATATTTTTAGTTAATACACTTGTTAGTAGAACCAATGTTTGATCTGTTTAAGGGAACTCTGACTTACAAGCATTCAAATGTTATCTCATGTACCTTTTTAATTTTTTTATTTTTATGCTGTTTTCTTGTAGGTGACAGAACTGAGGATGTTATTGAGCTCAGTGTGATTTTAACACTTAAAAGTGTTGACTATGTCAATTTCTGCTCAGTCTATTCAGTGAGGAGGAGTTAATGCAAACTCAGATGTCTTTTACTTCTACTTATCTCACAGTAGCGAGAATGACAGATCAGTAGAGTCACAGTTTGATATGATGGACTACAAGACAGGACTGCTGTTTTTAACTCTCTGCTGGGCAGGTGAAGATTTTCACTAGTAATTAGTTGTTTTGCCTTGAAAAATAACAACTTGTGTTGTAACTATGTTATTTTTCTTTTTCATTCATCTGACAGGTGTTGATGGTCAGACTCTGACTGAGTCTGAACCAGTGATTAAAAGGCCTGGAGAATCCCACACACTGACTTGTACAGCCTCTGGATTCACATTCAGTGACTACTGGATGGCCTGGGTCAGACAGGCACCTGGAAAAGCACTGGAGTGGGTTGCAAGCCATTATAACAGTGCTAACATCCGCTACTCTCAGTCAGTCCAAGGACGATTCACCATCTCCAGAGACAACAGCAAACAGCAGGTATATCTGCAGATGAACAGTCTGAAGACTGAAGATTCTGCTGTTTATTATTGTGCTCGAGAGTCACAGTGACTGAAGTTGTTTGAGCAGCTGTACAAAATCCTGCAATCATTATTCTACTTAATTTATTTTGCATGGCAATTATAGTATAACGAGGATTTTACTAATGCTACCAAGACGTTCATATTGCAGATGTGTGGGAACCTTCTTTACAGTACTTTCAGCCATGGTCTCCTCCAGTGGCATCATGTAAACGATCTCATTATCAGAGGTACGCACAGTTCAGACGGTGTGGTGATTGGATGGTGGTGAGTTAATAAGCAGTTGTTCATATGTGTGGAGATCATTTCAGGCCTCATCAGACATTCCAGCTGTTCAAAGGGATTTTCTCAGGATTTCAGTATTATTACATTTTCAGTAATCTATGTACAGTAGAGTATACAGTATAGTATAGTGCTCTGCAAAAGTCTTGAGATACTTCTCATTTCTTCATGTTTTCCTTCCAATGAGCCACATGCTCTTCCATTTCCTTCTTAACTTTATAGAATTTTCAAAATGCATTTGCTTAAAGGAGTTAAGGAGTTTATGAAAAAAAGGGAAAAAATTAAACTAGGGAATATTATGAATACTAAAAAGACAAAATTCACAATCTGTATTCAGTTTGTAGATTTCATTATTACATTTTAAAATTTCAGATGTACAGTCCCTTTATTCAAATGGACATAATGCATTTCCTCATAACTGTGATGTATAAGAGGACAGAAGAGGTCACATTGGTTCAATTCAACTTCATAATCAACCATGTTCTCTGTAGCTCTGACACTGCTGCTGGCTTTGTCATCATGTGAGACGCTTTGGTCAATTCACGCTACTGAATACAACAGAAATCCTAAATAATTAAACAAATCATTTAGATAACACTGATTTCTGTTTCCACAGGCGTGTACAGCATTGATCACATCCAGCCAAGCTCTCTGGTTGAACAGCCTGGACAATCTTTAACTATCACTTGTCAGGTCTCTGGTTATTCTTTAACTGATAGTGGCCATGGAACAGTTTGGATCAGACAAGGTGAAGAAAAAACACTGGAATGGATTTTCTACATATGGTATAGTGGGGGCACTTACCAAAATGATGCTTTAAAAAACAAGTTCAGCATCAGCAGAGACACTTCTGCTCAAACAGTGACAATAACAGGACAGAATTTGCAGCCTGAGGACACAGCTGTTTATTACTGTATATGTTACCACACAGTAATGCAAACCACTGACAGACCTGTGCAAATACTCAGCAGCAACCATGCTTGTGCTGTAATTGTAAACAGAAATAATACCAGTGTGAGACAGAGAGCTTACTGTATGGCAAAGGGTAGCTTTAGCTCAGGAGAGAGAGCAGATAGTTTGCTAATTCCAGTCCTTTCATTGGAGTATAAATGTTTGTGAATGTTCAATAGAAAGCACTTATATGTAGAAAACATACTGAGAAATGATAATGAGAAATGTCGTATAAAGTAAAAAAGTGCCAAATAAGAAACAGCTTGTTTATAAGTGGTTAGCTTTGTAAAACAAACTACTGTGTATTACTGTGCAGAAGTTGGCTAAAGGAAATTCTATCAATATGCCTGATGAAATAAAAATCTTCATAGTGAACCATAAGTATATATTTTTCTATATGAGCCAAAGAATGCCACTGACTGAACTGTATAGCCTCAGGATTCACAGTCAGTAAATCAGTAATAACACGTGTCACAAACTGGGCCACATGACCATAATAAAACAAAAAAATGCACACAAATTCCAGTTAAAAGAAGCTGTTTATTATAAGTAACAAATAAATAAATAAATAAATAAGAGAAATTCAAACTAACCATGGTGTGTACTCAGTACAATCAGGACAATCAATGTATGTAACATTGTTTGACGCAAAAATCCATTTGCAAATAACATATTTCTGAATACAGCTGACAATTTACTTTTTTTCCCTCTAAACTTTCTAAATGTGTTTCTGTGAAGGAATCAGTGAAAAGATGATGGACTTCAGGTTAGTTAATGTAAAACAAAAAACATTATTAAAGAATCAACACTTCTTCCTAGTTTTAAGGAGGAGCCAATGCAAATATTTTAATGTCTTTCATTTATACTTATCTGACTGCTTAGAGCATGACAAAACAGTGGGCAGTTGTAGTTAAACAAGATGGACTATTGGACAGCACTGCTACTTTTAACTGTCTGCTGAACAGGTGAAACTCTTCACTGATCTTCTTCTGTTTCTTTAATTTACGATGATACTTTATTTTGTTATGATGTCCTTTTTTATTTCTGTTGACAGGTGTTGTTGGTCAGACTCTGACACAATCTGAACCAGCAGTTAAAAGACCAGGAGAATCCCACAGACTGACCTGTACAGCATCTGGATATAACTTTGGAGACCGCAGCCTGGTCTGGGTCAGACAGGCGCCTGGAAAAGGACTGGAGTGGATTGCTTACATATACTGGGGTGATGGCAGCACTTCTCAGTCAGTTCAAGGCCGTTTTACCATTTCCAAGGACAACAGCAAACAGCAGGTGTATCTGCAGATGAACAGTCTGAAGACTGAAGACTCTTCTGTTTATTACTGTGCTCGGATCCACAGTGACTGAAGTTGTTTAAGCAGCTGTAAAAATTCCTACACTCCTCACTATGATACATTTATCTTCAATGATAATTGTAGTATAATGAAAATTTTACGAACAATAGTTCTATTAATAGTATTACTGTAAGAAAAGTGTTTGTAGTTCATTTTATTTCACTCTGCTAAACTTTCCATTTGTGTCTTCTTCAGTGACATCTATAAGGTGATTCCATTATCAAAGTTACTAAAACATGGAGGTCAGCTAAAATGGTCACAACCAGTTTTTCTGGAGACCTTTTTTAGGTCTTATCAGGCGATTCCAGCTGATTTAATGAATGTCCAAACTGTAACAGTGTGTTGCCCTGATGAAAAGAAACACAACAACAAAATATTTTTTTAACAGGATACAAAGTGAAAAAAAAAGTGTGTGAGCGCACACAAACACACACACACACACACACACACACACACACACACACACACACACACACACAAACACTTAATAAAAAAAAAGACTTCCCTGCATTTTTTCATCACTGGGCTCCAATCAATCTAAAAAAATAAGTAAATAAATAATATCAGGTTTCAGACATGATATTTGATGCTTATGAGACACACTCTTCTTTTCTGCTTATGGGAAATTCTCTGTTCTCTTTTTTTTCTCAAACACACGGAAATGTTAAAAAGAAAAAGCTTGAATGACATCACCAAGTGACAATAATGAACCATTCTGACAGAGCAGCAAGTCTCTCCATTGTCATTTCAAGTGAGGGAATTTGATTTCCTGATGAGAATGAAAAAAATGATCTTTGGATTTCTGTTTTTATTACTGTCAACTTATTATGTGTCTGATACAACAGACCAATAAAAAAAAAAAATTTCACGATTAAAAACCTTTTTATTTATCATGGTGTACAGTGTGCACTATAGTTCCAATTTCACATTTACAATACTGTCTTAAAGTCTTGAGTCAACTTTTAATTCTTTATATTTGGTTTTCAGGAAGTTTTTCTTTGGACACTGGTTGTGTTTTCATTCATTTTGAGTCCAGTCCTTGTTCCTGACAACAAGGGAACCCTTGTTGTGTCTATACAAAAACAGGAAGTTAGAAACAAACAACTTTAAATGGTAACATTGGGCAGTTTATTGTCAAAACATCATTTCTGCAAATTTCATTTGTTGACTCTATGATGAATGCCACTGATGACAGTTTGACACACATAAAATAACTTTTGAACCAACAACATGATTACCAACGAGCTTTTAGCTGAAAACTTGGGATATGTTAGCATGGTGTGAGTTGTGTCCTTAAAAAAATGAGGAAAATGGATTTTAGGACAAAAAAGAAGTCCTTGGATTCACATCCAGCAGCAACGTACACTCAGATCAGAGGAGGAAAGAGCTTCTGACTCCAGCTCTGGTGAATCAACTGCCATCTGATTCAAATGAACTCTCCTCTAGACATTTTATTTATAAAGTGCTTTACGAACCCAAACATTACAGCTAAGCAGTGGATTTTCCAGTTTCAGTGCAGCTAGCCAAATAATGAAAAACCACTTACTGCATAAGAGACAGCTAGTGAAAGTGGACAGTATATCCTCAGTTCCTTAACATAATGCTCATTCTTGCTGCCGGGAGCATTTTTAGTGTTCTTATTTTCCACTAGGTTATTGGTTCTGGTACTGGTTAGCTAACACACACTATGCACTGGTTTCCATTTGCACAACAGCAGACGACAGTCATATCTGCAGATGAACAGTCTGAAAACTAATTTTAAAAAATACTGTTTAGAGATCAAGTCAAAATGAAATGCATTATGAAAGACATAATAAGACAAATATCTTATATCTGTCATCAGTCACTGAAGCTTTGTGTAAATGGACAGTCTGTTTATTCAAATGAATTTAAAGCACTTGCTTATAACTTTGAGGTGTGTTGCTGCATCAGTGAGAGGACAGAAGAGCTCACATCAGTTCAGTTCAGCTTCATCATCAACCATGTTCTCTGTTGCTCTGATACTGCTGCTGGCTGCTGGTTCATGTAAGAAGCTTTGGTCAATTCACATCACTAAATACAACAGAAATACTAGATGATTAAATTAATAATTTAATTATTTTATCTGTTTCCACAGGTGTGTACAGCATTGATCACATCCAGCCAAGCTCACTGGTTGTACAGCTTGGACAATCTTTAACTATCACCTGTCAGGTCTCTGGTTATTCTCTGACTGATAGTGGCTATGGAACAGGTTGGATCAGACAACGTGAAGGAAAACTACTGGACTGGATTTTTTACATATGGTATGATGGGAACACTTACCAAAATGATGCTTTAAAGAACAAGTTCAGCATTAGCAGAGACACTTCTGCTCAAACAGTGACAATAACAGGACAGCATCTGCAGCCTGAGGACACAGCTGTTTATTACTGTGCACGTTACCTCACAGTGATACAAACCACTGACAGACCTGCACAAATACTCAGCAACAAGCAACACACAACCACACACATGCTGTAATTGTGAATCTGTATAATGAGTACTCTTTTGCAGCCAATATCAGGACTGTGTTTATTTTTTAATTTAATTCTAACCATATGTGCTACAACACAGGAATGTTGCTTTTAACTTATTTTCGTCTTCATATAGTTACCAACTTAAAGCAAATTAGTTTACTTTTTTTTATATTTGAAAAGTGCTTACAGTCAGACTCTGATTCAGAAAGGCCTTGAGAACTGGCTCCTGAAAAAAGACTAAACTATAATGCTGCTATTCTACTGACAATCACGGCCAATGGATTCACATTCAGTAAATCTTGGATGGAAGAACTGAAGTGTTTTGCTGCTGTTACATGTGACAGTGATTACACCCATTACTCTGTCAGCTCAAACAGGTTAAGCCAAAGGTTGGACCCAGGGTATGGATTCACAAACACGAGTTTGAAGTGAATACAGTCTTTATATACAGTTGCAGTGTATTTAAACAGATAGACATGACACAGACTTCTCTGGGAAAATCGGAAACGGGGAGACTGGGAGGGGGGCTGGCGACTGAGTGGGAGATAGACCGGCTGAGCAGGTCTGCAGAGGAGAACAGCCTGGCAGGCAGGATGACAGTGGAAGAAGCTGGCTGATCTGAGGGCTCGAGCGCAGCACATCACCCAAACAGCTGAGGCAGTGAAAGGATGGAGAACAGGCGCTGGAGATCACACACAGATAGCTTAACAGGAGGCTTGGAATAAAGATGGTGAATAACGGATTGAGGAGACAAGTGTTGCCACAGAGGTAGTAGTACAATGTGGCAGAATTTGCCTCTTAAGAAACGCTGACCTGATGAAGGCAATCCAGAACAGTTGGGAAAGGTCCTGATCTGAGGCAGCTCCACCCTGGTAACGCCTGCTTACGGAACAAAACACAAAAGGACAAAACAACAACACATAACCCATCCTGCTCATACCCTAACAGAACTGACTCTTGCTCAAATGACTCAAGTCAGAGTTGTAAAACTGTTTGAATTCTAAAATCACTGTTGACATATCACTACCATAAACAAAAATATGTTTTAGGATTTAGACTGAAAACTAATGTTTTCATTCTTTTTGGAACTCTGGAGGGCAGTCAGCGTGAAGTCTCACCCTTTAGATAACAGCTAGATGAGCAGACAGAGAGGTTTGCTGTGATTGTCAAACAGTTAGGTACAGTTAAGTACATCTTCAATTTTAAGAGAGCTCCAAAACTAATAAAGTAACTTTCTAATTTTTTATCATGTACCTTTTTAATGATTTAATTTCTGTGCTGTGTTTTCTTGTAGGTGACAGAACTGAGGATGTTATTAATCACAGTGTGATTTTCAACTAGTAAAACTAGGAGGTAATGCAAAACTCTTTCACATCTATGTATTTGACTGTAGAAAGAATGACAGATCAGTTTTCACATTTTGATATGATGGACTGTGTAACTGCTATTTTTCACTCCCTGCTGGGCAGATGAAGGTTTTCACTAGTATTTAGTGGTTTTTGTTGTGCCCTTAAACAGGGGAAATATTGAGGAAAGATGAATGAAGACACTGAAATGCAGCTCTCACCTTCACTTGTCTGTACAGATTGACTGAGGGAAGAAGGGTGCGAATCCCCATATTTGAGCCCAAAGGCATTACCAATAGATCAACTCACAATCATCCAAGGCCAAACTCTTGCCACAGATTCCCACTGCATTTTCCCTACAGCAACACAGTCAAAACAACAATGAAGTTATTTTGTTATATATGAAGAACAAACGTTTTTACTCAGAAAGGAATTACATTTCTAACCCACCACATTTTGTCTTGAAAAAATTAAAACTTACTTTGTAACTGTGTTATTTCCCTTTTCTTTGTTTTTTTTCTTTTTCTTAATTTGTTTGATATGTGTTGATGGTTGGACTCTCACTAATTCTGAACCAGTGCTTAAAAGGCCTGAAGAATCCCACAGACTGATTTGTACAGCCTCTGGATTCACATTTAGTGACTGCCAGATCATTACTGTGCTTGAGCCACAGTGACTGAGGCTGCTTGAGCAGCTTTGATTATTCTAATTACAGTTTATTTATTTTACATCTTAATTTTAATGCAACGAGGATATTACTAAAAATAATGTTATTGTTACTAATACTAGTAAGGTGTCTCTTTTGGACTTGTCTGAGAAGTTCTGGAAGTTTTTTTTTTGTTGTTTGTTTGTTTTTTTTAGTTCTTTCAGCTGTGCTCTTCAGTCTTGTCTCCTTCAATGCCATCAAGAAGATGATTTCATTATGAGCAGTATCCATCCTTCATATATCATGGTGATCAGTTAAAAATAAACTTTTCATATCTGTGCTGATTTCAGGCCTCATTAGACATTCCACCTATTTAAATGGATTTTCCAGGTCCAGCTGTAACAACCTTTACACCCAAATGAAAAGAAACAAAACTACAACACACTCATCAGACTTATCATTGCATTTGTAGTAATCTTGAAAGAGAGGGTTTTATGGAATTCTTCTCACTGACACTGTCACACACACACACACACACACACACACACACTCTCACACATCCCAGAGTGAAGCACCTCTAAGAAGCACAATGGCACAGAACTCAGACGGTCATTAAACTGTTAGTCTGAACAACAACTGCTATCTGACATAATTTCCTTAGGGATTAGTATTAAATTCAATTCAATTCAATTCAATTTTCTGATTACAATTCTGTTTATTTGTGATCTTGACACAATATTATTCATTATTATTATTATTAGCAGTACTAGTACTTGTACTTGTACTTTGGATTTTATTTGAGAGCCACAGTGACTGGAGCTAATTTAACAGCTACACAAATCCCATCAAAATCAATGCTGATTATGTGGGTTTTATTGAAACTGGTAATATTTAATCTTAGAAAGATGAGGCAAAAAGAAAGAGGAAACAAAAACACAAATCTTTTGTACAGTAAATTGTGCTGCTTAATGCATTGTCCAAGTATGAGAAAAAAACAACAACAACAAAACAAACAAACAACCAAAAAAAAACACTAGAGGGCAGTCAATGTCAAGTTTCTCCCTTTAGAGAACAGTGAGTGTAGCTCAGAAAGCCGGTGTTTATTAAACCACAATGACTGTGACATTTATAAAGATGCAATAGCCTATATGAGATTGGAGTGTAGAATGAAATGTATAATAGGCTGTTTTTTTTTTCTTTTTTAATAGAAAAAAAATCTTTATCACATCAAAATAACAATGATTTAAAAAACAAATATGAACCATAATAAATGTGCAACAGAAGTTTGGAGAGTTAAATAAAATGTTGAAAAGACCCCAAAATGGGTTTGCAGAAGAACAGAAAACAGAAAATAATTCAGTGTATGGCCAAGGCCAGGAAAGTGTTTTTGAATGGATACAAGTGGAACAGCATTCCCCTCACTGTCAAATCTACTCCCTCCACTGAATCTTTTAAAAGTAGACTTACAAAACTTTTTTTTCGTTGGCATTTGAGACTGTCTGAATTGCTCACCGTCTCTTTTGCGGCTTTATTGCCACTATGGACTGAACGGTAAATGGACTGATTCTTATATATACTATCTGTACAACTATACACCACATTCACCCACTCATACAAGCACTACTAAACTCAAGTGCAACTGATAAACACTGACACACACATTCACACTCCGATGAACGCATCGGAGGGCAATTTGGGGTTAGTATCTTGCCCAAGGATATTTGGCATGCAGATTACTCTCAGTAGCAGTCATTCACTTCAACAGCTCCACCTCCAGAGTTGACAGGAGATAGCAACTGTTTTTGCAGGTGCAGTGGACAAAAGTGAGATTAACAAATTTAACAGTTTCAGTTCTGCAAAATCCAAAGAGCAAATTAGAGTATTAAGCAATCTTGCAATAATAAGTCAGTTAGCATTTTTTAACATAAAATCATAAGCTTGAAAGAAAAAGGCAGAGCAGTTTCATATCAATTTATTTTTTTAAATGAGCCAGAACCATAAGCAGTATTTTTATTTTTATTTTTATGTTTTTGCACTCAGTCATACCTGTTTCATTTCCTGAGTTATTATTTTCTGTGGTGCAGTATTTCCTGGTATTTCTGTGACTGAAAACACAATTTGAATACTGAAGCATTCTTGACTTTTGGTGTCATGAAGTTTTAGCTTTCAGTAGCACAAAGGTATGAAAAAAAACCTTACTGGCTTATTAACTAGTCAGCTCCTAGTTGGTCAGAATTAGTTAGAATTAGTGAAAGTTTCAACAAATTAGTCAAATTTCATTAGAAGACGTTTCTAAAGACTTTAACAATATATATTTATATATTTACATACTTTTAAATACATGTAAATGTATGTATTTACATACATTTCTGTCACAGGTGTTCTCTCTGCTGTACTTTTGAGTTTCAGTTTAATAAATGTATGTAGGAGGAGCAAACTGCAAACACATTCTCACAGGAATCCAGTTTAAATCCAGTTTATATCTTATTTAAAGGGGAATTCATGGATTTGAAAACATACCAGGCACTCTCTTATCATGTGTTACACAGAGCAAACACTCCTGTTGTTTATTCTCTTTGTTTTCCATGTTGCTCAAGATGGGACCATAACAGAGTCTGACCCAGTTGTTAAAAGACCCTGAGAGTCCCACAGACTAATCTGCAAAACATCTGGATTTAGCTTTAGAAGTGGTGTATGGAGCTGGATCAGACAGCCTCCTGAGTGGATCGCACACACACACACACACACACACACATCTAGTACTCCTATCTACAGGGTGGGCCATTTATATGGATACACCGTAATAACATGGGAATGGTTGGTGATATTAAAGTCCTGTGTGTGGCACATTAGTAGGGGGCAAACTCCTCAAGATGGGTGGTGACCATGGTGGCCATTTAGAAGTCGGCCATCTTGTAAATAACTCATGAAAAGAATAAAGTTACGTTGAAACCAAGCACACCATTGTTTTTCTTGTGACATTACCAATAAGTTTGATGTGTCACATGGCCCTCTTCCTATTGAAAAAACAAAAGTTGTATCCAACTCAAGATGGGTGGTCACCACCCATCTTGAGGAGTTTGCCCCCTCACATATACTAATGTGCCACACACAGGACTTTAATATCACCAACCATTCCCATGTTATTATGGTGTGTGTGGAGCAGGTGTGAGAAGTTATGACATTGCTAAAGTCTGTTATTCTCAGCCAGTTCAAATTTACCTTCTCCAGAGACAAAAACAGAGAGCAGCTGTATCTACAGATGAACAGTCTGAAGATTGGAGATTCTGCTGTTTATTATTATTATTATTACTGATAGTGACAAAAGCCAATTTTAACAGCCACACAAAATCCTTCAAATCCTTCTTGATGTATAAAAAAATAAATGAAGGGAAAAGAGAAAACAAATAGTCTCCACCTTTAGAAAACAGTGAGATCAGTGATGACTCCAGCTTAGTGTGGAAACTAAGCTGTTCCCCAGATTTAAACAGCCAAACATAATCTAGAGGAGCTTGTGTTCCCTATATTTACATGCTCCACATCTATTTTTAAATTAAACTCTATAAGGACTGTAACAAAGTATGAATCTTTATAAGAAGGAAGAACACACACACACACACACACACACACACACACACATATATATATATATATATAGATAGATAGATAGATAGATAGATAGATAGATAGATAGATAGATAGATAGATAGATAGATAGATAGATAGATAGATAGATAGATAGATATTCTTGAGTGAAGTACAGTGTCTTTGAGTAAAAACTCTTTATTTATTCAACTTTTCTGTCTTCTTGACGCTTGACGCTGATGCAAATATCTTTTCTTCTGCCTCTACTTATCAGACTGCTCAAAGCATGCAGGGAATAGTGGACAGACAGTTAATCAAGATGGATTGAAAGACAGCGCTGATACTTTTGACTGTTTGCTGTGCAGGTAAAGCTTTTAACAAAAAAATTATTGTATTTTTTTTTTTTATTCTCTCTCTTTATTTCTATTGACAGGTGTTGATGGTCAGACTCTAACAGAGACTGAACCAGCAGTTAAAAGTCCTGGAGATTCACACAGGCTGACCTGTACAGCCTCTGGATTCACATTCAGCAGCTACCAAATGGGCTGGATCAGACAGGCTCCTGGAAAAGGACTGGAGTGGATTGCTTTCATTTATACTGACAGTAGTGGCAGCTTCTACTCTCAGTCAGTCAGAGGCCGGTTTACCATCTCCAGAGACAACAGCAGAGAGCAGCTGTATCTGCAGATGAACAGTCTGAAGATTGAAGATTCAGCAGTTTATTATTGTGCTCAAGAGTCACAGTGACTGGAGCTGTTTCAGCTGCTGTACAAAATCCTCCATGTGTTCTTTAAGTTCTTGGTCGACGGTGAAAATATAATAAGACAAATAAGCACAAATACTCAGCAACCTGCAAGACACAATCGAAAAACCTTGGCAAATGTGAATAATGATTTTATGAATTAACATTTGTCTGGTCAGTTCATCTCTGATAGACAGAATATAAATGTATTTGACCAACTTTTGGAAAACACACCACTGTGTCTAACTATTTACGAGTTAGCGTCAAAGTTTTTCAAACAAATAGACCTAAAAAATGCGCTTCATACTGAACCACACAAACACTAAATTTCTAATTCATCACAGTGTTCTGACAAATCCAGCGATCTTTAAACGCTGTATAAAACAAACACAGAGATACACAGATGGTAATGCAGGGAGAGGAATAAAGACACCATAACAGCAGCTCTGCATATTTGATTTGGCTGATTCTGACAGAACCTCCAGGTAGTTTACATCTCTTCTTGGGCACAAGCCAGGGAACGTGTAAACCACTACACCACACTTCCTAACAATTTAAGTAAAGTATGTGACGGTGGATCAGTGAGGAAACAAAGCGGCTCACATCAGTTTAGCTTCAAGACCAAAAATGTTGTCTGCAGTTCTGATACTGCAGCTGCATCCTATTTTACTGGGTTCAGTCAAATAACACATTAGAAACACAAAGTAATTTAATGAGTGATACATTGCTGATTTCTGTTTCCACAGATTCTTTTTAGTGACCCTTACACACAGACAGAGAAACTAGTATCAATAAAAAATTAAACATAAATAAAAGAAATGTTTTAGAATTTCAACTCAAAACTAATGTTGCAGATTGTATCAGGACACTAGAGAGCAGTTGGTGTTCAGTCTGTCCCTTTAGGAAACAATTACTGTAGATCGGCAGTGTTTGCAGCTTCATGTGTGATTCAGCTGTTGATGAGTGACAATAACAGCACAGAATCTACAGCCTGAGGACACAGATGTTTATTACTGTGTGAGTCTCTGGGCCACACAAACCTGCACAAATACTCAGGAAGAGTTTGGAGAAAGACAATGTTACATGTGATTTGTCACAAACCTTGATATGATTAGTTCTTATGTTTATTTAACTACAAGAAAGGACAAAGGTGTGTATTGTTGTAAGAATAAATATGTACATTTGATAAATATCTCCCTGTGCCAGAGCTACTCACTTATCATTAAAAATAAATAAGGTCATGTAGACATCTATCATAACATTTTTAGTAAAGATCTCTTAAATTCTTCTCTTCTGGGTATTGTAGTCTTTAATGAAAAACCCTTTCAGGTACATGGGGCATAAACCTGTTGTTGTAACCTGTTGCCTTTAACTCACATTGTGAAGCAAAAAAATATTGCTACCAAGAACCACTTATTTAAAGAAACACACCACTGGCCAGCCTCATGCCACTGGCTGTAGCTCAGCAGGTAGACCAGGTCGTGTAATGACATGTAATAGGAAAGTTGCTGGTGTGAGCCCTTGCTGCTCGATTCTGTATCTTTAGGCAAGACGTTGAATCCCAAGTCCTCTCTGATACATCTTTCTGGTCCATTGGAGCGTGAACGTTAGATAGTAAGCACTTAAGTGCAGGAAAAAGTGGTTGTGTGACTGGGTGAAAGAGGAATGTTGTGTCTTTTAAATGTGAATGACGCATCACTTAGAAGAATTTTAAGAGAGATAAACTAGGCAAGTCCTTCTCTGAGCTGAAAACATGAGGCGAGACATTGCAGATGTGTATGATAGATAGATTTGCCATAAAAGACGAACATTTACCAGAAGACAGTAGACAGAGGACTGATAGAGATCTCAGATCTTTTCCAGAGTGTTTGTTAAAACAGCAGATGTGTGTAGCAGCAGCCAATGCTCAACCTTGCAGTAAATATTGAGTTTCCTTTTTTTTCAATGCCTGTACATTTTGTTAATATGCTTTTTGAAAAGAAACTAGTGTAAATGTGGCTTCACATTATTATTGAATATTTTAAGTCTCCTACTTTTAAGGAGGAGTCAATGCAAATACTTAGATGTATTTGACGTCTATTTAACTGCCTGCTGTCAAGTGTGAAGAGAATAGTGGACAGGCAAAGACATAGTCAAAAATAATGGACTTTATGACACTGTTGTTACTTTTGATTGTCTGCTGTGCAGGTAAAACTCTCCACTAAAACTCTTTTTTTATATTCTTTTAATTTAATATGGAATTAAATTATTTTTCATTGTCGTTTATTTCTGTTGACAGGTGTTGATGGTCAGACTCTGACACAGTCTGACCCAGCAGTTAAAAGACCTGGAGATTCCCACAGACTGACTTGTACAGGATCTGGATATAGCTTTGGTGGCTACGGTATGCACTGGATCAGACAGGCTCCTGGAAAAGGGCTGGAGTGGATTGCTTACATTTACAGCGATGGTAGTGGAACTTTCTACTCTGATTCAGTCAGAGGCCGCTTTACCATCTCCAGAGACAACAGCAAACAGCAGCTGTATCTGCAGATGAACAGTCTGAAGCCTGAAGATTCTGCTGTTTATTACTGTGCTCGAAATCCACAGTGACTAAAGTTCTTTCAGCAGCTGTACAAAATCCTACAGTCCTTGTGTATTTAGCAGCGGGTGTTGTGACACCTGCTTTTTAGGACAGGAGCTATTGCAACATCTCCTTCACTCCTACCCACAGCCTTGTCAGCAATTCTTCAAATTTTACTTTTAGTTCAATGTTTAAAAAGCATTTTAAATTCACTTTGACATGAACCAGCAAGCAAATGCCTGTAGAGAAGCAATTTGGTTTCTAAGTGGTAAATTTTTCGAATATTAAATTAGTCCTTGTGATTTTGTTAAAAGGAATGAAATAAAGCAGAAATGAGGGGAAAAGATAAGTTACAATATATTTTCCTTATATTCCAATAAGAAATATATAGCCTAACAAGGCAAAACAAAATTGCCGTAAGCTAAATTTGTAATAAAATTAATAAATTTAGTCCACATTATGTGTGTACATTAATGTACACGCATGTGTTAGTGTCATGAACAGACCCGGACAAATACTCAACTTTACTAAGCCAAATATTTGCTTTAAATACCAATAGCAATAACTACAGATACTTAACCACAGTTTTCACTGTAGTCCTTAATGCTAGCAAAATGATGCCTTTATACAAGTGTTTTTGATTGTTTATTTTTGTCTAGAGGGAGGGGGACTCATCAAAGTCCCCAAAAATCTCCTATACTGCATCACTGAAAACAATACTCAGAAATAAAGTCATTACCCAACAAAAGCAACAAAGCTGATTTTATATATTGACAAAAAGTAAATTCAAGCGAAACACAGATCAAGCTAGAGGCCAAGAAGGCATTTCAAAACCCAGTGATGAATATAGAATAATAATCCTTTAATTGTCCCACAAGGGGAAATTTGGTTAATATTAATATTAATAAGAACATTAATATTAATTATTATTAATATTAATAAGAATATTAATAAGAACAAAAAGAAGAAGAAGGTGAAAAGCATTGGAAAGCTATAACTGCAAGCAGATGGGGCATAAAGAGAATTAAGAACCTAAAAGTGGGTCAATTAAAAGCAAATATAAAAAAATTAGAATTGTTAAAAATCATCAGTAGGAAGAGATGATAAAACATTATAAAAGACATACTTAAAGTAACTCAAACTAGAGGCACAGAGCAAAGAGCGAAAGCAATTTAAAGGGATGATAATCTCATTAATCTCTGGCCCAAATAAACGCAAATCCAGTTCAAATCCAGTGCTGCACTTAAAACTATTGGCATCTGCAGCTACCAACAATAATTCATCATTATTCTGTGAAGCACCATCTCTGTGCTGTGGTCTGTTTTATACAGGTAGGTTGACGGGAGCATTTCTGTTAGTTCAGCAACAACCATTTTCTAAATCCTTAAGGAGACAGGGAGTTTGGAAATTTGTTATTTGTGTCCAGAGAGGATTTTTAAAATTTGATTTTAATCAGAAGAGTTTGAACAACTGATTTTTGTAAATAAACAGGGACACAACCTGTCAGTAATGATGTATTAATTAGATTAGACTAGACTTTGTGGGCTGACAGATCCAAAAATTTCCTTTACGGATCTCATCAGCAGGATATCAAGTGCACAGGAAGAGGGCTTCATTTTGTCAATTAGCTAGTAGGAGTCTCTCCAGTGTCCTTAGCAGGGAAGAGGATGTTTGCTCATAAGTTTTTTTTAACAAAACAGGATAAAAGAGCAAAAAAGAGTAAAAGAAAAAAGTAAGATAAAACAGCAGTGTAATTAAGTAAAGAAAAGAAATATTAATCAGTGTCTCTCTACCAGAAACACATATATTTCAACATGACCAAACTCACTGATTGTAGGTACTGGGCATCCATATACAGCATCACAATGCTGAAACTAACTGTAATCAAATGTTAAAAGAAGAAACATTAAATACTTCAATGTATTACAATGTATTAATATATATTACATCTGGCGTGGTGCTCATTTCAATGAATAAATCTCATCATATTTTAATATTTAATACCAAAAACATTTTCTCTGCAATTATTTATATTTATTTTCATAGTGAGACTCAACATAAAATAACCACCTTAAAGCTCTGAAAGCAGGTTAAAATGCACAACATTACAGCCAGGAATGGAATATAAAATTTATCAGGTGTTCAAAATACATTTACAGAAAAAACACAAAAAAACAAAAACCTTTTGTCAAATTTATCTGCAGCAAGTTTCAAAATTTTCATTTAATGTGGCTTTTTGATCTCTCATGTTTGTGCTACCTTTCCCTTGTTTGTTGCGCAAGTTAATAAGAAAAAACTAACCACATGTGAAAAGGAGTATTACAGTTAATATTATCAGAACTGTGAACCCTCAGTGATCAATAATGACTCATGTGTGACCTGTGGTTCAACTTCAAATTTTGTAAATGTGTTTTTTGAGAAAAAGCCAAATGTCTTAGATTAAAATAAGTTTTTAAATGAAAACATTTGAAATCTCAAGTCACATTTTGAATGAAAAGACTCTCCTGTTGTTCAGGAGGAGTCAATGCAAATATTTAGATGTCCCCACCACTATTTAACTGAACTCTAACTCAAACTTGAGACAATTGTGGACAGACACAGTTAAACAGGATGGACTGTAGGACTACTATAGTGTTACTACTTTTGACAGTCTACTGTGCAGGTAAACCTCTTCCTTAAATATATATTATATAATATGTTATAAAAATCATTTACCTTCCTTTTTTTTTTACTGAGTTTTTTTTTATTTCAAAAAGGCTTAAAAGGTCAGACTCTGACACAATCTGACTCAGCAGTTAAAAGACCAGGAGAATCCCACAGATTAACCTGTACAGGCTCTGGATATAACTTCGCTGGCTTTGGTATGCACTGGACCAGACAGGCTCCTGGAAAAGGACTAGAGTGGATTGCTTACATCTGGAGTGATGGTAGCAACACTTACTACTCTCAGTCGGTTCAAGGCCGTTTTACCATCTCCAGAGACAACAACAGACAGCAGGTGTATCTGCAGATGAACAGCCTGAAGACTGAAGATTCTGCTGTTTATTACTGTGCTCGACACACACAATGACTGAAGTACTTTGGGCAGCTGTACAAAAACATATGCTTTCCTCATCCTAACTGCATGTTTCCTGGAAACCCTTCACATTTAACTCTGTTTCAGTTGTTATGTACTTTTTTATAGATTCGAGTTAAATCTCCCCTTTCTAGGCTACATATAGCAAAGGTTGTGTCCCTATTGAGAGAACACAAAGCCCTTAATGAGAGGGAAAATAGGAGTTGAATTTTTTTTTTGTTCCTGCACAATTAAATTTACCTTTTACTTCTGTATATATAAAAAAGATGGTAAAATATCATATGAGGTAAGCTAGTAAAAGCTTCAACCAACACAACAAAATTGGATTATTTGCTCATTCATTACTGATGAAGTTGAGATGTGACTTTTTTTTTTCTTAGTTTTTTTAAAAGCTATGAAATAAACCAAATGTACAGGAGATGCTAGAAAAAATAAGAAAGAAAAACCATTAATTAACCCTTACATAATTTTCAATCAAATGTCTGTGTTTTCACCAAATATGCCCAGATTTGCCTAGAGAGAGGTACTTGCTGATCCTAAAAGGTCATGGGGTAATCTTAAAACAATGAAGGCGTAACAAAGAGCATAAGCGGGATCATATATGGTGCTCATAAAAACCACAGGTCATACAGAGGTCTGAGGGCTCTGCGAGCTTCCCAGATCAAATTTATGTTCTGTACTTGTATGGGTTTATGTCAGCTTTCTCTCACAGACCAAAGACATGTTTGTTAGAATGACTGGTCATTCTAAATGTATCGTTAGAGTGTGACTTGTAGTTAAAAGTGGTTAGTAAAACTACAAAAATGCTATTTAAATGTGAACAGTGTACATTTGCAAGCACACATACCTGTAGTGAGTTATCTCAGTTTATTTTGAGATAACTGACAGTTAATTGAGATAAAAACAAAGATGACAAAGATGGGTTGGTAGATTTTAAAGACAGTTGAGCTGAGTCATTTGGGAAACACATATGAAACTCACACGCGCAAGGTTTCCTCTATGTTTTGATTAAAGCTAATATAATTATGAGTTTATTATTGTTTAATGATTTTAACTCTTATACATGTTTATATAATAAAATACTTCCAGTGTATTCTTACCATTTCCATTTTCAATAAAAGGGATATAGGAATAGTGGCCATCAGTGCTGCCAGGTACTGTTATGTTTGGGCTCAAATTGGACTCTGAAATCAGAATCAACAGATCAACTGCGGTTTTACAGTTTTTGAAGAGAGTAGTTATTATGAGTGGGCGAGGCGAGTATGAAAGGATCTTGCAATATGTGTAATAAAGATCCTTAGACCTTGCTGTAGATTTTTGTTTCTTGGATAGACAATCTGTGGGGATTATTTGCAGGTAGGAAGAATTCTGAAGTGGCTTTGAAAGTGAAATAGTGGAGAGTGTGCACTGCATTTTCTAAATCTTCTTAGCAGTTCTTATTTATTGATGAATGTGTAACTTTTACTCTTTACATTTATTTGTAAGTTGTAATTGAAATAAAAACAAAACAAAACAAAACAAGCAGATGTAGCCGCACCAGAGGGAAATCAGTGAAAGTACACAGATCAGGGGTCAAGAGGAGCAAAAAAGAACTCGAACTGAGCTCCTAACTGGGAGACCAGTTTGAGGACAGTCCAAAAAAAGCACATGAATATTCACATTTACACCACGTAAAGCACGTGACATGCATCGGAGGCGTGTTGTGGAAAATCTTAAACAAAACTGCAACTACTAGGTGAGCGTGTCTTTTGAAGTTAGGTTCATTAAAAGAAAAAGAAAAGCACTGCAGTCGAGAAGATGTTCAGATCAAACACCAAACAGTTCTCTGAGGATGGACACCGCCCTGAACTCTTTTATAGCTTCCCAAATAAAAAACATTCCACAGCTCTTATATGTTGCCCCATCTCACGGGGGGCTATAGCTCCTCCCTCACAGAGAGAATTATGACCTTGTTTTCTGCTTAGCCGTCACCTAAGGATTTACATCCCTGATAAGGAGAAGTAGTCTCACTACCTGTTTAACGTCTCCCATTACAATGGCCTCACTGTGTGTGTGTAGAGCACAAGGCCCATCTGTAGTGCACATGCATACAACTAAGTGACAGGAGTGCTCTTGCTATACTAATGTGATATGATTAAAATATGTGATTAATACATAAGAAAAGAAATCTGCTTCCACAGGCATTTGGGATGGAGGAGGGTGGGTGAGTGCGTATCTGTGTCAGTGTACATGCGAGTGTATGTGTGTCCTGTGTTCAGCTTCAGAGAGTGTCCTTTCACCCAGTTAAGGGAAAGTCAACAGTCCGCAGCCCACGCAGGTGCCCTTGGAAGGATATGGACAAATAGTCAAATAGTCCCAATATCAAGTAGAATTTTTTGTTGTTCCTGTCAGCCTCGGCCTACGGGCGTCAAGCTTTTTGAACTTTTATGTGTATTTTGAACTTCATTTTTTTTAAATATGTACTTTTTTCTTTTTTTTTAAACATGGCAGGGTATAGAGTGACACAACAGTGTCCAAAGTGGTGGTTTATCTGCAAGTATACCATCAACACTGACACAAATACAAGAAAACAGCCTTTGAATAGCTGCCCACTGCAGTGACCACTATGCATGAAAGGGTTAATGTCCATCACTGGTCACCAGGTCTATCAATTTCCCGTTGAAGAGCCGTGAGCTTCTCCAAGATTTTATCCGTATTGCGTTCATGGATTTCTACCTTTGATGTTTCCTATGCAAATATTGAGATGACTTCCACCTACTTATCTTACTGCTGAGAGTCTGCAGAGAACAGTGGACTGACAGAGTTAAACAAGATGGACTCTAAGACAGTGCTGCTAATTCTGACTCTCTACTGTGCAGGTTAAACTCTACTAAAACTATTTTAATGTTCTTTTTACATCTGCTGAAAGTTATTTAATTTTCTTTTCTTATCTGTCTGAATGTTTCTATTGACAGGTGTAAATTCTCAGACTCTGACAGAATCTGAACCAGTGGATAAAAGGCCTGGAGAATCCCATAAATTGACCTGCACAACCTCTGGATTCACATTCAGCAGCTACAGTATGGATTGGATCAGACAGGCACCGGGCAAAGGGCTGGAGTGGATTGCTCACATCTGGGGCAGTGGTAGCAACACTTACTATTCTCAGTCATTCAGAGGCCGGTTTACCATCTCCAGAGACAACAACAGACAGCAGCTGTATCTGCAGATGAACAATCTGAAGACTGAGGATTCTGCGGTTTATTATTGTGCTCGATACTCACAGTGATTGAAAGTGTTTGAGCAGCTGAACAAAATCCTATTTGAACTCACCCTCAAAACAACATCCTTGTTTAGAGTTTTGCTATGTTTTTTTTAAGATTCAGTAACAATAATAAATTCTGCTAATGAAACATTTTTTCCTGCTTTGTATCTATCCCAACAATACACTTAATACAAAATGTTTTGAGTTTAATTCAATTCAATTTTATTTATATAGTGCAAAATCACTACAAAAGATGCCTCAAGGAACTTTAAATTGTAAGGTAAAGACCCTACAATAATACAAAAAACTGAGAAATAAAGAGAGATTAAAAACATAAAAACTCATGTAGATTTGCAATGCCTTAAGGTAGTAAAAAAAAGCATAAATATAATAAAACAAAACAAAACAAAATTTATATCTGTGGGTTTCAACTGTTCAACTGTGGTTTCAACTATGGCATTTCAAACGCACAGTCCTTTTAATCTAATAAACACCAAGCACTTCCACAACACTGTGCAGTATGTGGCTGCATCAGTGAGCAGAAGAGGTCATATCACTTCAGCTTCAGTAACAACCATGTTCTCTGCAGCCCAGATACTGCTGCTGGCTACTGCATCCTGTGAGAAGCTTTGATCAATTCACACTACTAAATACAATGGAATTACTAATACTTGGATCACACAGAACGAAGGAAAACCACTAGAATGGATTTTACACATTTGGTATGATGGGAGCAGTGACCATAACAATGTTTTTAAGAACAAGTTCAGCATCAGCAGAGACAATTCTGTTGGCAAAGTGACAATAACAGAAGAGAATCTACAGCCTGAGGACACAGTTGTCTATTACTGTGCACATTACGGCACAGTGATACAGAACACTGATTGGCCCGTACAAATACCCAGCAACACAAAGCCACCAAAAGCATCTTGTGTAACTGTGAATACAAATAAGAGTATGAGGCAGAGAGTTTGTAGAGTATTATATTCATATGGCAAACTTTGTAAAACATACCCCTGTCTCATTGTGTAAAAGTTAGCCTAAAATAAATTTTATGGACAAACTTGAGTAAATAAAACTCAAATAAAACTGACTGTCACTTGGTCCAAAGTAATGCATTACAGTAATCACAGTATCTTTTTCAGTAATTCAGTAATGTAAAATATTATTGTACTAAATTCAATGATAACACTACAATTAAACATTGCTTTAATTTAAAAAAAAAGAAGAAAAAAAATATCGACCAGGTCTGTTTCTTCCACTTAATGCGCTACAATCAAGTAAAGTCAGTTCTTATGCAGAGAGCATCTATAACTGAAAGGACAATAACATGATGCATGATGATAAAATCCAAAGGCATCCAGGACAGAAAGAACTGCACTAGACTGTTAATACAACTTAGTTACCTGTTGATGATCAGGATCTGGCTGCTTGGCTAAGGTCCATTATCATACAATCAGCTTTAACAAAGGCAATGATGAGTAATCATTGAAGCTTTGTAACCTCCATTTGTAGCTGTTTGCAATTGCTTCATAAAAGGACACATAACCATGATTAATTAAAGAAGTTACTATTTGTTAGTTAAGTTCTTTGTGTGACCTCATCAAAAATGGGGATTATCTATATCTTACAAAGCATTTATAAATGGAAGCAGTTTTAGCTTTAAATCCTGAAGTGAATAACAGCAAATCATCATATATCAATTCACTTGGCACTTCAAGGGTTAATAATACAAATAGATATATGGAGTAGCAGAAAAGGTTTAAAACAACCATTAACACCATGTTAAGTCAGGTTCACCCAGCAATATGAATATATGAGCACTGAGCTGCATCACTGAAGCTTTGACTTTGACTTGTTTTGGAAGAGAACTTTAATTCAAAATATTATTGTTATTCATAAAACAATGAATAATGGATAATCAAAAAAATGACAGCGAATAGTACGTTTGGCTCTAATTTAGTTTGCTGTGGATAACACACAGTAAAAAAAGTTGATAGACAAGCTTATCCCATTGTTATCCTGGAGTGAGGAGGATTCAATGCAAATATTGGATGTTTTCTATCTTTACGTACAGAGAGAACACAAATGGACTCCCAGTGGGTTTCCTGGGTTGACAATTTTAATGGTAGCTAGTTTTAATGGTAAAGGCTGGTTTACCTTTTTTCAGAGACAGCAGAGAACAATTTCTGCAGAAATCTGCAGATGAACAGTCAGACAAGTGAAGATTCTGCTGTTTATTATAGTGCTCAGCCACCACTGTGACAGAAGTCCGTTTAAAAACTACAAAAAATCATTCAGTACCTAATATTTATGTAACAATATTGTATTTAATAGTGAAAAGATAACTAAAATATCAACAAATTTCTATTCATACTGAGTAATTTTCCCTGTGACAGGGATCAGAAAAAGGGACTAGATCTTTTTGTTAGCTACTGATTTCACACTAATGACACATAAGCAACATAGATTTTCCATTACTGCTGATTGATTTCTTCCTTAGTTCAGCTTAAAACTCACTTTGTAGACTTCAAACATGAACAGAATAATTTTAGAATTATTATATTATTTTATTATCATGTTCCATTTTGATCTCTCTGAATGCTGTGACTCAATTCATAGTTTGAGCTTTAACATATGAGATTAAAAAAAAAACAATGTCCATGCTAAATTTAGCTAAAGTCATCCAGTGAGGAGGAGTTAATGCAAACTCAGATGTCTTTAATTTCTACTTATCTGACTGTAGAGTAAACGACAGAGCAGTGGACTCACAGATCGATATGATGGACTGTAGGACAGGACTGCTGCTTTTAACAGTTTGCTGGGCAGGTGAAGATTTTTGCTGATATTGTATTTTTTTTTTTTTTTGGTCTCCCTCTAGTTACAATAAGACAAATGCAAAGTTACTTCCATTTCTTTTGATTTTACAGGTGGTGATAGTCAGACTCTGACTGAGTCTGAACCAGTGCTTAAAAGACCTGGAGAATCCCACAAACTGACCTGTACAGGATCTGGCTTTACATTCAGTGACTACTGGATGGCCTGGGTCAGACAGGCTCCTGGAAAAGGACTGGAGTGGGTTGCGAACATCAAATATGACAGTGCTTACATCTATTATTCTCAGTCAGTCCAAGGCCGGTTCACCATCTCCAGAGACAACAGCAAACAGCAGCTGTATCTGCAGATGAACAGTCTGAGGACTGAAGACTCTGCTGTTTATTATTGTACTCGAGACTCACAGTGACTGAAATTCTTTAAGCAGTTGTACAAAATCCTACAGTCCTTTATGCTACATTTATCTTTCATCAAAACTGTAGTATAATGCCAGTGTTACTATTACTAAATCTATTAAGGCTATTAGTGTAAGAAAGTCTTGCACTTGTCTGAGAAGTTCTTTACATTTCACACAGTTAAATTCTCCACTGGTGTCTCCTCCACTGTCATGATGAAGGTCATCTCATTATCAAAGGTATTCAAAGTCAGTAAAACAGAATGGTAAGTTAAAATGGTCACAGGAAGTTGTTCATATATGAGACGATTATTTCAGGCCTCACCAGACATCCTAGCTGTTTAAATAGATTAAATACAATAATTGCAGTGTTTCAGTATCATGATATCTTCAGAGGTCTTTGTCTAGCTAAAACTGAGCTTCATTTTATTCCACTTATCATGTTTTAATAGCAGCTGTGGGGAAGACACTGTTTACCTGCACAAGCATTTAAACTGCTTTAAAAAGGAGAAAAACAGACAGCAAAAATGAACAGTCTACTCAGTCATTGCTTTAAAAAAATGCAAATGTATTTAAGTTAACAATAAGCCTTTCCTCATAATGAGCACTAGGGATGAACAGGCAATGAACAGCTTACAGCTCTTTAGCTTAAATATCAAACATGTTCTCTGTAGCTTTGATACCAAGGCTGGCTGCTGCATCTTTTGGGCTGTTAAGAATCTATCAGTATCAATTAATCTATTAATCAGATGAATGGTGGAAATAGTGTTGACTGTCTGTTGAGTTACTACTAAAAAAATTAAAAAAAAATGTTACAGAGAAGAAAGTCTTAATAACACTGGAAGCCTCATTTTATTCTATAGTCTGAATGGCCTATACAAGTAAATTTGCACAATAATACTTGTGTAAAGATAAAGTTTATTGCGGTTCATTACAGTACCTAAAGTGCACTATGATGACAAATTAACTGCATTTGAAATTGATTCTGCATTGGCAAAGAAATACATTTAGCTGCAATTAAATAATCATTTAAAATACTCTTCATTATACAAAATTTAATGTACCGATAAATGAACTAACTACACATGTTTTAAGAGATAATTAAATGGCATGGCAGTCCAAAATGTTTGCTCCACAAGCTCTCTCCCTAAAATAAAAAAAAATGTGACTATACGTTTATGTTCATGAAAAATTATAAAGTTCAATTTAAATATATTGAAAAATTGGCAAAATGAAGTTAGTGAGTGGATCATGTGTGCCATGTGGAGAGGACAAATGAACTCACATCATTTCAGCTTAACATCAGTCCTGTTAGCTATGTTACTGCTGCTGGCTGCTGGGCCCTGTGTCAGGTCTCTAGTTATTCTTTGACTGACAACAGTGAAAAGGAAACGTTTATAAAAATGGTGCTTTAAAGAATAGGTTTCCCTTTCCTAAACGTGAAATGGACACACGCAGAAGTAGCATTACCAGCAGGGGGAGATAATATATTTAAAGCCAAGAAGTCGTTAGCAAGCAAAAACCATGTGAAGTACATTCCAGAGTCCTTAATTGCCAGAAACTATTAAGCTATGTGGCTAATATGTATTTACATGTAAATGTGTTAACACTGTCTCACAATTTAGATGGACAAAGCGTGAAATAGAAACAGTGGACTGATGTATGTATTACTCATGTTACACTGATACCGGGTTCACACATTAAATACTTCAGTATTTAAACTGCGGTTTCAGACACAAACATACTGAAAACCATCTAGTCACAGCAGAAAATAACAACTCAGGAAATGAAACAGGTCTAATAAAAAAACTGCACATGGTTCTGGCCTATTTTTAAAAATAAACTGATATGAAACTTTGTCTTTTCAAATTGAAGAATCAGTGTACAACATCACAAAGTAGAACAACTAGTCGAATCAAATGTTCAAAGAAGAAACTTTTCAAAATTTACTCCAATTTTAACAAAATCTTTCAATAACATAGTTCTGGAAGATAATTTATTTTTCTAAGTCTTTTGTTTTTTGTAAATATGTAAATCTGAAACCAGTAGTAGTGGTAATGCTGAGTTGGCAGTTTTAAATTTGATTTTAAAAGCAGAATTTGATTGTGATGGGAGGAACATAATGAAAGGACATTGAAAATATTTAAAGTAGTTCTGCAGAGATACCAGGCATACTGTCAGGATGGTTTACAGAAAGATAACACTCCTCTTGGTTGCTCTCTTTGTTTCAAGTTGTGTTAAAGGTGGAACTACAACTGTCATAGTCGGATGGGCCTCGCCAGTCGACCTGCCTGTCTTTGTTTTTGTTTGTGTTTCTCCTCTCCATTTTGTTCTTCACCATCCTGTGGCGCATTGTTTATGGAAGTCACACTTCCAGAAGTTGGGCACGAATGGCATCCGACCCGGAAGCGCTTCGGAGCTGGAGCCACCACACCTGCAACTGATTCCGTGTCCAGATGCTTCCAATCATCCAACATTTTGAGCAGAGCTACTTAATGGTGTGGTTAGATGACAGTCAGAGCTGGTCTAAGCCTGGTAGTAGCCCAAGTATCGTGTTGTGAGGAAAGTGTGCGCCTGCAAGAAGAGAGACGTACTGTTTGCTGTGTTTGTTTCCACTAGGAACAGGGACGGAATGGATTTCGTGGAGGCGCACTGGAGTATTTCTGGAAAGGGGACAGAAATGCACTGACACGCACTCGGAACTCGGACGAGATCCCGTGGATTGTTTGCACCTTGAACTGTTTACTGAACTAACTTTAACTGTAAATAAACGCACTTTCTTTCATCAAAGACAGTGAGTCACACAGACTGCGATAGATAGAACGATTTTGCTTTAGAAGCTCAGTTTGTTGCTGGATCAGACAGGCTGCTGGTAAAGGGCTGGAGTGTATCAGATTTATACACACAGATAGTACTCTTATCCATTAATCCCAGTTAGTCCAGGGTAGATTAACCATCTCCAGCAATAAGGTCTATCTACAGGTGAACAATTTGAAGACTGAGGACACAGCAGTGCATTACTGTGCCAAAGGATACACAGTGAGTTGAGCACAAGACGAGTCATATAAAGATTTGCTCCTTTTATCACAATGGTAGAGAACATTTGGCTTTATCTGCATTGTATCAGGTAGAGTGCTTTTAATTGATTATAATATATTGATATTTTAGTATCTACAATTGATACTTGGATAAATTGGATTTTTCTCTCTTACATTTAATGACTTCTTGTTGTACACTGTTACCTCAAAGACAAAATACAGTTTCAGAAAAGGTGATAGTTATTAAAGGATTCACATTAATTCATAGCTGTAATCCAGCATTAAAATTCATCTTAATTTTCAAGGTTCAATACAATAGAAATGACTGCCAATTCCATTCTAGTTCTGCTTGTTTGACAACAGAGAAGAATGTGCACAAATTAATAATTCACAGTTTTCAACACAGTTTTTTTCCTCTTTTTTGTGGGATGGGGTAATTTTTTCTGTGTAAACACTCTTTCATTATTCAAGTTTTCTGTCATGTGTTTGAGAAGATACAAATGCAAATATTCTTTCTTCCACCGCTACTTTTCCGAATGCTGAAACCATCCAGAGATAGTGGACCAACACACACACACAGTTAAACAAGATGGACTGTAGGACAGTGCTGCTGCTTTTGACTGTTTGCCATGCAGGTAAAACTTTTTACAAAATAAATAAATACAAAAAACTCCCAAAAACTATTTTTATGTTCTTTTAATTCATGGTTAGGATAATTTTCTATAAAATCTATTAAAATTAAATCTAGAGGATTTCATTTCCAAAGGAAAGGGTGGCTACTTTCAGGAATCTGAAATATTAAATATATTTTTACTTATTTATCAAGTTTTCTTTGCTACATAATTCCATATATTTTTGCTTCATATATTTGATGTCTACAGTATGTGTATACAATGTAGAAAGTAGTAAAAATAAAGAAAAACATAATGATGAGAAGATGTGTTCAAACTTTTCCATGCTTTTCCATACATTTGTGTACATCTTTGTTTTTCAGAGGGGTTTGAGCAGAATCCAACTGTTAATACAACAGTTATTCCCTCTTCTGACGGCACCAATACCACCAAATGCGTTGTGAAAGAATTTGTACCAAAGGAACATGACCTCAAATGGCTGAAAAACGGGAAAGACATCACCAACGAAATAGATCTGCCGTTTACAGTTGTGACTACAGTTTCTGAATCAAGAAAGGATGGAAAGAAGGTGTACAATGCAGAAAGTCGTCTCACAGTAAATTCCAGTGATGTGAATGCAGACACTGAATTCACTTGTGTGTTAACGGGAGGGCAAAATGCATCTTTGAATAAAACTGACAGAGACAACCCAGTAGGTGAGTAACTGATACTTTCCTTAAAAAAATCTAAACCCTTTCATTCTGTACCGTATTTACCACACTATAAGGCTCACCAGATTATAAGGCGCACTGTTGAAGACTGGCTCTGTTTTCATACATAAGGCGCATCATATTATAAGGCGCATTAAGACAAACAAAACAGTCAGATAAGTCAAACTTTATTAAGCTCATTCACAGTAACTCTTAACACTGTTAAGCTGTAACACATTAAATATTGAAAAATACACTTACTTTTTCCAGTACATTCAACTTCCACAGTTCCATCAAATTCTTTACCTTCCCTGTCTGAGTTACGGTAAACAGCTGGGCAGCTTCAGCATCAAACATGCCCAGATCCCTCTGACACCGGATTAAAAGGCGTTTAAAGTGCATTCAGCAAAATAAAACAATCGGATGAGTTAAACTTTAACCAACTCATTCACAGTAACTATTAACATTGTTAAGCTGTAAAACATCAAATATTGAACAATACACTTACGTTTTCAGTTCATTCAACTTCCACAAATCCATCAAACTCTTCACCTTCAGTGTCTGAGTTAAACAGCTGGGCAATTTCGGCATCAAGCATGCCCGGATCCCTCTCATCATTATCTGAATCAGTCTCGTTGCTGTAACTTAGCTGTTCAGTGATTATTCCAGCCTTCGTGAAAGCTCGGACAACAGTTGGGACTCATACCTTAGCCCAAGCATCCACGATCCACTGGCAGATAGTGGCGTAACTCGCTCGGCGTTGCCTCCCTGTCTTGGTGAATGTGTGTTCGCCTTCTGTCATCCAATGCTCCCACGCAGCTCGTAATTTAACTTTGAACGACCTGTTGACACCAATATCTAGTGGTTGGAGTTCTTTGGTTAATCCACCCGGAATGACGGCAAGCTCCGAATTAGTTTGCTTCACTTGGGTTTTGACAGTCTCGGTGAGATGGGCGCGCATGGAGTCGTAGATCAAAAGAGACGGAGATTTGTGGAAAAAGCCATCCGGTCTCTTGACATAAACTTCCCTCAGCCACTCGCTCATTTTCTCTTCATCCATCCAGCCCTTTGAGTTAGCCTTGACGATGACGCCGGCCGGAAACTTTTCTTTTGGCAAAGTCTTCCTCTTGAAAATGACCATGGGTGGGAGTTTCTGGCCATTAGCTTGGCAGCCCAGAACTACAGTGAAGGATGACTTCTCGTTCCCTGTGGTGCGTATAGATACCGTACTGGTCCCCGTTTTCTCGACAGTACGGTTCACGGGGATGTCAAAGGTGAGGGGGACCTCGTCCATGTTAGTGATGTGTTCTGGCCGGATCTTCTTTTCAGTGATCTTATTCTGGCAGTAGGTGCGGAAAATGGCCAACTTTTCTTTGTAATCATTTGGCAGTTGCTGTGAGACAGTAGTTCTTGTGCGGATTGAGAGATTATGCCTTTTCATAAAACGGAAGCACCAAGAAGGTCCCCCTCGAAAGTCATTGATCTGCATGTCACGTGCTACCGCTGTTGCCTTGAGTCGAATAGAGACTGTAGAGACACTTCTACCTGCTGTTCTCTGTTCAATAACCCACTGTTCAATTTTGTCCTCTAACTGCGGCCATCGCACCTTGTTCCCTCGGAAACTCCTTTTGGTCTTCTTTACTTGTTTTAGGTCATCTTTTTGCTTCCTCCACTTGCGCACCATGGACTCATTAATGCCGAATTGTCTCGCAGCTGCTCTATTTCCATTCTCTTCTGCATAACTAATTGCTCGAAGTTTAAAATCCGCGTCATAAGCGTGTCTCTTCGCGGGTGCCATTTTTGAATCGCTATACACACACAACACGGTAATGTTGTGTTGAAGCACAATACGTATTACTCCGCGAGGCGCCTGGCAACGGTAACCGTAATGCTCCAAAAAAGTGGCACTAAAAATATTTTTTGACAGATTTTTGAGCATAGTGTGCCACATAAAACCGGTTCGAGGTCAGTAAGCACAAACCAAAATTCATACATAAGGCGCACCAGATTATAAGGCGCACTGTTGGTTTTTGTGAAGATTTAAGGATTTTACGTGCGCCTTATAGTGCGGTAAATACGGTAATAAAATCAGGTGAGCCTTATGTTAAGTCATATATAATTTATTTTAGTAGTTTATTTCAGCTGTTATGTATTGACATGAAAGTGTTAGTAATATATTTAAAAAGTAACCCTAATATTTGAAACAATTAAAAAAGATAAAAAAATAAAGGAGTTTGATGAACACTAATAGCAAATAATTTGAGGTCTAATATTTTTTAAATACAGCAGCTTTTTAAAATAAAATTGTTTTGTTTTGCATTTTTTCTCCTCAACAGATGTTTCCATAACTGCAGATTTGAAAAACAGAATGTTACAATTACAGACACACATCTTTCTGTCTGTTAACATATATGCATAATGTCAATACATAATGTCAAAACTCAATGTCTTCTCTTTAAACTTATATAGTAATATCTCTGTTTAATTGAATATCTCTTTCTGATGGGACAGGGCCAACAGTGACCATCCACATCCTCCCACAGTTGCACACTGACCCATATAAGCCTGAAGATGAAATCACTCTGGTGTGTCTGGTCACCAGTACTGTGAATACAAGGTTTACAATCGAATGGTCAGAAAGGAATGGGAGTACACAAGGAGGTTATGTTACAGGCACTGACTTCCCTGCACAGCAGAGCAAAAATGACCAGAAATGGCGAAGTATGAGTCTTTACACCACCAGTAAGGCAAACTGGTACAAGAAAGATCCAACCAAAAGATTCACCTGCCGTGTCCGACCTGGCCATATTTCAATAGTAGTGTCCAGCAGCCCTGGTAATTCCAAAGAATGTGACTGTAACTACTAAGCTTTAAATGTGATATGTCATCATTTTGTTTTTCAACCTGTCTAAGTCACAGTGTCATTTAGTTGATATGTGTGTTGTCTGTTTGAAATTGATGTTGCATGGAGACTCTTTGGTTTATGTGTAGATGAATAACTTGAAGTGTCACTTAAAAAAGACAATGTCACTGCTGAAGAGGATTTTAGCAGCCTGTGGTTAAGATTGTTCTTTAATACAATGGTAGATATATCTAACCTAAATATGGGTCCTGTGATTTGAACATGCAGGTTAAATGCTTAACACAGTGACTCCACTATATAAACACTTCACTGTGAGTATGCATAGTATATATGAGTATATGTGATTCCACACAATTTATAAGAGTAACTATGATTACATGTCTAGTGTATACAGGTATATATGTCATAATAAAATCCACAACACCAGCTGTGGCTAACTATCTTTGGGGCTGTTTACTTAATGGTGTGATCGGGCTTCAGTCAGTGCTGGATCATTGTGTGAAACCACTGTTTTCATCAAAGGAGCTCTGCATAGGAGTCCATTTATTCCACACCAGCCCTGACAAACAGTGAGGGTTGAACTGGCAGAGTTCACTGGAAACAAGTCAGAGTGGGAATGCGAGGTGCTGTAATATCCAACCTCTGTGGATAAAATGAAATCTCAGGATCAGTGTTACAGGTGTCCAACCCTGAAGCCAGACCGGGGGAGCGAATTCGTCAAACCATCACATTTTGGTCCATATCAAACTTCTCACATCCTCAAATCCATTTTTCCTGCTTCACATCAAACAAGGAACATCAAAGTAGACAGCAAAATGTTTACTTGCTTCCTAATATGTCTCACACAGGTGCCATTATATTTATTCACTTCACTTGTCAGTGGTTACATTGTTATGCCTCACCTTTTTATTACCAATTTATTGTAAATGACAGTTTTATTATATTTAACAAGTCCTGACAGTCAGACTGTGAGTTTGAACCTGTGAATAAAAGGCCTAGAGAATCCAACAGATTCACAGTCAGTAAATCCTCTTGTCTAAATCAAACCGACACCTGAAAAAGGACTGTAGAGGGTTACTAATATGACAATATCACATATGACAGTGACTACATGTAAAACATTTTGCTGGCTAATATTACTGTCATAGTTTCACTTAGACGTGCTGCTCCCATCAGACCACTAGAGGGCAGGTGCTGTCAAGTATCTTCTTTTCAAAAATGGCAAAGATCAGCAGAGTTGTGGTTCATTATGCAAATTTCAGCTTAAAAAGTTAGGAGGACACAGTGATCAACTTTACTTTCCTATGCTTCTGAGACTTTGCAATGAACTCAATGTTCATTTTATGGAATATGTATTAGCTATTCATGTTAAATCTTTATTTCCATTTTCTCACAAATACAAAAATCTTAAAAATAAGAAAACTGAATAAGACAGTCCTACCCATTCTGCCAACGAGTACCTTTAGCACTGCTGCTATTCTTCAAGTCCAAAAGTAGAAATTGTTTTTCTGTTTTTTTCATTTCAAGAAAATAACTTTGGTTTTCAGAGGAGGAAGCAGAACTGAACTTTGGGTGCTGCTTATACACCATCAACTAAACTCTGTGCCTGTTTTTAGTTGTTCTGGAAAAGATCCTTACTTCACTGGAGCCATTCAACACATAGCAGAAGAATCAGTAGATGTGTTAGTACTGAAATAAATATTTATTTTATTTTTTTGTTAAGACAGTTTCTGATAATTCAGTTCTTTTTTTATATTGAAAAAATTAAATTCAGGGGCAGTGAAAATATTATTTAAAATGCTCTGTATCATACTGTATTCAGTTTATATGGAAATAAATACAAATTTGATTTGACACATTTGTAAAATTAATTTAAAACAAAACAATACTTCAGGTTTATTAAGCTGATAACTGCTGTCAGTCAGAGGCTGAACACTGACAGACCTGCACAAATACTCAGCAACAGTCAGGCAGAGATGTTTAGTTTGAAACTGTAAATAATTAATTATTAAGTCATTAAAGAAAAAAAAACAAAGCAAAACAAAAACAAATAACACTTTACTATGCAGTCTGGTCAAAAAGATCAAATAACATTATATTTAAATGTAATTTATTTAAAAATATACAAATGAAAAAGTTACTCAAAAGGGAGTGGTGCTTCTGTGTTTCAGTGAGAGGACCAATGAGCTCACATCATTTCAGCTTCAGCATCAATCATGTTCACTCTGATACTGCTGCTGGCTGCTGGATCCTGTGAGGAGCATTTAGTGGATTCACTCTAATAAACACTGAATAGTCAGATAAATGATGGAAATAATGTTGATTTCTGTTTCCACAGGTGTGAACAGTATTGATCTCATCCAACCAGACTCAAGAATCGTGCAGCCTGGACAGTCTTTGACCATCACCTGTCGCGTCTCTGGTTATTCTGTAACTAGCTATGGAACAGCTTGGGTCAGACAGTGTGAAGGAAAGCCACTGGAATGGATTAACACTATTTGGAGTGGTGGGAGCACTGACAAAAATGATGGTTTAAATAATAAGTTCAGCATCAGCAGAGACACTTCTGCTCAAACAGTGACGATAACAGGACAGAATCTGCAGCCTGAGGACACAGCTGTTTATTACTGTGCACGTGACCGCACAGTGATTCAAACCACTGCAGACCTCCACAAATACTCAGCAAGCAGAGACACACAACTACACTCAATAAATGTGAATATGAATAACAGTATGAATTAGAGAAGTCTAATGGAAACATAATAAAATAGAAATACAATAGTAACTGTGTATTATTAAAGATTTTCCCACACGAGGATCAAATACTTATTTCACTCAGTGACATGTAAATCAGTTTAGAACTTTTAATGTATGTGTTTGTAAAGGATTTCTTGTAATGTGTTTTTTTTCTAAATTTTTCGTTGATATTCTGTTTTACTCCATTAAAACGAAACTACCAGAAGAAATCTGATTCATTTCTTTGCAACTGAGTAAACTTACAAATTCAGTAGGGAATCTAATATCTAGTTCCTCCATTTTATTTTAGGACACTGTACATTTTCCTCTACGGACATTTGCCAATCTAATACAGTTTATAGAATATCACTGAAAGAGACATTTTAGCAATGCCTTCACAGACCTAGGAAATCTATTATTTTTAAATGAATTTAAAAATCTAACAAAAAATAAAAAACATACTTGTCTGGAGTTTTTATAGTCAGTGTTCATGCTAAGAAGGTTTCTGCTTGGGTTCACTTGTAAATGTTCTTTCTGATTTAAACAGTCGTTCTCCAGAGACAATGAATGGCATGTGTCAAATGTGTTTTTACTTGAGAAGCCACAGAAACTCTGGACTGGGACGAAAAAAGTTTGTTTCACCTCTTCCAGATTTACTAAACACTAAAATGCTTTAGTAAATCGTTCCTGATTACTTACTGTAGTAAAAGCAGATGGTACTCTCGAGTCGTTTCGAGGCAGGTTTATAGACATGTCGTCTCAAAACATGACACCAGATAGCAACTGTTTTTTACAGACAATAAGATTGTTATTATTGCTTTATGAAGCTCCACTAGCCCCCTTATGCAGTTTCTTTAAAGTTTCTTTAAATTTCCACATGAAATATTAAAAACTTCAATGAACATATTTTGTCCTTAAAGATTTTAAAATATCATGTATTTCTGTCCCCATTAAAAGTAAAAGTTATTATTACAGTACTCTGTTTATAGTAACCATTGTCCTTAATGTAAATATGTAAGAAAAATTGTGTATGTTTCTGTTCTGTGTCCTGTGTACTGTTTGTTGTATATGTGTCTTTCAGGCTGCTGTTACACCAAATTTCCCCTTGTGGGACAATTAAAGGATTATTCTATTCTATTCTTAATATGGAGAATTTTAAAAATTGTATTCATAACATTAAAGCTTTCGAACTAAAAGCTGTAATTTAAAGATTACTTAGTGGCGATTCGATTGGTTTAGATTTTGTTAGATTTCAACAAAACAACCAGAACACTAGAGGAGCTGGCAATTGTTAGTCTTCCTTGATTTTGTTTTGTTTACATTTTGTTACACCAATTTATCAAAAGTCATTGGTCTATGCTGATAATAAAATAATATATTTAGTGGCAAAACTTAAAATATTCTGTTTTCAGTTTCCATGAAAATAAACTACATTCTATTTCACATAGCTTTATAATTGAAAAGAAAAAAAAAAGGTTTATTAAGGTAATCATTTACATGGTCACATTAAATAAAAACACAAGCATGCCATTAAAATAAAAGCACTTTGTCTGGTCAAAAAGAACATATAATATTATATGTAAATATAAGTTATTTAAAAATATGCAAATGAAAACTGCATTTTTTCATCACTGGGCTTGAATCAATCTAAAACATAATAAGTAAATAAATAATATCAGGTTTCAGACATCATATGTGTTGGTAATGAGACACACTCTTCTTTTCTGGTTATGGTAAATTCTCTACTCTTTTTTTCTCAGACACACACAACTATTAAAAAGGAAAAGCCTGAGTGACATCACCAAGTCACAGTAATGAACCATTCAGGATGGTATGAGTTGTGTCCTTAAAAAAATGAGGGAAATGGAAAATTAGAGGACAAAAAAGAAGCCTTTGGATTCACATCCAGCAGCTCCAGTTTGGTCTAGGTCATACAGGCTCCTTGTAAAGTTAAATTAGACTGATGAAATCTAGAGCCCTTAGAGCCCAAGGCTATTTTATCATCTCCCAAGATGAAGAAACTTATGTTTGTGTTCTAATGTGCATCCACTAAACTGTTTGGATGCTGCAACGTACAATCAAATCAGAGGAGGAAAGAGTTTCTGACTCCAGCTCTGGTGAATCACCTGTCATCTGACTCAAATGAACACTTATCTAGACAGTCCTTATTTATAAAGTGCTTTACAAACCCAAAAATTACAGCAAAAAATCTTTATCACATCAAAATAACAATGATTTAAAAAACAAATATGAACCATAAAAAATGCATGTGCTCTAACAGAAGTTTGTAGAATTAAATAAAATGTTGAAAAGACCCCAAAATATTTTATCTGTGTTTGCTACAACAGAAAAAATCCAGTGTATGGCTGAGGCCAGGAAAGTTTTTTGAATGGATACAGGTGGAACAGCATTCCCCTCACTGTCAAATCTACTCCCTCCACTGAATCTTTTAAAACTAGACTTACGAAACATTTTTTCATTGGTATTTGAGAATTCTGAATTGCTCACCGTCTCTTTTGTGGCTTTATTGCCACTCTATGTTTAGCACCTATTAACATGTATTTTAATTTTAATTATGCATTCCCTTATGTTTTTATCTATTTTATATTTCACAGAGCACGTTGGTTAACATGAGTTGTTTCATGTGCTTTATAAATACACTTGAGTTGAGAACTTGAAAGAATCACTTTCAGCTGTTGGATCTTCTCAAAGCAGTTTTGTCAGAACTAAAGATGTCCTCAGCAGCACTTCATACCTGAAAGTCAAACACATTACAGCAGATAGAAATGTTTTTTTTTTTAAATTTGGAACCACTAAAAACTACTGGTTTCACACTGAAGTTTTTGTAACTTCACAATACAATAGTTCATTTTAGGTTAAAACGAATTGTTAGTGACTTACTAGTTCTTTCCTGCTTTTAAGGAGGAGTCAATGCAAATGTTTCATTGCCTTCTACATTTATTTGTCTGACTGCTTAGAATATGACAGCATAGTGGGCAGAAACAGTTATACATGATGGACTACTGGACAGCACTGCTACTTTTAACTGTCTGCTGGGCAGGTGAAATGCTTTGCTGATGCTCTTATATTTCTTTAATTTATGATAGTACTTTCTTTGTCATGATGTCCCTTTTTATTTTGGTTGACAGGTGTTGATGGTCAGACTCTGACACAATCTGAACCAGCAGTTAAAAGACCAGGAGAATCCCACAGACTGACCTGTACAGCATCTGGATATACCTTTGGAGACTACAGTCTGGTCTGGGTCAGACAGGCTCCTGGAAAACAACTGGAGTGGATTGCTTACATATACTGGCGTGATGGCAGCACTTCCTATTCTCAGTCAGTTCAAGGCCGGTTTACCATCTCCAAGGACAACAGCAAACAGCAGCTGTATCTGCAGATGAACAGTCTGAAGACTGAAGATTCTGCTGTTTATTATTGTGCTCGAAATCCACAGTGACTGAAGTTGTTTAAGCAGCTGTACAAAATCCTACAGTCCTCATCATGATATGTTTACCTTGCATCATAATTGCAGTATAATGAAAACATTATCCATACTAATACTAATAGAATTAAAACTAATCCTGCTGTAAAGTCTCTATTGCACTTTTCTGAGAAGTTCATTACATTTCTCTCACCTAAATCAGAATCAGAATACTTTATTAATCCCGAAGGAAATTAGGGTTACAGCAGGCAGCACGCTAATGGCGCATGCGCACTTACAAAGGAACCTTCTGACCAAACTTACACAAACAACACATTGGGAAGCCATGTCAGAGAGGTAGGCTGATGGGTAAAAAACAACGAAAATACATAACATGAGGTGAGAGGAGGAGAAAAAAAACTCCATTCAGACTGAGCTCCTAATGGGAGAACAGTTTGATAACAGAAAAAAACACCTCAGCACAAAAAGCACATGACTGTCAATGCATCATAGAAACACAAGACAAGCAACAGGGGCGGGTAAAGGGTAAGAGAAAACCGGTGTAGACAGCGCATCCGGTCCTGCAGCATGTCTGCGCTGGTCCAGTCGACCGCCATCTTCCCCTGGAGGGGACAAGCATCGATGGCGTTTGGAAAGGGAGGGGGTTGAGTGTATATCAGTGTATGTGTATGTGTGTGTGTGTCCAGAGTTCAGCTGAGACAGTGTCCTTCGCCCTGCCAGGTTAAGTAAACAGTCTTCCAGCCAACCCAGGTGGCCTTGCATAGGGGAGGAACAGTCTAAGCACAGTCTGTTATCAGGGTGTTTTTGTTCAGCTCCAGCCTTGACACCACAGCTGGCGCCGAAGTGGTAGCCACATGAAGTGATGGTGGTTTTTACTTTAGTGCGAACAACTCATGTGAACTTCAAAGCTGTTCTAACAGTCCGACACTGGTCTCTCAATCTCCCGTTGGAGAGCCGTGAGCTTCTCCACCATTCAGGTCTTCTGTAGTTCCATGAGGACCTGAATTAGCTGAGAGAAAATGTACTTTTGATAATGGAAGGTGATTCCATTATTAAAGGTGTGAATCACACAAACACTAAATTTATAATCCATTACAGTGTTCTGACAAATCCAGTGATCTTTAAATGCTGTATAAAATAAACACACATAGTTTTATGATAAATATGAGGATCAATTTACAGCAGTGTTTTTAATGCAGGGAGAGGGATAAAGGTACCTTCGGCTGTTCACCATGAGAGATAGCTCTGAATATTTGATTTGGCTGATTCTAACAGAACTTCCAGGTAATTTTTCTCTTCTTGGGCACAAGACAGGGACCATGTAGACCACTACACTACACCTTCTAACAATTTAAGTAAAGTGTGTGACGGTGGATCAGTGAGGAAACAAAGCGGCTCACATCAGTTCAGCTTCATGACCAAAAATGTTGTCTGCAGTTCTGATACTGCAGCTACATCCTATTTTACTGGGTTCACTCAAATAACACATTAGAAACACAAAGTACTTTAATGAATGATGGATACATTGCTGATTTCTGTTTCTATAGATTCTTTTCAGTGACCCTTACACACAGACAGAGAAACTATCAATAAATAATTAAACATAAATAAAAACACGTTTCAGAATCTCGACTCAAAAATAATGTTGCAGATTTTATCAGGACACTAGAGGGCAGTTGGTGTTCAGTCTGTCCCCTTAGGAAACAATTACTGTAAATCAGCAATGTCTCTGGGCCACAGTGACAAAAACCTGCACAAATATTTAGGAAGGTATGATCAGAGTTTGGAGAAAGACAATGCTACATGTGATTTGTCACAAATCTTGATATGTAAATATGTGAATTTGATAAATATCTCCCTGTGCCAATGCTACTCTCTTATCATTGAAAATAAATAAGTTTGATTATTTTACAACTTGTGAATGACACTGTCATTAAAAATCTTAAAAATGAATGAAAGAGAGAATGAATGAGAAGATTACTCTAAGAGAGATAAACTGGGCAAATCCTCCTCTGAGCTGAAAACATGAGGTCAGACATTGCAGATATGTATTATAGATAGACTACTCATAAAAGACGACATTTACCAAGTATGAAAGAAGGCAGTAGACAGAGGACTGATACAGATCTTAGATCTTTGTTTGTTAAAACAGCAGATGTGTGCAGCAGCAGCCAGTACTCAAGAACCTTACAGTAAATAGTGAGATTCCTTTTTTTTCAATGCCTGTACATTTTGTTAATGTGCAAACTAGTGTAAATATGGCTTCACATTAATTATTTAATATTTTAAATGTCCTAGTTTTAAGGAGGAGTCAATGCAAATACTTAGATGTCTTTGACGTCTATTTAACTGCCTGCTGTCAAGTGTGGAGAGAATAGTGGACAGGCAAAGACACAGTCAAAAATAATGGACTTTATGACACTGTTGTTACTTTTGATTGTCTGCTGTGCAGGTAAAACTCCCCACTGAAACTCTTTTCATATTTTCTAACTGATTATGAATTTAAATTATGCTTCAGTCATTGTTTGTTTATTTCTGTTGACAGGTGTTGATGGTCAGACTCTGACAGAATCTGAACCAGCAGTTAAAAGACCAGGAGAATCCCACAGACTGACTTGTACAGGATCTGGATGTAACTTTGGTGGCTACAGTATGCACTGGATCAGACAGGCTCCTGGAAAAGGACTGGAGTGGATTGCTTATATTAGCAGCAGTGGGGGAACCACTTACAGTCAGTCCAAGGCCGTTTTACCATCTCCAGAGACAACAACAGACAGCAGGTGTATCTGCAGATGAACAGTCTGAAGACTGAAGATTCAGCTGTTTATTATTGTGCTCGACACTCACAATGACTAAAGTATATTGGGCAGCTGTACAAAAACATATGCTTTCCTCATCCTAACTGCATGTTTCCTGGAAACCCTTCACATTTAACTCTGTTTCAGTTGTTATGTACTTTTTTGTAGATTTGAGTTAAATCTCCCCTTTATAGGCTACATATAGCAAAGGTTGTGTCCCTATTGAGAGAACACAAAGCCCTTAATGAGAGGGAAAATAGGAGTTGAAATTGTTTTTAGCTCCTGCACAATTACTTTTTGAAATTAACCTTTTACATCTGTATACATATACAGACACACACACACATACCTACACGACACACAGACAAGGTACTCTTTGTTCAAATGTATGCCTATGTAAGACGTCATATGTTAATGGACTTATGCATATTCATGTAACCTCAATAAAGAACAGTGCTACAGGGGAAGCTGGCTGAGAGAGACTGGGGTTCAAGCGGAAGGAAAGGCGTTCGTCACAGTTCTCTCCCTCGTGCACGAGATCACACAAAGAGCTCTGCTTGGTGTCCAACGCTTTTTGTTATTGTAGTAGAATTGTCTCTAATTGTTCCAGTGAGGGGTTTGTGCTAGACAGACCCATCAAAAACCACAGGTCATAGAGAGGTCAGAAGGCACTGCGAGGTTCCCAGATCAAATTTATGTTCTGTACTTGTATGGGTTTATGTCAACTTTCTCCCACAGACCAAAGACATGTTTGTTAGAATGACTGGTCATTCTAAATGTATTTTTAGGATGTGGCCTGTAGTTAAAAGTCGTTAGTAAGACTACAAACCAGGGCTCGCAAAATTTCAAAATCCCTGGTAGCCCTTCGGGCAGGCACTCTTCAGTTTTTGGTAGCCCAAAATAAATTTAAGTAGCCCGAATAAAAAAAAAAGAGGACAATTTTTTGATTGATGTTTTGTTTCCTTTACAATATTATATTTTAATGTATAATATTGTAAAGGAAACAAAACATCAGTCTAAAAATATTTAAAACACAAATTACAACAACAATTTCAACCATCAACTCAAATATTTGGTTCTAATTGAACAGAAATTTCTATGAACTTGCAAGAACTGTGTACAACATGAATCAGTCTGTGTCAGATCCTGAATTTGAAATTTCCACTGAAATCACGGGTAAGAGGCAAGTGAAACCAAGCAGTGGTAGTTCACTCTTTGCAACATAGTACCCTATTCTAAACAGATTTTTCAGGACGTCTTGTTATGCTTGGTTTACTTTTAGTATGCTTTTTGCAATTGGTGTTTGTTCTGGGAAAGATACTGCAGACTGAGCAATAATGTATTTCTTGCATTTCTCATGGGTTCTGATGGAGTCTTTCTGAAAATGACTGGTCCCAGTAACAAAGGCGCTTGTCGACTCAGAAATCGAGGGAAACTCACAACACACCCGGCAGAACATTATGTTATTTAGCTCGTCATATTCCAGCCACATAAATTCTTTTGTCCATGAAACCAAAAAAGCTGCACTTTCTTTTTCCCTCATTGTCTGATTTGTTATAACTTTTCCGTTTTGTGGTCGGCTTTTCTTTGGCTGCCCCTTCTTCACCCTGACCTCTCTTGTTTGGCTCTGCAGAACTAAAATACCTGCCTAAAGCCATCTGCTCTTACACACATACTTACCTAACGATCAGCAATTCTCTGCGCAATCAACCTGTATCACATGTTTAAGCTTGCTGCAGGAGATTTCACTTGTCATGTTTGATAGTAAGCTAACAATTGATAAGACGATGTCAGAGGAATTGGTGCGCAGTTAATCTGTGACTTACCAATTAGTGGTGCCGCTCTCTACACACAGTTCGCGCGATCGCAAAGTGAAAGTGAAAGCAAAAAACAAGCGCAAATTCAAACGCGATTTCAATGTGTCACATATTGACAGTGGCTCATCGATGCCGATGACATAATTACTCATCTACATTTGTGAAAGAATGCAAAAGCATTGACATCTTTTTCATTCCTATGGTAGCCCGACGGGCAGGGTTGAGATGGATTTTGGTAGCCCGACTGGAAAAATCGCTAGCCCCGGGACGTCGGGCTAGCGATTTTGCGAGCCCTGCAAACGTGCTATATAAATGTGAACAGTGTACATTTGCAGGCACACATTCCTGTAGCGAGTTAAGTCAATTTATTTTGAGATAACTGAAAGTTAATTGAGATTAAAACAAAGACAACAAAGATGGATTGGTAGATTTTGAAGACAGCTGAGCTGAGTCATTTGGGAAACACATACGAAACTCACACGTGCAAAGTTTCCTCCCACTGCACAAAGTAGTGTGAAATAAGATTTTTCTTTTTAGTATTCTGTATTCTATGTTTTGATTAAAGCTGGTATAATTATGAGTTTATTATTATTTAATGATTTTAATGTTTATACATGTTTATATAATAAAATACTTCCAGCGTGTTTTACCATTTCCCTTTTCAATAAAAGGGATATAGGAATAGTGGCCATCAGTGCTGCCAGGTTCTGTTATGTTTGGGCTCAAATTGGACTCTAAAATCGAAATCAACAGACCAACTGCAGTTTTACAGTTTTTGTAAAGAAACAATGAGGTAACTAAAAAAAAAGGCAAATGGCTCAGAAGAGGGGTCCTACAAGTGGAACACAACTACACATCTACCAGAGAAGAGGGGAGTTATTATGAGTGGCCAAGGTGAGTATGAAAGGATCTTGCAATATATGTGATAAAGACCTTACTGTACATTTTTGTTTCTTGGATAGATGATCTGTAGGGGTTATTGGTAGGTAAATAGAATTCAGAAGTGGCTGTGAAACTGCAATAGCGGAGAGTGGGCACTGCATTTTCTAAATCGTCTTAGTAGTTCTTGTCTATCGATAAATGTGTAACTTTTACACTTTACATTTATTTGTAAGTTGTAATTGAAATTAAAAAAACCCCAAAACAAAACAGTTTCGTATGGATTGACTGTCGTTCTGTGCTAGCCCTGTGTCAGGCTGGTGGCCTGTCCAGGGTGTACCCTGCCTCTTGCCCTATGATACCTGGGTTGGCTCCAGCCCCCGCACCACTTTGTTAAGGATAAGCAGGATGGATAGATGGACTTTCTGTAACATTTACAAAAGCTTTTGCCACCTGTCCAGCTTGTGCCCCACATGCACCAGCTTATCGCTGGGTTGGATTGGAAGAAGAAAATCTGTGGATGGATGGCCAAAAGCCTCCATGACACATCTTTTTGTAGAATGGAACAATTATGTTTACTATTGTGGAAAAAAATAGATTTTCAAATATCTAAATTCAAAAACACATATGATATAAGACAGTCAGAATTCGTCATGTACAGGAGTTTGAAGAAAGCTAAAAGTGAGGTAAAACTGGATAAAGATATTCTTTTCTGAAAATATCACCATTTATTGTAGACACAGTAATTATATTAGGAAAAATACCTAAATTCGAAACAAAAGACTGCATTTACTAGATATGATAGAGGCCAGTAGACAGAGGATTGATAGAGGCAGTGTCCTTGCCAGCTATTGGATTTTTTTTGTGAGCTGTATTAACCACACAGACATATTCCACTTACAAAATTCATTTGACTATAGTGTTTTCTTATAGCTTGCAAGAGTTGTTTGATATATCCACATTTGCTTTCATCATTTAAAAGGCCTGAATACACAGTTACTCTTCATTTGATGCAACATTGCATGACTTTTTCAAATGTTAAGGAATAATTTGAAACTACATTTTCTGTAAATTTTGTAAATGTGGTTTTGAAAAGGAATTTTGGAAAATTAATTTCAGTTTTTAATTTCAGGCTCATTTTAAATGTAAAGTATTCATTGAATTGAATTGAATTTATTTGTCGCATACACAGTCATACAACGTACAACACGCAGTGAAATGCTTGTGTCTAAAGATCGCGGATGGGGGGGGCAGGCTGCAGATGTAGTCATGCCAGAGAAAAATCAGTGAAAGTACACACAAAAGGGGACAAGAGGAGAAAAAAAGAACTCTACTTGAACTGAGCTCCTAACTGGGAGACCAGTTTGAGGACAGTCCAAAAAATATCTTAGCACAAAAAAAGCACATGAATATTTACATTAACACCATGTAAAGCACATGACACACATCAGAGGCGTTTGGGATGGGGGAGGGTGGGTGAGTGCGTTTCTGTGTTAGTGTACGTGCGTGTGTATGTGTGTTGTTCTTAATAGTGATGGGATGTCCGGCTCTTTTTAGAGAACCGGCTCTTTCTACGGTGGCCCTGAAGTGCAAATCACACCAAAAAATTGCTAAACACAACAACAAAACTGTGAGGCCCTGAAGTGCAAATCACACCAACAAATTGCTAAACACAACAACAAAATTGAGAAACACAAAAACAAATGGAGAATCACAAAACAAAATTGAGAAGCACAAAAACAAAACTGAGAATCACAAAATCAAATTAAGAAGCACAAAAACAAAATTGAGAAGCACAAAAACAAAACTGAGTCACAAAATCAAATTAAGAAGCACAAAAACAAAATTGAGAAGCACAAAAACAAAACTGAAAATCACAAAATCAAATTAAGAAGCACAAAAACAATACTGAGAAGCACAAAAACAAAACTGAGAATCACAAAATCAAATTAAGAAGCACAAAAACAAAAGAAGAATCACAAAAACAAATTGAGAAGCACAATTACATTAAGAAAACCGGAAAGGGTAGGTACCAGTCGGCAACAGGAGACATCACTGATTGGACGTCCGCGCTGTTCATCTTTGGAACCGGAAGTTACTCTGCCTGTAGCGCATTTTTTTCAAACATGAACATTAGCGGTGACCCAAACATAGCTGTCGCTATTCGAGAATATTTTGATTCAGGACATACATACGAGGTGATACTGGATATGCTCAAGTGTAATCGTGACATTTCAATTAGTATGCGTACACTGAAAACGCATTTAAAAGAATCTGGACTGTACAGACGAGGCAACTATTCTCCACTTCCTGAGGTGAGGCGTGCCATTTTGTCCGAGCTTCGAGGACCAGGACAATTGTTTGGATATCGGACCATGTGGCAAGTTCTCAAACAAAAACACAAGCTGCGTGTCAAGCGTGATGTAGTTATGAGGCTGTTGAGACAACTAAATCCTCAAGGAATCGCTTTGAGAACTCGAAGGAGGTTCACAAGACGCACGTATCACTCCATGGGGCCCAATTACATATGGCATGTAGATGGCTATGATAAACTGAAACCCTTTGGCTTGGCCCTGTCAGGATGTATAGATGGCTTTTCAAGAAGACTGATGTGGCTTGTGTGTGGAGCAACAAACAACAACCCAGCTGTTATAGCTCACAATTATATAAACTGTGTAAAGAGTCTTGGTGTGATACCAATGAGATTACGAACAGACTTCGGGACTGAGAATGGGACTATGGCAGCAATACAGTGTACCCTCCGTCACGCGCACACGGACTATTATGCTGGATCGTCAAGCCACAGTTACGGATCATCTACTGGGAATCAGCGCATCGAGTCATGGTGGTCTTATTTCAGAAGAGGAAGGTGGGTACATTTGTGTCTGGTAGGTGTAAGCTACAGTGAAAGCTGATCAGATTGTTGTTTTTTTTTACATGCATTTAAGAAAATAGAGTAGCGTCCTGCTGGACGTGTTGAAAAGTTGGATGAGATAGACGTTAACAGCCGTCACTTTATTGCAGGAACTCAAAATGGTCACTGTCAGCTGTTGTGCCGAAATGAGCATGCTTGCCTAGATTTAACGACGCCAATACAAAATGAAAAACTCAGACCAAACTCTCCACTCCTCACAATCAACACACAGAACAGAGTGAAAAGAATACAGCATTTTTAACAAGAACATTACTGCAGGGTCGCTACAATATTTATGGAAAACTAATATGCATTACTTTGTTTGACATCCATTTGTGGCATGTTTTAAATGGGACCAAAATGTAACAAACCCTATAAAATGACCAAGAACAAAGCTAAATTTATTCTTAAATATTAATTATATACCCAGGTCTCAGTTTTGGATGGACTTTTTTGGAGACCTAAGAGACTCTGGAAACTTAAATGGAAGCCACGAAGACCAATGCTTGCTGAGATTCTGCTTCAGAGGGGTTCTACAGAAAGACCTGGATGAATGCAAAGACCTCTGGAACAAACACAGGATCCGGCCAAGCAGACTTGCATCGTGTCCAGGGGGGATTCCAAACGAACTCTATCTCTTGCCTCACAGGTATTTGAGTTCTTAACAAAATTAATTAACCTTTTGCATCAAACTAAATGCAAGGTGTTGTTATTGCTTAAGTTGGTTAATATATATTCATAATTTTACACATAAGTATGATAGAGCAGTTTATAACATGTCACTGCATGCGTTGATTTATATAGTTCCATATTGTCAGCAAAAAATCCTTCACTGTTCTATTTTCATTTTGCAGATATGGTTCAAGAGACTGTGGATTTGCTGTTGAGGAGAGGGAACTGGATGTGTTTCCCGAGGAGGGGCTACCGGTTGGATTGTGTGGTGATCCAAACATTGAGGAATATTTACAACAGGCTGTACAACAAAACACACTGCAGCAGCCACAAGACTGGGAATCGGCCACAGAACTGTATTTGGCCCTGAAGGACATAGCTGGGTTTTAGATACCAACTGAACTTCAGTTTGTAATGACATTTGTCAGAGTTACTCTGACAAAGACACACACGGTGTCGAAACGTTAGTTTCTTTCCTTTTTTTGCACCTAATAAAACCTTTGGACTTACTTGAGTGCTCCAGCCCTTCTGTTTTTCCTTCATTTTTTAATGTTAGTAGTGTTTCCTTTCCCTCTTGCTAAATTGAATATAATATTGTTTATAATATACAGCAACTGGCATGGATTTAAATATTAACATTTAACCACAAGGAAACATTTAAAATTTTCTTTAATAAAACCATTTACAAATAGTGTCCAGCATTTCTGTCACTTTTCCAACATACACAATATTCAGAAAAAACAACTAAAACAACTAAATGTTTAACAATATGGAAGTTGCTTGTCACATGAATGTGTTAAGTAGTAACTGTAACTTGATGACCTTGCTGATTTAAGAACATCCAAATCCTGGAGCATTTTGAATTCCAAAGTCCATGTTGGCCTTAAAGATGCTGTATGAGTCACAGATGGGTAGCTTCAGAGTATTTGCACAGGTGTTTGCAACTGGAAAAGGCGAATCACTTAAAAACTGGATGCATGGTGGTGGTGTCATTCCTGCCGGTGGAACTGCCGTCAGCCCTGTGGCAAACATCATCAAATCTTCCAGACACACTGCTGTTGCCTTCTCTGAAAGAAGAAAGTAAACACTGTAGTACATTACAGAAAATGTATTTCCTTACCTCTCCTTTCATAAAACTATAAACAAATAAAAATGGCCATTCAAACCTTCACAATCAAGGAGATAATCTGCCCAAAAGCCAAGTGTTAGGACCTCCTTATGCTGCTTGTTGCTTCCTGCTGGGCTGAGATCTGGTCTGAACATGCTCTCCAGTTCTGAAGCAGTCAGGGCCTTGGCAGAGAAGCACAGGAGTGGGGCCAGCACACTGGAATGTTATTGCAGTGCACTTAAAAAATTCAGACTTTCCAGTCCATCTTTAAATCTGCAAAGGATAGACAAATAACTAATAATTGGTTTATAGCTATAACTATTGCAGTCTTCTAAATTGTGTTTAAATGTCTTTACCTACTAGATCTTTCATTATAAATTTGGACAGATTTCAAATGCATAGAATCACTCATACACAAAAACAATTCATAGTGCTCAGAAATTAACTGTGACAGCAAAAAAAGAAGAGCTCATTGGGATTTCAGCATTTAAAAAAAAATAGTGCTTTCACACTGGAATAAACAAGTGTGTCAAACAAGGGATCACCTCTTTTTATAAATAACTGAAAAATTAATCATGTTGCATGACTATGATTATTATGGGTCATTGTGAACAATAAATGTATACTAAATTAGAGTTCTAGTGTCAAAAGGTTAATAGCGTGCGACAGTGGCTCAGGAATTAACTTGTTGTTCATCAGATCACACGGATGCTACTGAATCAGTTTTTTCATATACATCTGAAGGTCTGAAAATGTCAGTGGCTGCTGTGATGAGCAACTGGCCATCCTGAATTTAAAAGGAGTAATGAGTTTACCGTTGAATGACACTTTGGTTTCTTTCAATGATGTACCATCTGAGGTACTCCTCCACAAATGCTTGTTTCTCACAAGGCTTGACGTTTCTGAGGCATCCAGCAGTTTGGAAGATTGTGCTGTTTTGCAAAATAAGATCATGCAAAGACTCCTCTGATTCAGCTTTCAGGACCTATAAAAAAAAAAGGTTTACTGTAAGAAAAACAAAAATATAATTTTCACTACTTTTACGATTCATTCAAACATTTGATTAAAAAAATAATCAATTTGTTATTTCACTTGTGTTGTTGGGAGGTGGAAATCTGTCCTTTCAGATTACAGAATCTACCTTGAACCTACTTTCAAGATATGATCCAACCCGGATAACTTTTATCCTGATTAAATCTTTTAAACTGGCCCCAAGTGTCTTCTAAGTAAACCCATTCCCTGAGCCTAGGTAATTTTCTACCTGATGTAGAACTTTTGTGATCTCCTCATCTTGCACATCTTCTACAGTGGCGCTGAAACTCTGATTCCCTGTGATGTGGTTGACCAGGTTCTTGGAGAGGAAATGTGGTGCTGGTCCCCCATGCACAATGGATACAGCGATCATCTTTCCTGCTAAAAAGTACTCATTTTGCCTGGCAGCTGTTATACAGGGCACATAATTATCATGGTTAATTGCTATTAAATATGCTAATGAAAAAATAAGCCAATTTTTATTAAAATTTCCATTGTAATAATTACGGAGAAAACATCCACCTCTTGAATTATATACAAGATAACGGCTCTCTGGAGGTCCATCAAAGATGGGGCGATTTCTCAGACTGCCCATAAGAAGTGTGAGGAATTCACGCCTCGGGCCACCTGTATCCAAACCTTCTTCAAAGCTGCCAGCATCATCATTAAACTTGATGAACATGTCGTAGTTGTCAGAGTATGTGCTGCGTCGAAATCCTCTAACAGCTCCATCCCATACAGCTGACCTTGATATATTGAACCTGCTGACCTTCTTGTGGTCAAGTTCCAGTGCCAAATTTGCAATAATTTCATGTGCCTGCAAATTGGTGTCTCTAAAAAAAAGGGAAACTTTTTTTTTAAAGGTGTATATACTTCTCTCATGATTGCATGATGTCTTGTACAGAACAAGATGGCGGTTAATTGGATTCAAATGTTTAAATTACTAACACAGGTTCTTCTGGGGGCTCAGCTTTGGCTTCGTTAGGAGTAGGATCTTCATCATCAATCACAATCGGATCAAACAGCTGTGTGTAGTTTCTGCAGAGTGAAAACATGTACACAAAGAGTAGATGCAAAAAGACAAATGCATAAACATGCAGTTCCAGTTTTATAGAACGATTCTACTATTTTTTTTTCTGAAGAATCTAATGTAAAAGAGTCAAACTACATACATTTACAATAATTGTGTGTATATATTTTGTGCAACCCTCTGGAATAATTACTCAAGATACAACGCACCTGTAACAGGAGCTCTCGACAGTGAGGCATTCAGTAGTGCCTGTATCGTTTTCTTCTTCCAAATCTATGACCTGGAAATACAGAAATGAGGATGAATGAAAATTCATATTTGACCAATTGATAATTATTTTAATATAGGGAGCCTAAGTCTCCTCCCCTTCTGGTCTGCTCATGGGTCCCTGAACAAAAGAAAAATGAATGGAAGTGAATGGAGCTATAAAAGTTATTTTCTGGTCTGCTTTGCCTTACTCTCTGAATCACACATATGTTGTACTTCAATTTAAATAATAAATAATTGTGTTTCGACTATGTCTGTAATGTAATTTGAGATTTGTTAGCTTGTAAAAATTCGTCATTAAAATGACTACAAGTCAGATGTCGCAAATATGACGTCGCCTCAGAAGCTTTTCTCCCCCAGCGTAGCTGCTAATTATCACATGGCCAGATTTATAGTGGTTTTCTCCACATCATCCTGGAAGAAGGATTCGAAGCTCGCTAAACAAAACTAAGCTTTTCCTCTTCTCTGTGTCTGGTTCGATGATGTCAATTTTGTGAGACGAACATTTACATTTCGCCACGTCTTTTCAAACAAAACCTAAAATAACCTTTGCCACCTGTCGCTTAAGCACTTTTTGGCATCAAAATGTGTTTATATACTTCACGGACATCATATTTTAAATCCATGGCACACATCAAACGGGATCAGAAAATAATTTTTATTGGCTCATAGACTCCTATTTTTTTAGCAGTAGGGGACCCATGGTCCGGAAGTAGATGGATGTACCTTAGGTTCCCTATCCCAATAGATTATCTAAAGGTACAATAAGTAAGAATGAAATAAGAAGAACATCCTGTGGTCAAATTTGTGTACTACAGTCTATCTTTATAAACAAACGAGTGACTCTCCCTCCTCCCGTTCCATGAGTTTCATGGCTACGGATCAGCGCCAGAAGATTCTAGATGACAAAGACGAGTCATACACAGTTAGTTTCAATGTAACCTTCCTTATAACATGATTGAGACATTAGACTGCTTTGTGATTATTTCATGTACCGGTATGACTTATTGTACCTTTAAGGGGTGGATGTTATAATCTATTGATAGTATGAAAATTGAGGATGTGAAATGCATTGTATAATAACAATGAATGTAATAAGCAAACAGTGAATCGTTATCTAATTGCAAAGTAAAGGCGGTGGAGATTGTCTGCTGCACTGTTTTACTACTAAAATAGTTTACTGACCTGGTAGCCTGGCTGCCCCTGGGTGGGTCCGGGACGGGCGTGAGGTTCTGGGGGCGCTCCGTCTCTGGGCTGGGGCCCTGGCCGGGCCTCGGGGGCTCGGGTCCTGGTTGGTGTGTTGCTGGGGTTGTGGGCGGGTGGGTATATGGGGGCCCAGTCCTGGCGCAGGGCGCCGCCAGTGTATCGAGCCACCTGGGGGACTCTTCAACTGGTGGGGGAGGTTGTCACATCTTGCAGGAGCTTTCCTCTCCTCAGAAATTCTCTCTGCAGGAGGGGGAGATATAGGAGAGGTGGAGGAAGATCTCAGCCTGGGCGTCTATTGTCTTGTGTAGTCTGGAAGATGAGTGGATGATGGGGTGGGTGCAGTTTTCTCTGTAGTGGGGTCGGGTGGGCTGTCCCGGGCTCTGTGGGGCCGGGCGGCGCCGCTGCACTGGGCCCTGGTCCGGATGGGCCTGGGCCCCCGTTCCCTGGCGGGTTGCAGAGCATGGGGGTGCCTACTGGGGTCAGCGGGGGAGCTGGACCCAGGGAGGGGTCACTTGCCCCTCCCTTTTTTCCCTCCCCATCTCCAGCTGCCTCCCTCTTCCCGCTCCACCACAATCACCCACACATGCAGGGCCTTGGGGTAGGGGTGTGTCACCAGGGTGCAGAGGAGGCATCCCCCCCTCTGTCCCCTTCTGGCTGCCTCTGCCTCAATTTTATCTCACAACTTAGACATTCACATTACTCACACTCTCATAACACATACATATAGGATCTTGGGGGTGGGCTCACAACACGGACTCCAAATTACCATCAGGGTGTACACCTCACCCCTGGCGTCGTTGCCCACCTCTCAATTTTAAATACACGTAGACATTGAGGGCTATCAGGAGGGGCTATGCGCTTACCTGCTGCTCTCTGGCAGGTAGCTCCATGCCCTCCTGGGTTTTAATTGCACCTTAGAACACATATACATCAACACTACATATGAGCGGGTAGAGGGAGGTTTGGAGTCTTCTCACACCCCCGGTCTCTGCGGCCTGCTGGAGCGGGGGGGCTAGGAGGAGGAGTTGGCCGTCCGACTGGGGTCTGGTGTGTGGGGCCTCCCTGCTGCTGCGGAGTCGGGGCAGTCTGCTTCTCCCCACTGCAAGGAAAAGGGTAACACCACCTGGGTCTGGGTGCAGTTTCCCCCTCCAGGGGCAAGGGTACCTAGACCCGGTTCTTAGAGTACGCTTGGGGAATGTGATTGTGTGTACAGCGTCTCTTTATGTCTGTCTCCACGTTGGTTGAGTGTGGAGTAATTGCCTATGAGAGCATGAGGGTGGGAATGGATGTTTGTATTTGAGTGTGCCTGTATGTCTGTGTCTATATGTCAGGTTGGGTATCAGACGCCACCTCTCTGGGGACATCTCAGGTCCTCCAAGGTTTGGAGGCCTATCTCCCCCCACCACTTCCCCTGCCGGTGGCAGACGCCCTCAGACATCGATGCGTTGGTGGTTCTTTGTGTCCGGGGGTGGGCGTCCAGGTACACACCGGCTCACTCCTTGGTGGCTGCTTATCGGGGCCTGGAACCTGGGGCTCGCTCGGGCCACTTCGGGGGTGGGGTGCCCTCGGCCTCTCGGCCTGGGGCTCGGTCACTCAGGCACAGCTGGCTGCCGGCGGAGCTCACGGGCACGTCACTGCAACCCCCCCTGGCTTCTGCTCCGTGGCTGCTGAGTGATCCCTCATCTGGGACTCTCCTCAGCTCTTTCTGGGACAGTGGCGCGGCTGCCCCTCTGTTGGTCTTCCTTGGTCTCTTGTGTTCTGGGGGCCTCTGGATGTCTGGAGTTTTGATCTCCTCCATACCTGCTTCATGCCCTGGAGGATGGGACTGTGGCCCCCCACACCCTCTAGCAGATCATTACATTAAGGAACCTTTTAAATACAAGCGCGCTCATGCTCACAGGTGTACACACAGGTGATCACACACACTAACTACACCCTTTTTGGCTCCTACCTCAAAGCACACTGTGCGCTGTCGATCTTACGTGCTGCACAATAATGTTTAATATTAAGTATTTAGTGTTATATTCCCGATCGATATATGTATTTTTTGTCTGCTTATTTTGTTGGTCCATCAAATGGACCATTACGGCAAGGCTGGGATGGTCCATTTGGTAAAGTAAATCTGTTGGGCATCTTTCTTCGCCTTTAGACAATAATTCTGATGGCAAAAGAACCAAACGGGACAGATTTAAAAAAACAAACAAACAAACAAAAAAAAACCTAATAAAATAGTTTTTTACCTGTTGTACTTCATTAGCAAGCACAAGATCCCCAGCACCCTTCCTTAGAGAACAAAGAAAAGCATTTTTGTTGTGTACTGTGAAAATATTAATTGACACTTTGAAAATATTTAAGCATCTTGATTAACAAACAAGCAATACAAGTATTATGTAGTCCATGTTCCAAAAACCATATACAGAATGAATGACAAAAGTGTATATCTCATTAATACAAAGTGTAGGCAAAAAAACAGTAAAAGATTACATGTTCTTAAAATATCACTTACTCATATTCTGCCGCTTTCTGTAAAGGACTGCTTTCATGTTGAAGTTCCCATGGCTGAAACAAACAAACAAACACACGCACGCGAACACACACACACACACACAAAATGTATTTCACATATAACTATTAACTGTTTTACTGAACTGAGGCAAATGGTGGTGGCTAAATGTTACGACCCGTCTAGGGCCAGGCCATAACATGAGCGAGGCACTCGCTTCCCCCCCAAGACCCAAGCAGCCACAGGAAACAAATCCGTTCGTTATAGTGATTTATTTACAAAGTGATAAATAAAAGAGGAACAACAAAACGGGAGTGTCAACACTTCAGGGTGAGCCAAGGCCAAAATAATAAACAGAACAAATCTACACAAATCCCGCACCCCTGACCTTACCAAAACAAAGTCAAAAATAAAGACAGAGTCTAACCTCCTTAACTAATTCAAAACAGGAGAAAAAACGGGTGATCAAAAGAAACGGCAGCTCACCCCTACCCACTCCACTTCCAACACTTTCAAGCCACACTGCAGCCAACGGCTGCCACAGTTACGCTGCTGGGTAATGAGGAGAGACGCGAGGCCCTCTCAAGCCGTAGCGCTTGAGAGGGACAAGCGCAACAAGAAAACTCTATAAAAAATTTTAAATTGTACTTACCAGTGTATCAGCAAGATCAAACTCAGAGGGCCTTTTAATAACAATCTCTGGGTCAGAGTCAGACAAGTCTGAGTTTTCTCCAACTACAAAACATGAAAACAAATCAAGCTAAGCTAACTAAATTCATACTAATGTATGAAACTTTATTTGATCATCAATAATAGATTAATACGAAAGGCATAAAGTTAGCATTGAAAACTCATGACTCAGTAGATCCAAAAATGGCTGAATTTCATGTTTCCAGGAAGAAACATAACATATACAAGCTAATTTAGGGAGCAATGGTGGCAGAGGAGTTAAAAGCCCGCCCTGTAATCAAAAGGTTGAAGGTTTGAGCCCTGCTCAGTCTGTCACAGTCGTTGTGTCCTTGGGCAAGACACTTCACCCTCCATGCCAGGTGGTGGTAGTGGGAGGGATAGGTGGCATCTGTGTACAGCAGCCTTGCTTCAGTCAGTGAGTCCCAGGACAGTTGTGTCCACATTGTAGCTAATCACCAGCAGTGTGTCAATGTGTGTGGGTGAATGACTGGTTTTGTTGTGAAGTGTCTTGGGGGGGTTGTAGAACCCTAGAAGGTGCTATATCAAATACAGGCCATTCACCATTTTAATGTAGGTATGCTATTGACTTGGGTGCTTTATGCGTAATGTTATCATTTCACAATTTCAAAATTAGCAGTTGTTGAAACTAAGGGAATGTGTGTCAAAATCCAAACAAACATTAGCAGCTTACCATCTTCAAAGTCACTCTTCAAGCAGATGAAAACAGTGATTCTTTGATAAGGCTTGCCAACTTCAGCCTTATAAGCCTCAAGTGTAAATGGTCTTTGTGTTCCAGGGACAGTAATGACCTCAGTGCCATCCGGATACAGAAGAAGGAAAGGTCCATCTTTTAGATCTTTGTTAAAGTCCTTCATTTTTTTAACAGCTTGATTGAGCAGACTTGTGGCAGTAGCGTCAGGGTCTGTTGTTAGGAAAATAGTTTTTCCACGGTATGGCTTCAAACCACCCTTTTTAATGGTCATCAAGCCGACATTTATCTGTAAGGAAAAAGACATGAACAATGGGCCAAGTAGATACTAATATGACTCTAAGCAGATCTATTCAAACTTGAATATTTATTAACTGCAAAAGAGGGATCTTCCTGACAACCTAAATGTACAATTACTCGTAAACAATTGTTCTTATTCTGGATAGCTTTACTACACTGAACATTTTTTACACAACTCCCCTAAGGAATAACAAAAGAATGTCATTAGAAAATTAACCTCAACTTGTTTTCAGACAGAGCTAGCCAAACTACCTGAACCTTTCGTTTTTCCTTTTTCTTTAAGCCCTTCCTCCCTTCAGAAAACTTTTGCCTCTCTTCATTTTTCTTTTTTCTGTATTCTAAGAAGGTGCTGAAGGTTGGAGTCGGGCAGTTTGAGGTAGTCTGTGATGCTAAAGGGAAACAAAGGAAAAATGTACTACAATGTCACACATTAAAGACATTCATTCATGTGACATTCCATTGTCCAGACAACACGCAAATAAGGACAACACTGAATAATCTCACTAGAAAATTTCTACCAAGGAATGACAATGTAATTGATACTATTGACCAATACAATTCTACACCAGTAAGTTTTAATGTATAGACACATAATAGTGTTAGTTCCTAAAGTTAACCAAACATAATAAATGAACTAATTTATTATCGTTTCAGTTGTGGAAATGCTCAGAGGACTGTTCCACGAAGCAAGCTAATCCCAAAAGCCAGGCTCACTCTGAAAATCCAGGCTCGATTGCCCCAAATTCGGTTCCAGGAACGAGGCTAACCTGCAGTCTTTCTGCTCATTCATTATGCAATATGCTTGTGGACAAGTCTGGTCCGTGGCACCCTAGCTGCGAGGTTTGTTAACACTAGAACTGCCCTCAAACCTTCACTACTAGAAAGGTCTTGAGCAGTCATTTTGACAGCTGCGTGCATTTTCAAATGAGCCTCGATTTTCTGAGCTCGCTTAGTGGAACAGCCCTCTGGTCTGCTATGGTCTGGAAACAGCTAACGCTAGGCTAATGAATCAATAAATAACAAACATTTTATTATGCTTATTAACTTACTCAATGGGAGTGAAGTGTCTCCGATGCAAGATGCGTGATAAAGCCTCTCGCCACAGCCGCTGCAAAAGTTCGGTGACTCCTCAACCAGCTTTTTCCCACAGCTAGGACAAAACATTCCGCCGTTCTTCTTCAAACGAAATGCGCTACAGGCAGAGTAACTTCTGGTTCCAAAGATGAACAGCGCCGACGTCCAATCAGTGATGTCTCCTGTTGCCGACTGGTACCCTTTCCGGTTTTCTTAATGTAATTGTGCTTCTCAATTTGTTTTTGTGATTCTTCTTTTGTTTTTGTGCTTCTTAATTTGATTTTGTGATTCTCAGTTTTGTTTTTGTGCTTCTCAATTTTGTTTTTGTGCTTCTTAATTTGATATTGTGATTCTCAGTTTTGTTTTTGTGCTTCTCAATTTTGTTTTTGTGCTTCTTAATTTGATTTTGTGATTCTCAGTTTTGTTTTTGTGCTTCTCAATTTTGTTTTGTGATTCTCCATTTGTTTTTGTGTTTCTCAATTTTGTTGTTGTGTTTAGCAATTTGTTGGTGTGATTTGCACTTCAGGGCCACCGTATCTTTCAGCTCGGCTCACTAAAAAGAGCCGGCTCTTTCGGCTCCGAACCGGCTCTTCAGGTTGTTTTGTTGCTTTAATTTATTTATTATTAACAATAAAGAAAATTACTAATGTAAAAAAAGTGGTTTTATTTATATATGTTTATATGTGGTGGCCCCTAGAGACAAAACACGTACAAACTCCAAAGCATGTACAAACTCCAAAACACATTCCTAGCGTTAACTGAACTTCCAAAACAGAGCTACCTAGATCACTTAAATTACATAATTGAAAGCATATGTGTATTGTTTGTGTATTTATACACAAGCACTCATATATATTCAAATAATTTAAAAAAAATGTTCATTTACCTGTTACTACCACACACCAAATCCGGTCGTTGGTACTTGCTGGCTTGTGTAGCCACTAGGTAACAAAAGCTCAACACTGCGCCTAGCATCCTGGAGCACCTCTGTTGTGTTTTGGACGTGTTTTGGAGTTTTTATGTGTTTCTGAGTTTTTACGTGCTTCTGAGTTTTTACGTGTTTTGGAGTTTTTACGTGTTTTTCAGTTTGTACGTGCTTCAGGGGTTGTACGTGCTTCTGATTTCTTACGTGTTTTGAAGTTTGTATGTGCTTTGTCTCTAGGGGCCACTGTAAATATACCTTTATTTATTCACTCCACATAAAATGTAATAAGTCATATAATAAAAAAACAACTATTTACATTTCAACTTTTAAGTATTTAAATTTTCAGCTTTTTCCTTTTAAACAAATTTAAAATGAAATAACACAAAACACTGCAAACCACAACACAATTAAATATAAATTAAAATATGAAAACAAAAAGTAGATGCACATTCTCTGTCATATAGGCCTGCATGAATAAACTTTCTGAATCCTTTCTCATCTGCAACTGAAAATAGTTGTGGATGATTACTATACCTTTGTAATGTGACGTTATTGTCCCTGGCTCTCTTTCTCTGTCTCTCCCTCCGCTCTGTTCCTGTGCTACTGCGAGTGTAACTACCGCCCCTCCCCCCTCTGCCAAGCACAAGGCTCACGTGTGGAGTGAAGCGGAAAAAAAGAGCGAGAAAGGGTGAGAGAAGGAAAAAAAAACCCACGGCTCTAGATAAGGAGCCGGCTCGGGTCGTTCACGTAGAAGATCCGGCTCTAAGAGCCGTTTCGTTCGCGGCCGACACATCACTAGTTCTTAACCCTTTAATGCAGGAATTATGACATATAAGTATTTTTATTCATCTTTAGTCATAAAAAAATTGAACTTTTATGTGCATTTTGAACTTCATTTTTTTAAACATGTACTTTTTTCATTTTTTAAAACATGGCAGGGTATGGAGTGACACATCAGTGTCCAATGTATTGGTTTATGTGCAAGTCAACACTGACACAAATACAAGAAAACAGCCTTTGAATAGCTGTCCACTGTAGTGACCACTATACGTGAAAAGGTTAATGTCCATCACTGGTCACCAGGTCTATCAATTTCCCTTTGAAGAGCCGTGAGCTTCTCCAAGATTTTATCCGTATTGCGTTCATGTATTTCTACCTTTGATGTTTCCTATGCAAATACTGAGATGACTTCCACCTACTTATCTTACTGCTGAGAGCCTGCAGAGAACAGTGGACTGACAAAGTTTAACAAGATGGACTCTAAGACAGTGCTGCTGATTCTGACTCTCTACTGTGCAGGTTAAACTCTACTAAAATTATTTTAATGTTCTTTTTACATCTGCTGAAAGTTATTTAATTTTCTTTTCTTATCTGCCTGAATATTTCTATTGACAGGTGTAAATTGTCAGACTCTGACACAATCTGAACCAGTGGATAAAAGGCCTGGAGAATCCCATAAATTGACCTGCACAACCTCTGGATTCACATTCAGCAGCTACAGTATGGATTGGATCAGACAGGCACCGGGCAAAGGGCTGGAGTGGATTGCTGACATCACAAGTGGGGGAACCACTTACTACTCTCAGTCGGCTCAAGGCCATTTTATCATCTCCAGAGACAACAGCAGACAGCAGCTGTATCTGCAGATGAACAATCTGAAGACTGAAGATTCTGCTGTTTATTATTGTGCTCGATACTCACAGTGACTGAAAGTGTTTGAGCAGCTGTACAAAATCCTATTTGAAACAACATCCTTATTTTGAGTTTTGCTATTTTTTAAAAAAAGATTTAATAATAATAATAAAAACTTCTGCTAATGAAACATTTTTCCTGCTTTGCAACTATCCCAGCAATACACCTAATACAAAATATATTGAGTTTAATTCAATTCAATTTTATTTATACAGTACTAACTCACAACAAAAGTTGCCTCAAGGCACTATATATTGTAAAGTACAGACCCTACAATTATGAAAAAACCTGAGAAATAAAGAGATACAATCATAAAAACTCATGTGGCTTTGCAATGCCTTAAGGTAGTAAAAAAAAGCATAAATATAATAAAACAAATCAAAACAAAACAAGTGCAGGTTTCAACTGTTTAACTGTGGTTTCAACTATTGCATTTAAACCTGTCATCAGTCACTGAAGTTTCACATTAAAATGTATTATTAATTATTAACTAATTATTAAAAATTAATTGCATTTTGTGCAAGTGCACAGTCCTTTTATTGTAATGAACACCACGCAATTCCACAAAATTATGCAGTGTGTGGCTGCATCAGTGAGAGGGCAGAAGAGCTCATATCAGTTCAGCTTCAGTAACAACCTGCTGGCTACAGTATCCTGTGAGAATCTTTGGTCAATTCACACTACTAAACACAATAGAAATACTAAGTATTTAAATGAATAATTTAAGTCATACTGATTTCTGCTTAAACAGGTGTGCACTGTATTGATCACATCCAGACAGACGCACTGGCTATATCAGGTTGGAACAGACAGCATGAAGAAAAATGACTCGAATGGATTTTCCAGATTTGGTATGATGGGAGTGGTAACAAAAATGATGCTTTAAAGAACAAGTCAGCAGAGAAACTTCTCCTGGCACAGTGACAATAACAGGAGAGAATCTGCAGCCTGAGGACACAGTTGTCTATTACTGTGCATGTTACAACACAGTGATCCAAACCACTAACAGGCGCGTACAAATACCCAGCAACACACAGCCACCAAAAGCATTTTGTGTAACTGTGAATACAAATAAGAGTATGAGGCAGAGAGTTTGTAGAGTATTATATTGTTTAACTACCACATACCTTTGTCTGATTGTGTAAAAGTTAGCCAAGAAGAAATTCTATGGAAAAACCTGAGTAAATAAAACTCAAATAAAACTGATTGTCGCTTGTTCCAAAGTAATGCATTACAGTAATCACAGTATATTTTAAAGCAATGCAGTAATGTAACATATTATTGTACTAAATTCAATGATAACGCTATAATTATAGCATTACTTTAATTTAAAAAATAAAACAATCAACCAGGTCTGTTTCTTCCTGTACACTTCCTTAGGTACTGTCAGGTAAAATCAGTTCTTATGCAGAGAGCATCTCAGAATCAGAATCAGAATCAGAATCGTGTTTATTGGCCAAGTATATGTGCAGACAAATACAAGGAATTTGGTTCCGGTAGATGGTGGCTCTCAAGCACAGCAATGTAAAAACACACACACACACACACACACACACACACACACACACACCTATATGTACATTACGCATGCATACACATACATACACAAAGCTGTGTAAACCAACTATAAATAACTAAACTTATGTACATAAAATACAGAAATGAAATGAGGTGGAATGAATACTACAGAATGTACATAAGGTGCAGTTGCAGTCTGGCAGTGGGAAGCAGTGTGACAGGTCAACTGTTTAGGAGGGAGATGGCGAGGGGAAAGAAAGTGTTCCTGTGTCGGGTGGTCTTGGTTTGCAGGCTTCTGTACCGTCTGCCAGAGGGCAGCAGGTCAAAAAGTCTGTGTCCAGGGTGTGAGGGGTCTGTGACGATTTTCCCTGCCCGTTTCCTGGTTCTTGAGAGGTACAGATCCTGGATGGAGGGCAGGGGGGCACCGATGATCCTTTCTGCTGCCCGTACAGTCCGCTGCAGTCTGCTCCTGTCCTGTTTAGTGGCTGCACCATACCAGACTGTGATGGAGGAGCACAGGACAGACTCAATGACTGCAGTGTAGAACTGGATCAGCAGCTCCTGTGGAAGACTGTACTTCCCCAGTTGTCTCAGGAAGTACATCCTCTGCTGGGTCTTTTTGAGGATGGAGTTGATGTTGGTCTCCCACTTCAGGTCCTGGGAGATGGTGGTACCCAGGAACTTGAAGATCTCCACAGTCGACACAGGGCTGTCTGATATGATGAGGGGGGGCAGAGTTGGGGGGTGTCTCCTGAAGTCCACTGTCATCTCTACAGTTTTAAGAGTGTTCAGCTCCAGATTGTGCTGACTGCACCAGAGTACCAGCCGCTCAACTTCCTGCCGGTATGCAGACTCATCACCATCCTGAATGAGGCCAATGACGGTGGTGTCATCTGCAAACTTTAGGAGTTTAACAGCCGAGTTCTTGGAGGTGCAGTCATTAGTGTAGAGGGAGAACAGTAGTGGTGAGAGGACACATCCTTGAGGGGCACCAGTACTGAGGGACCGAGTTTCAGAGGTGATCTCCCCCAGCCTCACTTGTTGCTTTCTGTCTGTCAGGAAGCTGGTGATCCACTGACAGGTAGCTGGAGACACGCTGAGCTGGGAGAGTTTGGAAGAGAGAAGTTCAGGCACGATGGTGTTAAAAGCCGAACTAAAGTCCACAAACAGGATCCTGGCATAAGTTCCCGGGCGGTCGAGGTGTTGCAGGATGTAATGCAGCCCCATATTCACTGCATCATCCACCGACCTGTTTGCCCGGTAGGCAAACTGCAGAGGGTCCAGCTGGTGGCCTGTAAAGTCCTTCAGATGGGCTAACACCAGTCGTTCGAAGGATTTCATGACCACAGACGTCAAGGCGATAGGTCTGTAGTTGTTCAGTCCTGTGATGGTAGGTTTCTTGGGAACAGGGATGATGGTGGAGCGTTTGAAGCAGGATGGAACTTCACACAGCTCCAGGGATCTGTTGAAGATGTGAGTGAAGATGGGAGCCAGCTGTTCAGCACAGGTCTTGAGGCAGGAGGGTGAAACACCGTCTGGTCCGGGGGCTTTCCTGGGCTTCTGTTTCTGAAATAGTCGGCTCACATCCTCAGTGTGTATTCTGAGTTCCAGGGAGGAGGAAAGGGGGGTGGGAGGTGTGATGGAGGTCGTTGAGTCTGGATTGGAGAGGGTGGTGGCGGTCGTTGAGTCTGAAATGGGAAGGGTGGTGGTGGTCGTTGGGTCTGGATTGGGGAGGGTGGGGGTTGTCGTTGAGACTGGATTGGGGAGGGGGAGGGTGAAGGGGGGAGAAGTGGAAGGTGTGTTGGGGGTCATTGTCTGAAGCAGTGTCTCTGGGGAGGGGAGGATGAGGCGTGGGAGTCTGTCCGTCTCAAACCTGCAGTAGAATGTATTTAGCTCGTTGGCCAGGTCTTTGTTTGCTTCAACAGTGGGTGGGGGGCGTCTGTAGCTGGTGATTTCCTGCAGGCCCCTCCACACTGACGCAGGGTCGTTGGCTGAGAGCCGTTCTTCCAGCTTCTGGGAGTAGATCCTTTTAGCTGCTTTGATCTCCTTGGTCAGTGTGTTCCTGGCTTGCTTGTACAGGGCCCTGTCACCACTTCTGTAGGCGTCCTCCTTAGCTTTACGAAGATGTTGGAGTTTAGGAGTGAACCATGGTTTATTGTTGTTGTATGTGCAAAAGGTCTTTGTTGGCACACACACGTCTTCACAAAAACTGATGTATGATGTCACAGTGTCCGTGAGCTCATCCAGGTTATCAGATGCAGCTTCAAAAACAGTCCAATCAGTGCAGTCAAAACAGTCCTGTAGTTCCTGCTTTGCTGCGTTAGTCCACTTCTTCACAGTTTTGACTACAGGTTTGGCACGTTTGAGTTTTTGCCTATAAACTGGAATAAGATGGGCCATGCAGTGATCAGAATGTCCCAAAGCTGCCCGGGGCACAGAGCGATAGGCATCTTTTAGAGTGGTGTAGCAGTGATCCAGTATGATGTTGTCCCTGGTGGGGCAGTCTATATGCTGTCTGTATTTAGGGAGTTCGTGGTTGAGGTTTGCTCTGTTAAAATCCCCAAGGATAATTGTAAAGGAGTCCGGGAATTTCCTCTCCAGGGTGGTGATCTGGTCAGCCAGCTCGCACAGTGCGTTGTTCGCGTTGGCCTGAGGAGGGATGTAAACTCCGACCAGCATGAAGGAAGAAAACTCCCGCGGTGAATAAAACGGTTTACAATTGATGAAAAGACTTTCCAAGTGTGGGCTGCAGTGTTTCTGTAACACTGTGACATCAGTACACCAACCTTCATTAATGTAGAAGCAGACTCCACCACCCTTTGTTTTCCCTGAGAGCTCCGTTTCGCGGTCCGCCCGGTGAAGTTGGAAGCCCGGCAGATTTAAGACAGCGTCTGGGACACGCTCACTGAGCCAGGTTTCAGTGAAGCAGAGGGCAGCAGAGCGTGCAAAGTCCTTGTTAGTCCGGTTTAAGAGCAGTAATTCGTCGACTTTGTTTGGAAGAGAGCGGAGATTCGCGAGGTGAATGGAGGGGAGTGCCGTGCGGAATCCTCGCCGACGTAGTTTCACCAGTGCACCAGCGCGGGTCCCCCGTCTGCGTCTCCTCCAGGAGCCACAGAGAGCTGCTGCGCCTCCAACTAAAATCTCCAAAAAACTTTCCGGGTTTGTGAAAAATGGATAAGAACTATAGTGAGACGACTGCCTGATGTTTAGCAGTTCATCTCTGGAGAAAGTGATGTGGTCTGAGTGACCAAAAGCGCAGAAAATAAACAAAAACAAGAAAAGTGCGAGAGAGCGCAGTACCGAGGCTGCCATCCGCGGCGCCATCTTGACTGAAGAAAATCTATCTATATCTATATATTATATAATCTATAACTGAAAGGACAATAACATGATGCATGATGATAAAATCCAAACGGCGTCCAGGACAGAAAGAACTGCACTAGACCATTAATACAACTTTGTTACCTGTTGATGATCAGGATCTGGCTGCTTGGCTAAGGTCTATTATCATACAATCAGCTTTAACAAAGGCAATGATGAGTAATCATTGAAGCTTTGTAGCCTCCATTTGTAGCTGTTTGCAATTGCTTCATAAAAGGACACATAACCATGATTAATTAAAGAAGTTACTATTTGTTAGTTAAGTTCTTTGTGTGACTTCATCAAAAATGGGGATTATCTATATCTTACAAAGCATTTATAAATGGAAGCAGTTTTTGCTTTAAATCCTGAAGTAAATAACAGCAAATCATCATATATCAATTCACTTGGCACTTCAAGGGTTAATATTACAAATAGATATATGGAGTAGCAGAAAAGGTTTAAAACAACCATTAACACCATGTTAAGTCAGGTTCACCTAGCAATATGAATATATGAGCACTGAGCTGCATCACTGAAGCTTTGACTTTGACTTGTTTTGGAAGAGAACTTTAATTCAAAATATTATTGTTATTCATAAAACAATGAATAATGGATAATAATGGATAATCAAAAAATACAGTGAATAATAAATTTGGCTCTAATTCAGTTTGCTGTGGATAACACACAGTAAAAAAGTTGATAGACAAGCTTATCCCATTGTTATCCTCAACTGAGGAGGATTCGATGCAAACCTTAGATGTTTTCCACCTCTAGTTAGAGAGAGAACACAAATGGACTCCGAGTGGGTTTCCTGGGTTGACAATTATAGTGGTAGCAACAAATACTCAGTCAGTCCAAGGCCAGTTTACCTTTTTTCCAGAGACAGCAGAGAACAGTTTGCTGTTTATTAGTGCTCAACCACCACAGTAACAGGAGTCAGTTTAAAAAACTGCAAAACATCATTCAGTACCTAATATTAATGTAGTAATATTTTTTTACTATAATAATAAAAAGATAATTGAACTATCACAAAAATTCTATTCATACTGAGTAATTTTCCCTGTGACACACTTACAAAAACTTATATCAGTTTAAAAGGGATCAGATCTTTTTGTTGACTACTGGTTTTACTTTAATGACACATAAGCAACATAGATTTGCCGTTACTGCTGACTGATTCTTTTATTTAGTTCAGCTTCAAATTCACTTTGTAGAACAGAATAATTTTACACAGCTTTGTGCCAGTTTTTAATAATACAGCTTTGTAGTACAGTGTTTTTTCTTTGTTTAAAAAAAACGACACTAATGATTTAACCTTCTAATTTTAGTATAAACATATTATTTTATTATCATGTTCCTTTTTGATCTCTATGTTTGCTGTTTTCTTGTAGCTGACAGAACTGAGTGTGTGACTCAATTCACAGTCTGAGTTTTAACATATGAGATGAAAAAAAAAACAATGTCCATACTAAATTTAGCTAAAGTCATCCAGTGAGGAGGAGTTAATGCAAACTCAGATGTCTTTCACTTCTACTTATCTGACTGTAGAGTGAATGACAGACCAGTGGACTCACAGATCGATATGATGGACTGTAGGACAGGACTGCTGCTTTTAACTGTTTGCTGGGCAGGTGAAGATTTTTGCTGATATTGTGCCGATATTTGTCTCCATAAAGTTACAATAATACAAATACAAAGTTACTTGCATTTCTTTCGATTTTACAGGTGTCGATAGTCAGACTCTGACTGAGTCTGAACCAGTGGTTAAAAGACCTGGAGAATCCCACACACTGACCTGTACAGCCTCTGGATTCACATTCAGTGACTACTGGATGCACTGGGTCAGACAGGCTCCTGGAAAAGCATTAGAGTGGGTTGTAAACATCAGATATGACAGTGCTTACATCTATTATTCTCAGTCAGTCCAAGGCCGGTTCACCATCTCCAGAGACAACAGCAAACAGCAGCTGTATCTGCAGATGAACAGTCTGAAGACTGAAGATTCTGCTGTTTATTATTGTGCTCGAGACTCACAGTGACTGAAATTCTTTAAGAAAATTCCTGCAGCCCTTTATGCTGCATTTATCTTTCATCATAATTGTAGTATAATGACAGTGTTACTAATACTAAATCTATTAAGGATATTAGTGAAAGAAAGTCTTGCACTTGTCTGCGAGGTTACATTTCACACAGTTAAATTCTCCACTGGAGTCTCCTCCAGTGTCATGATGAAGGTCATCTCATTATTAAAGATACTCAAAGGAAGTTGTTCATATGTGAGAGGATCATTACAGGACTCACCAGACTTCTCAACTGTTTAAATATATTAAATACAATAAATGTAGTGTTTCAGTATCATGACATCTTCAGAGGTCTTTGTCTAGTTAAAAACTGAGCTCCATTTCATTCCACTTATCATGTTTGAACAGCATCTGAGGAAGGGGAAGGCGCTGTTTACCTGACAACTGCACAAGCATTTAAACTGCTTTAAAAAGGGGAGAAAAACAGAGAGAGAAAATGAACAGTCTACTCAGTCATTGCTTTAAATTGAATTAATCTAATGAAAATATATTTAAGTCAGCAACAAGCCTTCCCTCACCTGCCTGTGTTTGTTTTTGTGTGTGTTTCTCCTCTCCGTTTTATTCCTCTCCGTCGTCTCCGTTGTTTGTTTGCACATTGAACTGTTTACTGAACTAACTTTAACCTCTAATTCCACTCTCTGTGGCAAAAACAGAGTCTCAACCAACTGTAAAAAGACAACGTTACAACTTCCCCCACTCATTTAAGAATGATGAGTGTGCAAATCTGAGTTCACACCATGATTTTCACAATTTGATTTTAGAAACATAATTTGAATGTGATAGGAGGACCTTAATGTAAACACAATGTCAGTGATCTAGTGAGAATCTCATTATGTGATCATATTTAAAGGAGTTGTGAACATATCTGACACACTGTCAACATGGCTTACAGAAAGCTAGCACTCCTGTTGGTTTCTGTCTTTGATTCAAGTTGTGTTCAAGGTCAGACCATAACAGAGTCTGAACCAGCTGTCAAAAGACACGGAGAGTCACACAGACTCACGTGTACAATATCTGGATTTAACTTTGGAAGCTGAGAGTGGAGCTGGATCAGACAGGCTCCAGGAAAAGGGCTTGAGTGGATTGCTTATATAGATATACCTAGTACTCCTATCTTTTATTCCCAGTCTGTCCAGGGTAGATTCACCATCTCCAGAGATGACTCCAGCAGTAAAGTCTATCTACAGATGAACAATCTGAAGGCCGAGGACACAGCAGTTTATTACTGTGCCAGATAGTACACAGTGAGTAAAATACTAGAGGAGTCATACCAAAAATACTTCCTCTATTTATCACAATGACACAGAGCATTTAACTTTGTCTGTATAATCCTCATTTCAATGAACATGCCATATGTTGATGTTTAATCCAAAAGAAATTTTCTCCACAATGATTTATGTATTTCTTGTGAAATAACATTAATATATAAATTAATATATAAACATATAAAACTTAATTATGTTACATTACGTTTAATGGTAATTTCCCATACAATCTTTTAAAGCATAAACCTAAAAGACAAAGCTTTTAAAAATTGTAATATATTTTTACTTGTCAAATGATTCTATTGCTGCAATCCAACATTTAAATGCAGCAATACAATAATTTGTCCAGGTTAAAGACAATAAAGATGACTTCCAAGTTCATCCCAATTCATCTGACAGCATAATGGAAAGCAGAGAAGAATACTTTTCTCTACAATTCATTCATAGTTTTAGTACCAACTACAAGATGGGGCCAGTGCTTTGAAGTCTCTACTTGGAAGGGGAAGATTTTCACTTATATATTTTATATTTTGTATTTTTACCAGCTTACCTAAAGGACAGGAGCAGGTTGTGAGAAGTTACGACATTGCTAACATCTATTATTCTAACTAAAACAAAACTGAATTAAACATAGAAAGTCAAAATGGAATAAAATTTAAAACCTAATTAGAAAATGCAAACCTAGTTGCAAGCATCAGATGTAACAGTGTTTGTGTTTATTTTTCTCATGCAGCCGTCGCCAGAGACAACAAGAGAAAGCAGCTGTATCAGCAGACGAAGATTCTGCAGACTGTTTTTGATCTCGACACCCACAGTTTAGCAGCTGTAATTACCTCAGACAATATTTTAGTTTTATTGGTTGTGATGAAAACCACTAAGGTAAGGACAATAAACAGAAATTTTAAAACAAGTTGACACAATGATTTTATGAGAACCAGTTTTGTAATTTTTACTCATCAGAACATTAGAGGGCAGTGGCTGCAGTCTAGAAAACAGGCCGATCAATGTTGACTCAACCTTTGTGTGTGATTGAAGATGGATATGACAAAGAACATTTGGCTTTATCTGCACTGTATCAGGTAGAGGGCTTGCAATTTATATATCTTATAATATTATTTTTATTTATTTTTTTAATCCTTAGAGTTATTTAATTATTTGTTGAGAAGTGAAACTCAGATAAGGCAGTTTCACTTGTCTGAAACAGGCACTTTACAACTATGAAAAATAAGCTAAATTAATTACAGAAACGTAATATTTAATATATTATATTATATTAGGTGTTGACACAAGTAGAAACTCTTTTAATTGTCAACTTCATTTAGTCAGAGTTGATTTGATGATACATTTTTCTTGCCTGTTTTTCACTAATAATGGCTAAGTTATTAAGCACAATGTCTGTTTTTACTTTTGATTTTTCTTGCATTTAAAGGTAATTTCCTGTATACTGCTGCCTCAGAGACAAAACATAGTTTCAGAAAAGTTCATAGTAAATTACATTAATTCATAGCTGTAATCCAACATTAAAATGCAGCTTAATTGTCCAGGTTCAACACAATAGAGATGACTGCCAATTCCATTCTAGTTCCACTTGTGTGACAACAGAGAAGAATGTGCACAAATTAATAGTTCAGTTTTTAGCACAGTTTTTTTCTTTTTTTGTGGGGCGGGGTAATTTATTCTAAGTAAAAACTCTTTACTTATTATTAAACATTTCTGTTATGGGTTTGAGGAGGTGCAAATGCAAATATTCTTTCCTCCACCTCTACTTATGAGACTGCTGAAACCATCCAGAGATAGTGGACCATCACACACAGTTAAACAAGATGGACTGTAGGATATTGATGCTGCTTTTGACTGTCTGCTATGCAGGTAAAACTTTTTACTAAATAAATAAATACAAACAAATGATTTTCATGTTCTTTGTATTCGTGGTTAGGATAATTTTCTTTTCTACAACTTTTCCACAACTACATAGCAATGCTGGCAACAAAGTAAAGCATGGCTCCTTTCAGGAATCTGAAATATAAAACGTATTTAAAGTCATTTATCTTTTTTTTTTTCTAAATAATTCCATATATATCGTGTTTCAAATATTTGATATCCTCAGTATGTATCAACAATGCAGAAAGTAGTAAAAATAAAGGAAAACAATTAAATGAGAAGGTGTGTCCAAACTTTTCAATGCTTTTGCATAAATACATTTGTGTACGTCTTTATTTTTCAGAGGTGTTTGAGCAGAATCCAACTCTTAAAGTTCGTTCCTCATTTATTGAGGATGGTACCTATACTGCCTCCTGCTTTGCCAAAGAGTTTGCACCAAAGAAACATGACATCAAATGGCTGAAAAATGGAGCAGACATCACCAGCAAAATAGATCTGATCACTACAGTTTCTGAATCAAGAAAGGCAGATGGAAAGAAAGTGTACAACGCAGCAAGTTTTCTCACAGTAAATTCCAGTGAAGTGAATGAAGATACTGAATTCACTTGTGTGTTTACGGGAGGGCAAAATGCATCTTTGAATAAAAGTGACAGACACAACACACTAGGTGAGTAACTGACACTTCTCTTTATAAAAAAAAACCCAAAGCAAATCACTTTGATTCTGTAATAAAACAAGGTATGACCATAAAACCAGGTGAGCCTTATGATAAGTCATGAATCATATTATTTTTAGTAGTTTATTTCAGTTCTACTCTACTGACACTTAAGTGTTAGTAATATATTTTAAAGTTACCCCAAAATCTGATAGGAATTTTAAAAAATGCAAGAAACGCCAATAATTTGAGGTCTAACACATTATCAAATACAGTAGCTTTTTAAAATAATTTTTTTCTCCTCATCAGATGTTTCCACAACTGCGAATCCGACAAACAGTATGTTACAATTACACACACAGACACACACACACACACACAGACACACACACACACACACACACACACACACACACACACACACACACCTTTCTGTCTGTTCACATATATATGTAATGTCAAAACTCAATGTCTTCTCTTATATACTAATCTCCCTGTTTATTGAATATCTCTTTCTGATGGGACAGGGCCAACGGTTACAGTCCACATCCTCCTCCAGCTGCACACTGACCAGTTAAATCCTCAAGATGAAATCACTCTGGTGTGTCTCGTCACCAGTACTGTGAATAAGATGTATAAAATCAAATGGTCAGAAAGGAATGGGAGTACACAAGGAGGTTATGTTACAGGCACTGACTTCCCTGCACAGCAGAGCAAAAATGACCAGAAATGGCGAAGTATGAGTCTTTACACCACCAGTAAGGAAAACTGGTACAAAAAAGATCCAGCCAAAATGTTCACCTGCCATGTCCGATCTGAACATATTTCAATAACAGTGTCCAGCAGCCCTGGTAATTCCGATGAATGTGAACATAAATAATAAGCTTTAAATGTGATATTTTCTGCTTGCGACATTCTTTGTCTGTGATAGTTTTCTAAATGAAAACCTGTGCACTTGTGATGTCAGTCACCGTGAGAGAAAATCAATGCTTTTTGTTGTCATCATGTTGTTCTTCAGTCTGTGTGAATCACAGTGTCTAATTGCTTGATATGTGTGCTGTATGTTTGAAATAAATGTTGCATGGAGACTCTTTGGTCTATATGTAAATGAATAACTTGAAATGAGACTAAAAGCAGACATACACATAAACCACTCCATTTTTCAACTTTTTATTAAGACAAATGGGGAAAATGTATTACTGGCATGACTAGAAAAGTTTGGTTTACAAAACCTTAGCTGGCAAATGGTATGGGGACTGTTATTAATTTTAGATCACTTTGATAGTTAATTGCATACTGAGGACTCGAAATAAAATGAGTAGAAAAGTTATTGATTTACATGATTTGAGAGTTGTTTGTGAGACTGAGTGAAAGGGTGTGTGCAAGAATGTGGGAGTAAACCAGGGGAAGGTTAAATAAAAGCTCACAGATAATAGGTATAAAAATAAGCTCTCACAGACAGATGCTGCCTCGCCCGTATGAAACTAGATAACAGGTTAGGAAGAGACAGGCCAGTGTGTGTGTGTGCGTAAGAGTGAGAAGAGATAGCTGGAGAGTGGCAGGAGCAGCAGGTTTCCACCACTAGGTGAAGCTGCACACGATGGAGGAAAAGAAGACGGCAAGGAGGTTGGGAATGTCATCGCTGAAGAGGATTTTAGCAGCCTGTGGTCCACAACTTCCTCCTTCATATTCCTCTTCATATTCTCTCTCTTCTATGGCATAATTATCAGCCTTCTTAAGGTAAACATAGAGACTGTGTTTTCTGCATTTCAGTTTTATTGAAGACTAAAGACTGTGGGTCGCAATGTAGTATAAACTCAATTACAAGAAAATGCAGTACATGGAAACTCACATCTCACAAAAGCAAACTTTCATGATGGAAATTATATAATTTTGCTTCTTAAAGAAGAATAAAAATATTTGTGTATGAATGGGTGCATCATTATTTTTCATCTATTATTAAAATCAGTTTTCATTCTCTTTTTCTGTGCATAATCATTTATTTCTTTTATTTAATGGCTGCAATATACAAATACCCAATTAACAAATTTGTGAACTGTGGAAAATAAATCAATAAAATGAAACTGCATTACTTAAAATTAACATGTCTACATTTTCCTACATTTTACTTTAAGTAATAGTAAATAACCAAATGAATTTACTGTTTGTTCTCTTTAAATGATTCATTAAATTCAGTAAATAATATTTAGCACCTTAAAACTTAAAGCGAGTATGAATGTGAGCATGTAATAAGCATTGAAAGCATTTCAGGATGTTGCTTTATCATTTTTCCAAGGGTTCTAAGAATATAACAACAATCGAGGTCAATATACAGTAAACTTGTGTTGTCAGTTAGTGTCTGGAGTTTTTGAGTGTGTTTGTGGATCCCACGAGCCACACCTGCACAAGTAAAACTGTGCAGAAACCATTACAAGTGTGGATTTATTTCCCTGAAACAAGATACTCATCTGACAGCATACTTAATATTTACATATCACATTTGATTTACACTTACAGACAAACTAATGTTATCAGTAATGTTCTAAACATGTCATTTTAGAGAGCTGCTTATCTGCATCTTTGGGGCCACATCTGCACCAGTGGATTTCTTCATACCAGTAAAAATCAAAATAAAACTTTACTAAAACCTTTGAAACACATGTTTTTAGAAGACATAAATGTTTTTAGACAAAAGCCAGAACATGCGCTCAAAAATGTGAATGGAACCTGAAAAACTGCATCCAAGAGACAATTATAAAATTATAAAAAGTAATGTATAAAAATGAAATTTAACCTCTTAGATGTATAAGAGAATCAAAAATGACACACATTAATTTTCTATGGAATTTCATGGAATCTTTTGATTTCTATCAGCTGTGACTGTCAGGAATGTATATTTTGTGGACCACAATGAGTACCACCCCTTAAGAGGATTTTTCTTTTACATAGCAAGTACTAGTAAACAGCATACATTCAGCATTCAGATAGTGATTTACTCCCAGTGATTGTGTCACTATAGACGAACAACTTGTGCCATTTGGGGGAGCTACAAATTGCTACAGTACATGCCAAACAAGGCCGTCCTGGGAGGTTTATAACACAGAGTTTGGATTCACTGGCAGTCTTAGCATGGTCAGCAAGAGAGAAATGGCTGTTGTACTCCTGAACACGATGTAGCACAACAAAATGGTGGATAAAAATACCAGAAAGGGGGAAAAAAGCACAACTGATTGCCTTGTAAAACAAGACCAAAGGAGATGTAGATACTATGGACCAGGTGTCTGCCCTTTATTGTACACCTATAAAACACAGAGGTGGCCTATGGTGCTGTGGTACAGCTTCACAATGCCACTTTGAATGCCTACAGCATCAGTGCACAGTGTTGGGAAGGTTACTTTTAAAATGTATTCAACTACAGATTACAGAATACATGCCCCAAAATGTATTTGTAACATATTCCGTTACGTTACTCAATGAGAGTAACGTATTCTAAATATTTTGGATTACTTAATATATTATCATGAACTACATGAATGTACTGTGTGATTTATTACTATTACTGAAGGTTACTCGCCATACCAATACCAACTAGATTTTTAAATCTTAATATAAAATGAGTAACAGTAGGGTGGACTTTAGGTAAGGCTGCACTTTTTGCAGCGATCTTGTATAGAAAACTATTCCGCACGTATATAAAACAGGTCAGCGGCTCCGAACCGTAGTAAAGGGACCTCTGGCTAATACGCCGGGTTCCATGTTGGGCTTGTAGTCAAAAACTAGCTTTACTTTGTTGTCTGGGTCAACTTTACTAGCGAGAGACAGAGAGAGGCGTTGAAAGGCTGCTCCAACTGAACTTATGATTTCGGAGGAAAACACGAACACAGTGTACAGTTAAGTCTTAATAGCTTACTTACAACTGGACTCGTCAGGCACTCTTTTTGGCTGCAGTGGTTATTAGGGTTAAGGACAGTCAATGCTTCAGTTGTATTCTAATTAACATTCATTAACATATATTTTAACATCCATTCAGATTTGCAGTTTTATCCATTGCATTGTTTGGAAACTATGAAAATCTAAAAAAAAACAGCGCCTCTATAAAAAGTCATATATAAGATACCAAATATGTATGTTAATCCTCAAGAGCATACAGCAACAAAGAGAGAAAATACATTAATGTATTTGCATTCTCATGCAAAGAATAATGATTTTGACTTAAGGATAAAAGAATGCACTCAACACTAAAGCTAGAAGTTGTGGAAACAGCTGTCGAATATTTGTTTACTACCATGCCACGGATAATCAGAAGATCACACAGAAATATTCTCTTTAACCTTTTTAAAATAATATAAGGGTTTGTTGCATCTTAACTACAACATCCTGTTGTCTTCACAGTCTAAAACTATTAAGGTCTAGCAAGAGTGGGAAGGTTTTGGCAAGAGCTTGTTTCACTGTATAGCACCAGCACAACACAGTGTTACATACCTCATAACAAATACCACATAAAGAAACCCCTCTACAACTTCCTCTATCCTATTAATTGTGAAGCATAGTACTCAGTCGGTAAAACTAATCAGAAAAATTATTTTTTTTTCTAAATGACATACATACCAATAATTTGATCATTAATTGTTTATTTATTAATTAATAATTAACATTAGGCATTTTTTTAAATACATGGTAAAAATTAGGAGATAGGTACAACAATAGTGAAAATCTACAAATTATTAGAATACAGCAGACATAAAACTTTTTTAAAATGTGTTTGCTATAACTGCAAAGACAATGCACAATATAGTAATAACAGGGAAGTAACTATTCTCATTAAGTTATTGCTAGATTATTTTTTTTTGTTTTCATTTTTGTTGTTAAACAGTGTGAATTTATGTTCATGAAAATATAATGGTCACTAAAATAGCACTATATTTTTTCATCTTTTCAAACTTTTATTTGACAAATTATTTGTCTTCTATAATGGGTGACAGCTACACAGTGGCAGAGGTTTTTGAACGAATATGTGTCACAGTGTGGAGTGGCCACACTGATTTACACAGTTACAAAAACGTCCTTGAGAGGCACTTGTGCTTGCAGCAATAGAACAATTTGACCAGGTTAAAAACAATAAAGATGACTTCCAAGTTCATCCCAATTCATCTGACAGCATAATGGAAAGCAGAGAAGAATACTTTTCTCTACAATTCATTCATAGTTTTAGTACCAACTACAAGATGGGGCCAGTGCTTTGAAGTCTCTACTTGGAAGGGGAAGATTTTCACTTATATATTTTATATTTTGTATTTTTACCAACTTACCTAAAGGACAGGAGCAGGTTGTGAGAAGTTATGACATTGCTAACATCTATTATTCTAACTAAAACAAAACTGAATTAAACATAGAAAGTCAAAATGGAATAAAATTTAAAACCTAATTAGAAAATGCAAACCTAGTTGCAAGCATCAGGTGTAACAGTGTTTGTGTTTATTTTTCTCATGCAGCCGTCGCCAGAGACAACAAGAGAAAGCAGCTGTATCAGCAGACGAAGATTCTGCAGACTGTTTTTGATCTCGACACCCACAGTTTAGCAGCTGTAATTACCTCAGACAATATTTTAGTTTTATTGGTTGTGATTAAAACCGCTAAGGTAAGGACAATAAACAGAAATTTTAAAACAAGTTGACACAATGATTTTATGAGAACCAGTTTTGTAATTTATACTCATCAGAACATTAGAGGGCAGTGGCTGCAGTCTAGAAAACAGGCCGATCAATGTTGACTCAACCTTTGTGTGTGAGTTGTTGATAAAGTTGATAAAGGAGAGAGCATCAAAGAAGGCAAAACAAAATTAAACTACAGCAAAATAGAAGTAGAAAACAAAACAAAAATTTAATCAGTGTCTCCACCACTGAAAACAAAATGTCTGTGAAGGTTCTCAGTCATCCAAGTCATCGTAGTCTAAGGAGCTTGGAAAGAAAAGCATCTGGACTTCTTTAAGTTGCTTGAAGACGTTTCACCTCTCATCCGAGAAAAACAAAACAAAACATGGCTGTGCCATGGGCTCCCCGTTGTCACCTATTGTAGCCAGCCTTTACATGGAGGAAGTGGAAAGAAAGACTCTTGGCTCTTTTAAAGGAAGAGTACCCAGCCACTGGTACAGATATGTAGACGACACTTGGGTCAAAATCAAGACACAAGAAGTGGAATCCTTCACTGCGCACATTAACGCTGTGGATAAAAACATCAAGTTCCCCAGGGAAGACACAAAGGACAACTGTTTGCCATTCCTGGACTGCGCCATGCGCATTGAAGAGAATGGGAACCTCAACATTGAAGTTTACCTGAAGCCCACACACACGGGCTTTGACTCCCATCACCCTCTGGAACACAAACTTGGAGTAATCAGGACACCGGGCAGAGAATGTTCCCTCTAAGCCTGAAGGGAAAAATAAGGAACACACACATGTAAAGGAAGCGCTTAAAACATGCGGCTATCCTAATTGGGCTTTCATCAAGTCAGCAAAGATGCACAGAAAAGAAGATCAGACACCAACTAGGGAGGATAAGAAAGACAAACGCAACAACACTGTCATCCCCTATGTAGCCGGTGTATCAGAAAAACTCAGGAGAGTTTTCTCCAAGCACGACATCCCAGTGTACTTCAGAACCAGCAACACACTCAGACAGAAACTGGTTCATCCCAAAGACAAAACCCCAAAACACAAACTTAGCAATGTGGTGTATGCTGTACAGTGCAGCGAGGAATGCCCAGACCTCTACATTGGAGAGTCCAAACAGCCACTTCATAAACGCATGGCACAACATAGAAGAGCCACCTCCACGGGACAAGACTCTGCGGTCCATCTGCATCTAAAGGACAAAGGTCACTCTTTAGAGGATGCCAATGTTCATATTTTGGACAGATGGTTTGAAAGAGGAGCAAAAGAAGCCATTTATGTCCACTGTGAGCGACCATCTTTGAACAGAGGCGGTGGTTTACGACACCAACAGTCTGCCATCTACAGGGTGGGCCATTTATATGGATACACGGTAATAACATGGGAATGGTTGGTGATATTAAAGTCCTGTTTGTGGCACATTAGTATATGTGAGGGGGCAAACTCCTCAAGATGGGTGGTGACCATGGTGGCCATTTAGAAGTCGGCCATCTTGGATACAACTTTTGTTTTTTTCAATAGGAAGATGGTCATGTGACACATCAAACTTATTGGTAATGTCACAAGAAAAACAATGGTGTGCTTGGTTTCAACGTAACTTTATTCTTTCATGAGTTATTTACAAGTTTCTGACCACTTATAAAATGTGTTCAATGTGCTGCCCATTGTGTTGGATTGTCAATGCAACCCTCTTCTCCCACTCTTCACACACTGATAGCAACACCGCAGGAGAAATGCCAGCACAGGCATCCAGTATCCGTAGTTTCAGGTGCTGCACAGCTCGTATCTTCACACCATAGACAATTGCCTTCAGATGACCCCAAAGATAAAAGTCTAAGGGGGTCAGATCGGGAGACCTTGGGGGCCATTCAACTGGCCCACGACGACCAATCCACTTTTCAGGAAACTGTTCATCTAGGAATGCTCGGACCTGGCACCCATAATGTGGTGGTGCACCATCTTGCTGGAAAAACTCAGGGAACGTGCCAGCTTCAGTGCATAAAGAGGGAAACACACCATCATGTAGCAATTTCAAATATCCAGTGGCCTTGAGGTTTCCATTGATGAAGAATGGACCCACTATCATTGTACCCCATATACCACACCAAACCATCACTTTTGTTGTTCCAACAGTCTTGGAGGAATCCATCCAATGTGGGTTAGTGTCAGACCAATAGCGGTGGTTTTGTTTGTTAATTTCACCATTCACATAAAAGTTTGCCTCATCACTGAACAAAATCTTCTGCGTGAACTGAGGGTCCTGTTCCAATTTTTGTTTTGCCCATTCTGCAAATTCTGTGCGCCGATCTGGGTCATCCTCGTTGAGATGCTGCAGTAGCTGGAGTTTGTAAGGGTGCCATGTGTGAGTAGCTAATATCCGCCGAAGGGATGTTCGACTAATGCCACTCTCCAGTGACATGCGGCGAGTGCTACGCTGTGGGCTCTTGCTGAATGAAGCTAGGACAGCCACTGATGTTTCTTCATTAGTGACAGTTTTCTTGCGTCCACATTTTGGCAAATCCAACACTGAACCAGTTTCATGAAACTTAGCAAGCAGTTTGCTAACTGTAGCATGGGAGATGGGTGGTCTCGTAGGGTGTCTTGCATTGAAATCTGCTGCAATGACCCGGTTACTGCGTTCACCAGATATCAACACGATTTCGATCCGCTCCTCACGTGTTAACCTCTTCGACATGTCAATGGCTGTGAACAAAGAGAAACTTGTAAATAACTCATGAAAGAATAAAGTTACGTTGAAACCAAGCACACCATTGTTTTTCTTGTGACATTACCAATAAGTTTGATGTGTCACATGGCCCTCTTCCTATTGAAAAAACAAAAGTTGTATCCAAGATGGCCGACTTCTAAATGGCCACCATGGTCACCACCCATCTTGAGGAGTTTGCCCCCTCACATATACTAATGTGCCACAAACAGGACTTTAATATCACCAACCATTCCCATTTTATTACCGTGTATCCATATAAATGGCCCACCCTGTATAATCCAGTTTTGAGATCCCTTCCCAGACACCTTAACACCCACTCACACCCTGGGCCATCTGACCTCAGGAAATCACATGATAAGGTGGGGCCAGGTTTCACAATGAGCTCACCCGAAACCCTGGCTGATTGTGACCTACACCCATTTTCACACCTTGGCTCATGTGATTAGGTAGAGGATCATTAGGGGGTCCATTGTCCCTCTCGGTGGGTTACTCCCACAGAGCTTAAATCTGGGACTCTCCACCATTTGACCCTAGAACTGAAGAAGCTTCTCGGATGAGAGGTGAAACGTCTTCAAGCAACTTAAAGAAGTCCAGACGCTTTTTTTCCAAGCTCCTTAGACCACTGAAAACAAACACATTTCAATGTTTGACCAAACTCACTATCTTTAGATACTGGACATCAGTGTACAGCAACACAAAAAAGAACAACTAGTCATATCAAAAAGTTAAAAAAAGAAACTTTTTTTTTAAATCCAATTTAAACAAAATCTTTCAATAACATCATTTTGGAAGATAATTAATTTTTCTACATCTTTTGTTGATTCTCACAAAGATTTGTTTACCTATTTATCACCATGACAAAAAACATTTGGCTTCATCTGCACTGTATCAGGTAGAGGGCTTGCAATTTATATATCTTATAATATTATTTTTATTTATTTTTTTAATCCTTAGAGTTATTTAATTATTTGTTGACAAGTGAAGCTCAGATAAGTAAAAAACAGGCACTTTACAACTATGAAAAATAAGCAAAATTAATTACAGAAACGTAATATTTAAGATATTATATTAGGTGTTGACACAAGCAGAAACTCTTTTAACCGTCAGCTTCATTTAGTCAGAGTTGATTTGATGATACATTTTTCTAGCCTGTTTTTCACTAATAATGGCTAAGTTATTAAGCACAATGTCTGTTTTTACTTTTGATTTTTCTTGCATTTAAAGGTAATTTCCTGTATACTGCTGCCTCAGAGACAAAACACAGTTCATAGTTATTCAGTGAATCACATTAATTCATAGCTGTAATCCAACATTAAAATGCAGCTTAATAGAAATGACTGCCAATTCCATTCTAGTTCTACTTGTGTGACAACAGAGAAGAATGTACACAAATTAATAATTCGCCGTTTTTATTTTCTTTTTTGTAGGGTGAGGTAATTTATTCTGAGTAAAAACTCTTTAGTTATTCAACTTATCTCTCATGGGTTTAGGAGGTGCAAATGCAAATATTCTTTTCTCCACCTCTACTTATGAGACTACTGAAACCATCCAGAGACAGTGGACCAACACGCACACAGTTAAACAAGATGGACTGTAGGACAGTGCTGCTGCTTTTGACTATCTGCTGTGCAGGTAAAACTTTTTACTAAATAAATACAAAAAAGAAAAATTATTCTTTTTTTTTTAATTTATGATTACGATAATTTATTTTTTTCTTTTATTATCTGCCTGATGTTTCTTGACAGGTGTTGATGGTCAGACTCTGACAGAATCTGAACCTGTGGTTAAAAGGCCTGGAGAATCCCACAGACTGACCTGTGCAGCCTCTGGATTCACATTCAGCAGCTACTGGATGCATTGGATCAGACAGGCTCCTGGAAAAGGGCTGGAGTGGATTGCTCTCATTTATACTGATAGTAGTGGCATGTTCTACTCTGATTCAGTCAGAGGCCGCTTTACCATCTCCAGAGACAACAGCAAACAGCAGCTGTATCTGCAGATGAACAGTCTGAAGACTGAAGATTCTGCTGTTTATTATTGTGCTCGAGACTCACAGTGACTAGAGCTGGTTAAGCAGCTGTACAAAATCCTACATCTGTCACGAGAAATAATAATACACAAGTTTTAGAGGAAAATACCAATAGAAACTCCACTAACTGCATGTCTTTGAATTGTGGAAATAAGCCTGAATACCCAAAGAGAACATGATGAGAGAGAAAATTGATGCCAAGGTATCAATATTGAACTCAAGGGTTGTGCAGCCTGGACAGTCTTTGACCATCACCTTTCAGGTCTCTTGTTATTCTTTGATTGATAGCAGCTTTGCAACAGGTCGGCTCAGATGGGAAAATCAGTGGACTAGGAAATTCTTTTCATTTACCCTAACACACATAGAAAAATAAAAAATAAATAATTGAATAAATACATAAAAAAATAAACACACAAATGAAAAACAGTCTCACACAGCCTTTACAATGTGATTGTTAAAATCACTGTCTAAATAAAATAAAAATAACCATGTTTTAGAATTTAGACTCAAAACTCTTGTGGCAGATCTTATCAGGACACTAGAGGGCAGTCAGTGTTAAGTCTCTGTCTTTAGGAAACAGCTAGATCAGCAATCACTCCACCATCATATGTGACTGTGCTGTGGTCACAGGGTGCTTTCTTTTTTTCTTCTTTTTTTAAGTAGACTGAAGAAGCTGATATTTTTACAGCTCAACACACTGAAGGAATTGGACTGTTTATCAGTCAGGAAAAAAAAATTCAGGCTACCCATATTAACAGATGTTACTGTTGCAACTGTTGAAAAACAGAATGCAACTTTATAATAATGCATCCATTCTACCAGCTAGTGCATACACCTTTGCAAACTTGATCCCGGAGTCAAATGTGCAACATGTCTTCCTGTAGCCTGTTCTTTCGCGCAAGTGAGTTTGGATTTCAGCAGATTAAGAAAAACAGATCTTTGTTGTCTCTTTTTCACTCTCAGCTTAAACTCTGACTGTTATAGCTAGTGGTCACTATAGCAGGAGAAACAGTCATGATGTTGAATATTTAAGGGCCAGAAGCGTTTGACGTACAAAGACTAGCTCTAATCAAACTGTACCAAACTAATCAGAAACTAACTTCAACAGTGCAGAGAAAATGAAGTTTCCAATCGTAGTGGATTAATGTAAAAACATACTTCAAAACACTATTCATCATAAAACATTTAGTTTACCACAAAGTATACTAACTATATATGATTTAAGACAGATTTATAAAGTACATTTAATATCTGGATGTATCAGAAGAGAAATAAAAATGTTGCTGTGTGGTATGTTTAAAAATGCAACAAAAAAAATGCTAATAAAAGTTTAAAAAAATGACCCCTAGGTTTGGAATTTTTCTGGGATTTTGATGTATTCTTTTGGATTCATGTGCTTTATGTTCAAGCCTTGTATTTAGTCCACTGATTATGCTTTTGTTGCAAAATGATACTGAGTTTGTTTTCTTTGCTTCTAGTCCTTGTTTCCTGAGTCTGAGTTCTGCATGTGGGCCTGACTCCTGCCTGCTACACACCAAGCCTTTACAGTCAATAGTGATGTTTTAATTACAGACTGTGTGGTCTGACAAACCCAAAAACTCCTTTTATGAATCTCATCAGCAGGATACTGAGGCACAGAAAGAGGGCTTCATTTTGTTATTACCTATTTATTACCTCCACAGATACTGTTGGAGAGCTTGAAGTTAACATTAAAAACACAACATTTAACATAAAGTTAAAGCTAGACAAAACATCAGTGGAATCAATGAAAGAAAATAAATATTCATCAGTCCCCGCTCTACTGAGAAAAAATATATTTCAGTGCTGTGACAAAACTCACTGCCTTTAGGTACTGGGTAACAGCACAGCATCGCAAGACAGAAAATAGCTGTAATCAAAAGTTGAAAGAAACTGTAAAACAGTCTGTGAACTTACTGTTTTTTTCTTTGTAGGTCCGTGTGTGACATCAGTGTGTTCAGCTTGCGAGCACACACAGCTGAACCTTGCCCATTAGGTTCAGCTGTGTGTGCTCCTGTTTTTCATTTCCTGATTACCTTATGTGTATATATAGTGGTGTATCTGCCTGTACTTTTTGTCGGTTTGTCTGCGTAAGTTGGTGTGTAATTTGTCTCTCTGCTCCACAGTCCATGTTTCTCCCCAAACGTTATGGTTCCAGGTTTGGTTTCTAGTTTTCTCAGTCTAGTGTATTTCTTAGTTATGTTCTTGCCTTCCCCACTTCTGTTTGTCATCATTCCCTGTAAAAAAAACTCACTCGCATCACTGCCTTGGTCTGCATCTTGGGTACTCCTTTAAAACTGAGAGCAGGTTTCAGTACATTACAACCAGTAATGTAATATAAAGTCCAGTAGGTGTTGATCCTACATTTATTGAAGACACAGTTTCAACAATGAAATCCATTGAGTCAAAATTACTTGCAAGAAGTCTCAAAATCTTCAGTTAATATGGCTTTTGGTTTCAGCCCATGTGTGTTAATTTAAACCTGTACACACAAAAACACAGTACAGTTTGGAATTTCTTGAAAAACACTAAGGATGTGTCAAAAAACAGTATTGTACTTCATATTATCAGAACTGTGAAGGGTGGTCACTGTGAAGTTTCTACCTTTAGAAACCAAGGTTCATAATGACTCTTCCTTTATGTGTGAATTAAGCTGTGTTTTAGCTTTAAATTTTAAAAGAGCCAGAATGGTAAATGGTAAATGGCCTGTATTTATATAGCGCTTTACTAGTCCCTAAGGACCCCAAAGTGCTTTACATATCCAGTCATCCACCCATTCACGCACACATTCACACACTGGTGATGGCAAGCTACATTGTAGCCACAGCCACCCTGGGGCGCACTGACAGAAGACTAGAGGGGCTAGCTTTTGTTAAATCTTGTTTTCTTAAATTCACACATTTGTCATTTATTAGTAAACTTTAGTTTAAAAACTACATAATAGTCACCAATATTTCACTTAGAGGAGTTTGAAGAGAGATAAAATTGGAGTCTTCTTCTATAATGGAAATACAATGAATCAGTGAACATCTTGCGTTTTATACATGGATTCATAAAAGTCAATATTTTAAAAAAAATACCTGTTCTTTTCTACTGTTCAGGAGAAGTTAATGAAACTATTTTAGATGCCTTCCACCTGTGTTTAATTGACAGCTGAAGTGTGGAGAAAATAGTGGGCAGATACACAACGTTAAACAAGATGGACTGCAGGGTGGTGTTGCTACTTTTGACTGTCTGCTCCACAGCTAAAAATCCTCAGTGAAAATCTTTTTTTTTTCTTTTTGACCTGGATATAACTTTGATGACCACAGTATGTAAATAACAAATAACAATCCTCCTGACTGACTGAGAAAGGATGTTCCACAGTTTGGCACAACAGCTTCAAAAGCATGATCTCCTCTGGTTTTAAAGTCAGAGCACGGGAGAGTTAGGAGATGCTGGTTAGCAGACTAGAGAGACCAGTGAACTTCACTGAAAGCCACTGAAGGGATGGAAGAATAGTTGAAATATGTGACTATTAGTGAGCAATCACCAACAGTCAGTGAACAGATGAGCTATTGAGGACTGAGACACAGATGGACAGAAGGTTCTGGTAAAAGATATTTAAAGCAAAAAAGAAGTTACAAAACCAGACATGAATCAAGCCTTACATACTGTTTGGGTCAAATGCCTCCTGTTTTAGCAATTTTTGTTCTAAACGTCATTCTTTCAGCTCAAGATTTGATCATTTTACCAAAAGTAATCCAAAACACACAAAAATGAAAAAACGTCAATTGTACACTTGCTACAAATGTTTGTACATTGAGGAAGTTCTAGGTAAAAATTAATTTGTATCTACTGAAATATATTTTAGATACCAGGAGATTACGGGATCATGAGTCCACAATTCAGGCAGCGGTTGATCCCTCTGGCATCTCTGCTGGAATTTCCAAGTGTGAACTTGTTAATCTTCGGTACTGCTTATCTCATAGGAGACGAAGGGATGAACAACTTCTTTCTTCTGCACCTTTTATACATTCTTTTTCGATTAGGGGCTTTTTCGAGTCTCATTACTTCCCTCTAATATCCTTGTTGCACAAATACACACAGCCTTCAAGGCCATCTTTGCCTGATCAGGCCACTCCATGCGGAATCTCAGTGTATCTCAATCTTATGTTGGTTAAACTTATAATTAAGTATTAGTATTAAAAGCAATTGAGCATGATTAACTATGAGCAAAATCACATATGAATCATTACACTGTTTGATAATTACAACATACTTAAAAAGATTTCTCTTATTAAAAATCATGCATAATGATGGGCTGGAGAGACACATTTCTTATTTTTCACATTCCTGCTGCCGGTCTCAAACACAGAGAGACACCAATCTGCCAAAATAAAACCTGAATCATGTCTACACAAACACATTAAAACACACATTAAAACAGACATTTTCATAACTGCAACTACATTTCTGATTCAACATATTATTGAGACTTATAATTTGATTATATGTTTGAGAATAAAGACAATTTACTATTAGCAAAAGCACATAAAGATAAACTCGGTTTTAACACACTGTATCATTTTACACATAAAAGTCTAGATGTCAAGTTCGTTTACCCTCTCTCAGACATGAGATGTAAGTCCACCCCTCTTAAAAGTATACAGTATAATTTATAACCCCTGCATAAACAGTTACTCTCCATTTGATGCTACATCACAACACCTTGTTCAGACGTTAAGGCATAATTTAATACAAAATTTTCTATAAATTTTGTAACTGTGTTTTTCTAAAGAAATTGGTGAAGATGTTTTCATTTTATTGTTTAATTTCAGATTAATTTGAAATGTAAAGTATTTGAGTACTCCTTTGTTTGAGACCCCCAACATATGCAAATATTTACATGTCTTCCGCCTACTTATCTGGCTGCTTCGAGTCTGGAGAGAATAGTGGACTGACTAAGTTAAACAAGATGGTCTGTAGCACAGTGCTACTAATTTTGACTGTCTGCTGTGCAGGTAAAACTCTTGACAAAAACTCTTTTCATGTTCTTATGTTTGTTTATGTTGAAAATAATTTATTTTCTTAACTGCCTGTTTATTTCTATCGATAGGTCTTCATGGGCAGACTCTGAGAGAATCTGGACCAGTGGTTAAAAGGCCTGGAGAATCCCACAGATTGACCTGTACAGGATCTGGATATAACTTTGGTGGCTACAGTATGCACTGGATCAGACAGACTCCTGGAAAAGGACCGGAGTGGATTGCTTATATTAGCAGCAGTGGGGGAACCACTTACTACTCTGATTCAGTTAGAGGCCGTTTTACCATCTCCAGAGACAACAACAGACAGCAGCTGTATCTGCAGATGAACAGTCTGAAGACTGAAGATTCTGCTGTTTATTACTGTGCTCGAGAAGCACAGTGACTAATTTGTTTAAGCAGCTGTACAAAATCCTACAGCCCTTTATGCTGTATTTATCTTGCATCATAACTGTGGTATTATGACAATATTACTAATACTTAATCTATTAAGACTATTACTGTAATAGTGGCTGTAATAATGTCTTCATTGCACTTGCTTGAGAAGTTCTTTACTTTTCACACACTTAAGCTCTCCACTGGTGTCTCCTGTGGTGCCATCATGAATGTGATCTCACTATCAACCAAAGTTACCAAAAATTAATAAAACATAATGATAAGTTGAAATGGTCACAGGCAGTTGTTCATATATGAGAGGATAATTTAAGGCCTCACCAGACATCCCAGCTGTTTAAATAGATTAAAAGCAATAGATGCAGTGTTTCAGTATAATGACTGTTAAGAGATTTTCAAATGTTTCAAGTATTATTCCCACTTCCATTCCTATGTTATTGAAAGTTTATCTTTAATCTCAGTGTTAATAGTTGTTTACCCATTTATTCTTTCCATTTAATCGTATTTTATAATTTTACTGCTTCACTGAAGTGAAGCTGAAGTAAAGACAAAAGCATAGTGTCGTCAGATATGATTTACCCAGTACATCTCCTCTGTACCTGGCTCTCTACGAGCCGTTTCACTCCCAGGAAGGGGAGAGCAGGACGTTCTTATCTACACTCCCAAATACCAAGAGGGGCCCATTCTTGAGAATCACACACACATACACTGAGATCATAAACTTCACACACACACACACACTCTGAAACGCTATAAATAAAGAACTGCCACATACGCTGGTTGTGAGCCTGAGACAGCAGCGCTCACCCAGCGTGCGCACGTTGTTACCATCTAAACTGTCTTGAGTGTCTTTATTTCGCCTGAAGGATGTCTTGTTTAAATATTTACTCCTTACATTTATTTGGTCCTTCGAGCCGGATTGGACATTGAATTTTAACTAATTTTGTGCTCCAACAGAGTGACCTCGTCGTTTCCTGGATTCGTGAACCCACGCTGCAAAGTCTGTCGCGACAGCCTGTTTCTAGTGAAACAGTAAAGACCAACTACGTGAATTCGCCGTTGGCCAGCGTTTTTAGCAAGAGGTCCACGATCCCAGGGAGCGAGGAGGATTCTCTCTGACTGGCATTTTCATCCGAACCAGGTGAATATGAACACTCAAGAACACATTGCGGCTAAAATCGGTTTTTAGATTGACACGGTTCTTAAAAGACTCGTCCTTTAAGGACTGGAAGTCAGGGATCTCACTCTCACGAGTGAAAGGACTCGCCTGTAAGACGGAGTTTGACGGTCCTGTGTGGGGTCACTCCGCAGTTTAAAAGGTTGGAAGTCAGGGATCTCACTCACGAGTGAATGAAAATAAAGAACGTGTCAATTAAAATAGGATTATAGTAACGCGTGTGAAGTTTATGTGTTGTTGAAGAGTGAGTGACCTTTTGAATAGAAACAACAGGTTTCTGCACCACTCTTACTGTTTCCTGTGTTGACCGATGTACTGGTGAGAAGGGGTCAAAGGTTGCGCATCAACGCATAAAATTAAGGCCGCCCTGGGTCTAGACCAGGGTAGAAGGCTGCCTTAATAACCTCCCCCGACTCTAATATCAGCGAAGGTCACACAGAGTGTATGTTGGCAGTATTAATAAATAAAAGCAAAACAAGGTGTTTCCAAATACAATAAATCCAGATAATTCACACGAAAATATATCAAATAAAAAAGAGAGATGCATAAGGTATATTACGGCTGTGTTATTTTTCAGCCAAGGAAAGTGTGAAAAGGTAAATGTCTCCAGCTTGGGAAGGTGTGAAGCTGCAGATCACACCAGCCCTTGATGGATACATAATAAAATATATATGAAATATAAAATAATATACTATTGTATATTAGTAGTATAGTAGTATATTGTGATATACTAATAAATATTGTAATATACTATTGCTGTTATAAAAACAGGTAAAAAACAATAATAATACCATTAATAATGACATAATATTAATGATAAGAGGCACCTGAGTCAGTTATGATGTGAGGTGGATAATTGTTAAAAGTAGTCTAAATCAAGCTTAAGGTTTGCTCAAACTCAGTACAACGATATATGGGATGAAGAAAATAAAGAAAATGTCAAATCTAATCAAGTGCGTAGAGACACTTGACTTGCTTGTAAACCTGTCATCCTAGATAAGTAGATAAGACTAGTAAGTCAAATCCTGTATACAACAGCTGAAGCTACAAGTTTTGAGAAGCTGAATTAAATATGTGGACACATAATGATTGAGCAAATGATTTACAAATACAGATGAAGTTTATTCTAAAGCCCAAAGAGAACGAAGAAGGACAGCATTTTCAGTTGTGTCCTGGCTGTTGTTCTTTGTGTAGTGAGCTGAGGTTTTTGTTTTTTGTTTGTTTCTTGATGTTGCTTGAGTGAGGAATACTGTGACCTCTGAAACAGCTCTCTTCATGCAACTTCATGCTTGATGATGATAATTTCAGAGCCAGCTGAGAGCTGGGTTGAGAGCGATGCTTTGTTTTAAGTGACAAAGCAGAAAAGTTAAACTTAGTTTGTTTTTGTTTGTTTGTTTTTAATACGAGAGAATGGTAATGGATAAGAAGTGATATTTTGTTTAAGTGTTGAAGAAAGCTAATACTGCAACATACGTCTAGTGCATGATCTGCGAGCAATGAATGGATCATCTTATTTATCTTTAAATAAACTCCGATTATGGAGACCTGAGTCACATACTTAGGGCACACCCTTAGGTGAAGGCAGAAAGCTACTAAACAAAGAAAAGAAGCTATATACAATGCGCGATAGTCACAAGACTAAGCATTCACATTCTTTCTGACTCTTAATGAGCCTGAGTTATGACCTTGGCGCCCTATTTTTCTGCCTCCACCAGAGATGGGAGTGAAGCTCCCGTGGAATGTGCTCTGTTCTCCTTACTGCATCTATAAAAAATAGCATTCAGTAACTTGGATATAACCTTTCTACTTACATTTAGGTGGAAGTGCAGATTAGATGAAAACAGTTAAATTCAACAAAGAGTTCGATTACTCTGGAGAAACAGGAAAACGTGTAACAGGAACTACATGCCCGTAAAAAGGAGCTGACTGTGTCAAGGACGCAGACAGACTGAGAGACACAGAGACAGTCAATATGTTTACTCTAACTGTTTTAATAGTTTTGCAATTTTCATTAGTTTTATTTTTTAGTTTTGACTTAAGATTTTAAAACTAAACACATTTTTGCTACAAAATCAGTTAATTTTGATTAGTTTTGTGACCACTCATTGCAGTTTTAGATAGTTTTACTTTTGTTTTTATTTTTATTTCTGTTAACGAAAAAATATTTTATTTTATTTTTTTTTGACTTCTAGTTTTTTCGTTGGTTTGACTTATCAATAATGAATTTGATCTGCAGTACGCCATTTTGAAAATATGGCATAACAGAGGGCAACAATTTTGCAGACCAAGCAGCAAAATCAGTAGCAGTACAAACAGTAGACGCACTTATGGTGACAACACCTCTATGCAAATTCCACTGGATATCTTGAGAAATGAACCACACATTTGTGCCATTACTAGAGCGAAAGAAATGGTTGAGGTGCGGAGCAATTCTACAGGATGATCTGATCATATGTGATGGGAAACCGTTACAACCGAAGTCTTTATACAAAAACAGTAGCTCTTGTGACACATGAAGTTATTCATGCGTCAACAGGAGGGAGTCTAACTAGTTAAAGACACTTGTTAAAGACACTTCTATACATTAAATTTCAAAACTTCAACTAATACTGAGTGAACCAGTAAACAAGTCAATAAGAGAAACAACTCTAGCAGAGTGGATGACAAAGTTGCTGGAAAACAGAGAAATAGTTTTGAACAATCAACTGCCGAGTGATTCTCTTCCAGTTTCTTGCAGGTTGAAAAAGGGTTGAACTAATCCAAGAACCACAATCTCCCAAACAGAAAAGTGAGCAGTAAAATCTAGACTGCAGACCGCTCTAACCTCTGGTGTTCACTCGGTGGGGAGAAGGGCTATCAGTGGCAACACTGAGACACTCGCTCCTCTTGCTGGGTGTCTACTCATTGGAGGCCAAGGGTGTGTCCACGGTCGAAAAGAGGAGAAACGCTCACAGAGGGAGACCGGATGGAGATGGAAATGTTAAATGAAAGACCACATAGACGACGTCGATGCTGGACAAGAGGATGCCAACTGACCACTGTCACAACGATGTGTTCCATGCTCGTGTTCACAGTATTCTTATCACTGGCCCTGGTAGGCATGAACACGGCCTGCACCAGCAACCCATGTGACCCACACTGCCCGAGGATCTACCGGCAGGCTCCAAATGTGACGTGTCTTGAAAGGGGAACCATTTTTAAGCTGCAGCCTATGCCCAGAAGAACGCGCAGCGCAACGAGAAACAAAGAAGTGGAGAACAATGCTGCACCTTCATACCTAACAACACTGCAGCTGACGGCAGTCTGACCAGAGCCCTGGAAAGACTGAAGACCCTGAACGAGAAAATGAAAGAACATTCTGGAGTGGACACTTCCATGTGGGACAGCTGGATGGACATGTTTGGAAAGTACCGCAACCTAGTGTCATCAATCCTAGTGTCAATAGCTGTTTTTGCAGCCATATTGACCCTATGTGGCTGTTGCTGTATTCCCTGCATAAGATCCATGATCAACAGACTGATAGCCACAGCTATTACACCGGACCCTGTCGGCCAAAAAGAAATTATGACACTGCTGGAGCACGCCGACACTGACTCAAACACCGACGACGAAGATGAAGAAACAACCTGTAACTAAAAGAAAAAGACAGTCCTGTTAATAATGAAGCAACAGTTAAAAATGCACTGTCAAGAGACTGTATGCTGATAAAAGTTAAAATGTGTAAACAAAATTAACAACAGGAGGGATATGTTAAGAGATTTTCAAATGTTTCAAGTATTATTCCCACTTCCATTCCTATGTTATTGAAAGTTTATCTTTAATCTCAGTGTTAATAGTTGTTTACCCATTTATTCTTTCCATTTAATCGTATTTTATAATTTTACTGCTTCACTGAAGTGAAGCTGAAGTAAAGACAAAAGCATAGTGTTGTCAGATATGATTTACCCAGTACATCTCCTCTGTACCTGGCTCTCTACGAGCCGTTTCACTCCCAGGAAGGGGAGAGCAGGACGTTCTTATCTACACTCCCAAATACCAAGAGGGGCCCATTCTTGAGAATCACACACACACACACTGAGATCATAAACTTCACACACACACACACACACACACTCTGAAACGCTATAAATAAAGAACTGCCACATACGCTGGTTGTGAGCCTGAGACAGCAGCGCTCACCCAGCGTGCGCACGTTGTTACCATCTAAACTGTCTTGAGTGTCTTTATTTCGCCTGAAGGATGTCTTGTTTAAATATTTACTCCTTACAATGACATAATCAGTGGTCTTTGTTTTGCTAAAAAATAGGGGCTCATTTTATTCCACTGAATATGTTCAAAAAGCAACTATGGAGGAGAAGACACCACCTACCTACTGTACAAGCATTTAAACTGCTTTAAAAAGGAAAGGAAAACAGAGAGAGAAAATGAACAGTCTACTCAATCATCATTTTAAATGGAAATAATTAGATGCAAAAATATTCAAATTAGCATCAAACCTTTTTTCATATTTACCATCAGACATGAACAGGCTCACATCTCTTCGGCTTAAAGGCTACCATGTTCTCTGTAGCTCTCATACTAATACTGACTGCTGCATCTTTTGTGGTGCTGACTTCTGTTTCTACAGGTGTGTCCAGTATACAAACAAAGAAACCAAAAAAATTGGTACACTGACAACTCTTGTCTGGTTATGACATGTTCTTCTACTACTACCTCTTTGCCATAAATAGAACAATGTTAAAGAAGAAAAAGGCTAAATAACATTAAATAACATTAGAGGACTATATATATATATGTATACATATATATATATATATATATATATATATATATATATATATATACATATATATGGCTCATTACAGTGCTTAAAGTGCACTATGATGCCAGATTTACTGCAGGTGAAAACATGTGGCTACGTATTTATCTTCATGAAGGAATTTTAATATTGTATTTACATTTATTTGCTAAATTTGCTAAATTAACCTATTATAAAGGCAGTGGTGCCTGTGTGTCAGTGTGAGGACAAATGAGCTTACATCATTTCAACTTTAACATCAATCATGTTCTCTCTGATACTGCTGGCGGCTGCTGGATCCTGTGAGGAGCTTTGAATTGATCCATTCTAATAAACACATTAGAAATTCTAAATACTCCGATAAATGCTGGATATAATGATGATTTATGTTTCCACAGGTGTGTACAGTATTGATTTTATCCAGCCAGACTCATTGGTTGTGCAGCCTGGACGGTCTTTGACCATCACCTGTCAGGTCACTGGTTATTCTTTGACTGATAACGACTATGCAACAGGGTGGGTGAGACAGCGTGAAGAGAAACCAATGGATTGGATTTTTCATCAATGGGGAGACAATGTTTATAAATATTATGCTTTAAAGAACAAGTTCAGCTTCAGCAGAGACACTTCTGCTGGAACAGTGGCAATAACAGGACAGAATGTGCAGCCTGAGGACACAGCTGTTTATTACTGTGTGAGCGTACGGGCCACAGTAACACAAACCTGCACAAATACTCAGCATGATACAACCACACATGGTAAATAGGAATAAGGAGAAAGACGGTGTTCTGTGTAATTTATCACTTCTTGAGAAAGAAGATGATCAGTTTTTTTCAATTATTAGAAAGAACAGAAATATGTATTATTCTATAAATTAAATATATTTAAATATCTTTCTGTAACTCCTCCGTGTTATAATTACATATGAAGAAATGTTTCATTTGATGACATATATGATTTCAGAATTTAATCAAACAAAGGGATGGACTGTCATTATGTAGAGTATTTTTTGTTTTAGACTTCTTGACTCCTAATAAAACTGAGGATGTTTGAAAATCGCCAGCCTCATTTATCACACTTTGTTTGTCTACATCCTATAACCATAAGCATTGTGTTTTTTTTTCCCATATTTCTAACATGCCAATTTATTTTGTTGTGATTTATTATCAGCCAGACCCGTATTTGCTTTAAATGACGAATTTATTTAAGACGGAGTGATTTATGTAAGTCTTAGTTTAGTTTAGAGTTTAGTCCAGCAGACTCTCCTCATCAGAATGGAGCGGCGGAGGCAGCTGTTTGCGTGTTGAAAAGGGCATTGAGCAAAGTTGGTGAGGAGGGAAACTTGACTGCTCTGGAATTCCAAACCCTCCTCTATTTGGTGGCCAACCTCACCAATGTGAGGCCAATCGGGGCCAAAGCTCAAGTTCAGGAAGAAACTGTAGATGTTTTGACACCAAACTCTTTGTTATTGGGTCGGGCAGGGCCCAGGGGTGACAACATGGGTTTTGAGTTCCCTGCCTACCCATTCAGTCATCTGCGTGCAGTCCAGGTGGAAGTGGACAAGTTTTGGAGCCGCTGGAGCCAGTTGGCCGGGCTGCACCTGTTTGTTTGGCAAAAATGGCATGCCCCAGCGAGAAATGTCTCTGCTGGGGACCTTGTTTGGGTGGCAGATCAGAATGCACTTAGGGGCCGTTTCAAGCTGGGCCGCGTGGAGGAGGCAGATCCAGATGTCCGGGGTATTGTTCGGGACGTCAAAGTACGGATTTGTTGTAGTCGTCCCATCAACTGGTCCAACGCAATGAAGGTCGGCGAACCATGTCATTCCACCATTCTCCACAGGGACGTAAGGAGGCTGGTGGTGTTGCTGCCAGTAGAGGAGCAAGAGGGACGTAGTTCGTTCCCCCGAGTATCCGAGAAATACTTACGGACTGGGAACTCTTTGGTGTGGGGATCAAGTCCAACCTGTTTAAAACACGGTTATAAGAGTTTCTTGCTCTCTATATTAGTGTTTACTGCTACTGGTTATTGTGGCCTACTTAGTCTGACATGTAGCCCAAGTGGGAGGTGTGTGGTTTTTTCCCATATTTCTAACATGCCAATTTATTTTGTTGTGATTTATTATCAGCCAGACCCATATTTGCTTTAAATGAAGAATTCATTTAAGACGGAGTGATTTATGTAAGTCTGGGATGGTACGTGTTAACAGCCGCTCATAGATCCTACCTGCCGGATCTTCTTTTCATTGATATTGCTGTTATGATTGATGAAGCCGAGCTGGTGAGTTTCTGTGTTGGCTAAATCATGTGTTGAAGCTATAAATATGACTATACCAAACTGTACTGTCATTAATAGGGTTGCTTTGTTAATGTTGTATGGTTGTTTTATTTTGTGTCTTTCAGTTGATTACCTGGCTTCTGTAAAGGCACGGTTACTGTACTGGTGTTAGCTTATGCTTGTGCAATAAAGCTTATAAAAGGCAGCAATCAGATGTCCGAGCCTGAGTACGACACAGTTTCATCAGTTAAAACCAGTGATGGGAATAACGGCGTTACAAGTAACGGCGTTACTTTTTTCAGTAACGAGTAATCTAACTAATTACTATTCCTATCGTTACAACGCCGTTACAGTTACTAACAAGGAAACGCGGTCCGTTACTATTTTTCAACAAACAGACGGTTGACGCTGTGTTCAGCTTACCGCATCTTATATCAGTTGCACGGAAGTAGCTGTAAGTAATCTGGACGCTACAGCTTTAAGCAGCTGCGCGCTCTCGCGGATGGCAATCACGGTCACTGTCTAGCACAACACCTGGAGCTCAAGGGGCAAAACAATCGCATGAGTGCTGCTGTTTGACTGAGGAAGAATAAAGTAGTCGTGGTAAGTCAATCACATGACCACTTAAAGACAAAGCAACAAGGTGACATATACCAGTTTTTAAATTGTGTCGATAGGCCACATAAAACCAGAGTCATGATAAACAATATATACGCGGCGTTTTTTCCTCAATAGTTTCGCCACGTTGGCGCTAGCAAGCACTCTGTGCTTATGAGCAAAAAAACAAAACAAAACAGGGGAAGTTTTAGGAGTGACGAAGAGAGAGAGAGAGAGAGAGAGAGAGAGAGAGAGAGAGAGAGAGAGAACAGAAAAAGAGAGAGAGCGAGTTTTGAGATGTGAGATTTGTGACGTTTAGAGTGTTTGGAGTGTGTAGTTAATGTGTTGTCTTGTGTAGTTAGTGTGTAATGTTGTGGATAGTTTTGTGTTGTGTGTTAGAACAATGAGGCGACTGCTGTCTCCAGGTAGAAACAGGAGTGATACACCTGCTGCTGTCAGACCTGCAGGTATCAGGCTGTGATGTTCTCCTTTATAGTGGACAGAAATTATTTTTTTGGAGTGGCACAAATAATTTGTGTGCCATCTTATTGAAGAACAGCTGATTGTTCTGTAAATAGTTTGAAATGGTTATTTAAAAAAAGGGTAAAAGGTAAATGGATGCAAATAACTTTGTTGTTTGCAAAACTTGTGCATAGGATTTTAAAATTGACAATTAATATTTGCATTTGAAGTTATGAAATATGATTCATTAAACATGTTTATGGTTGTTACGGTAAAAATATAACTTTTTCTACTCTGATTTTATGGTTTTTGTCTGATTTTAGATCAAATCTGGTTATACAGTTTTTTTTTAAGTAACGCAAAGTTACTTTTCCAAGTAATTAATTACTTTTAGAATATTGTAACTCAGTTACTAATTCAGTTACTTTTTTGAAGAAGTAACTAGTAACTATAATTGAATTACTTTTTCAAAGTAACTTGCCCAACACTGGTTAAAACACACCCTTGCGGTGGGAGTTTACCAAATTAAAGGTAGTTAGCTTAGTAAAAACTGTACAAGCATGACACTCTAAGTTACAGACATGGAGCAAAACTAATGGACACTGAATTATTCAGTGTCCATTATTCCCACTGAATCCTTTTCATCCAGAGATGACTCCAGAGTAATGTCTATGTACAGATGAACAATCTGAAGACTGAGGACACAGCAGTGTCACTGGGCCAAATGATTTACAATGAGGTAAGTAGTTGAGGTGTCATACAAACAATACTTCCTCTATTTATCAAAAAAACACAGAGTATTTGACTCTGTCTGTATTGTATCTGACATGGTGCTCCTTTATGAATGCCATATCATATTATGATGTTTATTCCTTAAGACATTTTCTCCACATTTATTTAGATATTTCTTGTGAAATAACATTTATATATTTGATTTGAGTGAAACTTATACCAACAAACAATAACCACTTTACAACTTGCAAAGAGAGCCACATTAATTACATTACAGCCATTACATGTAATGGCAGCTTCCTATATATTATTATGTAAACCCAAACCACATAAACAGAACATACCCCGGGCATTGTAATAAATAATCACTGTCAAATTTTTCTCTAACTGCAATCCAACATTAAAATGCCAATCAATTGTCCATGTTCAACACAATAAGGATGACTGCCAAGTTCAGTCCAATTCATCTGATAGCATGTTTTTTTTTATGAAGATGCAAACAGTGATCTGTGAGACAGAATTAGCAACAAAGCTAACAGACAACTAATAAACAAAAACAATATATACTGAACATAGAGGTTTTAAAAATAATATTTGATTTTTTAGGTTTAAAATAAATTTAAAAAAGGAAAAGAGAACTCAAATAGTCTCCCCTTTTAGAAAACATTGAGATCAGTGATGAATCCAGTTCAGTGTCTGAACAAGGCTATAGCTCAATTTTAAATTGAAAACACTCAAACATGGTTGATCATGTGTTTATAAACTCATTGGTTCTTATTTTTGGATGCTCTGCATTTATTTGTAATTTATATTTGAAAGAAAGTGCTGCAGTCTTTATTAAAATGAAAAAATATATTAAGTTTATCACACTGAAATAACAATACTGTGAACAATATTGAAAGAATGACGAATGAAGAATTGTCCAGGTTCAATACAATAGAGATGACTGCCAGCTTTGTTCTAGTTCTGCTTGTGCGACAACAGAGATGAACATTCATTAATTAATAATTCATAGTTTTTAGCACAGTTTTTTTTCTTTTTTTTCTGGGTGGGTAATTTATTCTGAGTAAAAACTCTTTACTTACTCACCTTTTCTCTGCTATTTTTGAGGAGGAGCTGATGCAAATATTCTTTCGTCCACTCTACTTATCAGAGTGCTGACAGCGTGCAGAGAATAGTGAGCAGACACAGTTAATCAAGATGGATTGTAAAACAGCACTGCTACTTTTGACTGTCTACTGTGCAGGTGAAACCTTTTACAAATAAGTAAATAAATACAAAAATATAGTTCTTTTAATTTATGTTTGAAATAATTTATTATCTGACTGTTTTATTGCTGTTGACAGGTGTTGATTGTCAGACCCTAACACAGTCTGAACCAGCAGTTAAAAGGCCTGGAGAATCTCACAGATTGACCTGCACAGGCTCTGGATTCACATTCAGCAGCTACTGGATACAGTGGATCAGACAGGCTCCTGGAAAAGGACTGGAGTGGATTGCTCTCATTTATACTGATAGTAGCAAAGCTTTCTACTCTCCCTCAGTCCAAGGCCGGTTTATAATCTCCAGAGACAACAGCAGACAGCAGGTGTATCTGAAGATGAACAGACTGAAGACTGAAGATTCTGCTGTTTATTATTGTGCTCGAGACTCACAATGACTGGAGTTGGTTCAACAGATGTACAATATCTTCCATGTGTCAGGACAAGTATGAAATAATTTGTTGAGGAAAATATGAATTGAATTTGGAATGAAAAATTTTGCAATGCTCATGAGAACACTGTCATGTGTGGATGATAATTGATGATAATGAAGACTAAATATTCTCTTTTTTTTTGTTTATCACACACAGTGACTGAAGTACTTCATAATTTTAGTCACTGTGAAATTCTAACATGTGTGCAGAATCATAAGCTGGCATCATCCTTGCGTGTTTCTTGAAAATATTTAACATTTTCATCTGTTTTGCTGGTTATCTGCTTTTGTCCAGATATGAGTTACAGCACCTTTTTAGAAGCTTCCTGTGGTTTTGTCCCCATTGAGGGAACACAAAGACTTCACCTAGAGGAAAAGCAGGGTTTGAAATTGTTTTTAGGAGTCTAGCAAATTTGACCCATTTTTGCATTCGATGAGGGCAAAAATACATCCCAAAACGCGATCATTTTAGTCTTGAAGGTCTGAAATTACTTTTTCTTAAAAAAAAAAAAAACTGAACAAAACAAACTGTCTCACACAACTGCCTTTACAATTTGATGGTTAAAATGACTGTCTAGGTATCAAAGAAATAACCATGTTTTAGAATTTCGACTCAAAACTGATGTGACAGATCTTATCAGTACACTAGAAGGCAGTCAGCTTTAAGTCTCTTCATTTAGGATCAGCAAGGATCAGCAATGACTGCAGTTTCCTGTGTGAACCAGAAGCTTCTTTTTCTGTGCATTCAGAGGAAAGTGTGTTTATGAATCAGATTATGATTTATTTTCTGGCTGGTCAAGTTACATGCTTTGCTCCGCTTTTAATTAAAAATAGATTTTAAAAAGGAGGGAGTTTTTTTTTTTTCTGAAGCAATCTTTATATTTAATGCAGCCATTCTGCCAACTAATGCATACACTATTACAAACTTGGTTTTAAAGTCAAATGTGCAATATGTCTCCCTGTAGCGTGTCATGTCAAGCAAGTAAGTTTGTTTGCTTTCCATCTTTGGATACCTGCTTTTTCACTCTCAACTAAATAGCAACTGTGGGTTAAAATAACATGAAGGAGAACCGATAGATTGGATTTTTCATCACTGAGGAGACGTGTACTGCCTGTACTCTTGTTTTCATCTCAAATTGCTTGTCTTGAATATTGTCTAAAATTCAGAATTAGAATGAAAGTGCTGGAGTAGGAACGCACATGTGTGGTAGACACATTGAAACCAGAAAGGAACAGTATTGATCTTATTCAGCCAGATTTAATGGCTGTGCAGCCTGGAAAGACTTTGACCATTAGCTACCAGGTCTCTGGTTATTCTATGACTGATGACAGCTATGCGACACGTTGGGTCAGACAGCATGTTTGGTAGCTGTTCATTACTGTGTGTGTGATAGTGACACAATAATACAAACTGATAAGAAACCCCTGCAAAATCACTCAGCCACCAGTCTCAAAAATATTGTAAATGTGAATGATGGCAGTGTGAATTAGCATATGTGTGGTCAGTTCAATCATATGAATTTATCTTTTAGTAAAAACAGCTGCGTCTTTTTGTCTGCCAGTTATGTAGCACCACAGTGATTCAAAACAACAGATAAATAAAATATTTGCCTCTTGGTGTGTTTCAGTAGCAAAACATTCATCAGTAATCTCTTGTTTTCTGATAGGAATTTTATCTTATGCAGAGAAAAGACAGTGACACATTATACATCATTCTGAACAGTGTCTTGATGCATGCTAAACCATCCAGGTATCCCCAAACAAAAATTGATTCTGTTCATCTGGACATAGCATTTTCAGTGGGTGAGAAGATTTTTCACTCACTAGGTCACTCGGATGACTGAAGAAAACTGAAAACGCTACATTTAGATGAACAGAATCCACTCTTTTTGGGATCATTCTGAGCAGTTTTAATAATAAAAATCACCAACAAATTATAAGTAGCTCTTAAAAGAAAGAAAGTGGCGATGATAATATAAAAAAGTATGTTTATAAATAAAAACACATAATAAAAATAATAATAATAATAATAATAATAATAAAGAAGAAGAAAAAGAAAAAAAATCATGAATAAGAAGTGACATTTCAGAGGTGGTCTTTGAAATTTAACTCTTACATGGTCTTTTGTCTAACAATGTTGGTGGTGGTGCGGGCGGGGGTGGGGGGATCTATGCAAATTCTTCTTCTTTTATAAGCATATCTCCAGTCATTCTCATACAGTTTACAACATTTATGAAAAAATGGGAAACACAATTGTCTGGACTTTGCTGTTTGTTGTTGCTGTACAAGGTAACATTTAGGTTTTTTTTAATTATAATTATAATTTTTTTTTTCTCTTTGCAAACATTGATCATGATCTGTTTGCTTACAGGAGTATGGAGTGATGTTAAACTGGACCAGTCTTCCTCTGACAAGCTGATATTTCAGCTGGATACGACACAGGGCCGGGAAAGCTCTGGAGTGGATCGGTATAATGAATTCAGGTTCAAACTCTGCTAGCTATGGCAGCTCCTTTCAAAGTCGTTTCCTCATGACTGAAGACGTTTCCAGCAGCACTCAGTACCTCGAGATCAAGAGCCTGACAGCCGAAGATTCTCCTGTTTACTTCTGTGCCCGACAAAGCACAGTGAGTGAAACCAGAGGAGCAGGTGCACAAAAACCTCACTGATTTCAAGCACCATGGCAAGTTGAGCATTTAAGACGGATTTTACTTAAAGTCACAATGTGATGTAATATGAGAAGACATGAGGTTTTATTTATTTAATTTTTTTTTATCACACACACAAATGATGAAGTGCAGAAAACTTGAACACATAGTTGATCACTGTAAATAAACTGAAGCAAGTCACACAAAGGACTAGTGATTTGAAGAGGCCCCTATTCCCCAAGTTTGTAATTTCCAGCATTGTGCCATGCCGATCATGATCATCGCTACCAACAAAGAAGGAGCACTTAAATATAAAAAAGTAAATAAACAGATAAAAACTTAATCCAGTGTTAACTTTTACAATAAGTATTCACAACAGACAAGGTTCACAAAAGATAGCTCTTTAGTAAAATTATTGTTCTATAGCAGAAATATTGCGTGTGCAAATTTCAGAGATAAAAACAGCCATTTGGAGGGGGATTTGTTTTGAAAAATACTTTTGAACACTAGAGGGCATCCAATGACAAATCTCTTTCATTGCTTCACAAAAGTGAAGTCTGTAAAAGGAAAGGAGCAGAATTTTTAGATGCCTGCTTCTCTCGCCATTTACATTCTGTATCTCTTTCAGCTGCTCGCTCGTCAGTCTCTGTCAGTCTCTCATCTCGTCAGGGCCAGTGGTGAGCAGACCAGGAGAAGCAATCACTGTGTGCTGTAAAGTTCAAGGACTCCGTCTGGCTTGGTTTTCTCAAAGTCTTCAAGGCCAGTTTTCCATCACCAAAGATGTATCCAAATATATTGCGCCTTTAGTGCCTTTGCTATGTGTCTTCACCCATTCTCTTTGCCTTCTTTCCAGTCTGCTCTCCACTATCACACTATCTAAAAAACACCCAGAAACCATCTTAAAACAAAATAAACATCTGGATGGTAACATTAAGACCTGGAATTATCTTTTCTTTTTTTAGTATTTTTGTTTTTTATGCAAGTCTTCTTTGGAATTTGGGGAGAATAGAAACAAAAAACAAACAAAAAAAATGTAATTAAAACAATATTACAATAATAAAGCCATTAGTTATAAATATGCTGATTTACTGGTGTAAATCACATTCAAGAAACATAATGAAATTATTCTGTACACAGTTGGGACAGTGAGGTATAAGCTCTTCTCTGCAGTGCTGAGATGGATAATATATATAACAATGAGAATAATATTTTAAGATAAAACATACTCAGTGTATGCAAATATAAATTAACATAAGATATTTTCAAACAATTTATCATTTCAATGTAAAAACTAGCACCACCACAAGTTTACTCAATTACTCAGTGGTCAGTGCTCAGTACTCCATGGTCAAACTCTTTCAATGGCAAAGGAAAATAAAACTTCCATCTTGATTAGCAAGAAGTTAGTATATTGTTGTTTTGAATATTCTTCATATTTATTGTTGTTTATTTTTGCCAAAAACATAATCTTCTTATGAATATGATGCTTACCAAAGCTGTATAGAAAGATCTATGCAAAGCCTCTGTTCTTATAAACACTATTCGCCAACTTCACACAGTTATTTACAGTCAGGTCCATAAATATTGGGACATCGACACAATTCTAACATTTTTGGCTCTATACACAACCACAATGGATTCCAAATGAAACGAACAAGATGTGCTTTAACTGCAGACTGCCAGCTTTTATTTGAGGGTATTTACATCCAAATCAGGTGAACAGTATAGGAATTATGACAGTTTGTATATGTGCCTCCCACTTCTTAAGGGACCAAAAGTAATGGGACAATTGGCTTCTCAGCTGTTCCATGGCCAGGTGTGTGTTATTCCCTCATTACCCCAATTACAATGAACAAATAAAAGGTCCAGAGTTCATTTCAAGTGTGCTGTTTGCTTTTTGAACCTGTTGCTGTCAACTGCCAGGATGAGATCCAAAGAGCTGTCACTACCAGTGAAGCAAGCCATCATTAGGCTGAAAAAACAAAACAAACCCATCAGAGAGATTGCAAAAACATCAGGCGTGGCCAAAACAACTGTTTAGAACATTCCCAAAAAGAAGGAACGCACTGTTGAGCTCAGCAACACCAAAAAACTAGGAAGACCACGGGACACAACTGTGGTGGATGACCAAAGAATCCTTTCCCTGGTGAAGAAAACACCCTTCACAACAGTTGGCCAGATCAAGAACACTCTCTAGGAGGCAGGTGTATGTGCGTCAGAGTCAACAATCAAGAGAAGACTCCACCAGTGTGAATACAGAGGGTTCACCACAAGATGTAAACCTTTGGTGAGCCCCAAAAACAGGCAGGCCAGATTAGAGTTTGCCAAACGACATCTGAAAAAGCCGTCGCAGTTCTGGAACAACATCCTATGGACAGATGAGACCAACATCAACTTGTACCAGAGTGATGGGAAGAGAAGAGTATGGAGAAGGAAAGGAACTGCTCATGATCCTAAGCATACCACCTCATCAGTGAAGCATTGTGGTGGAAGTGTCATGGCGTGGGCATGTATGGCTGCCAGTGGAACTTGTTCTCTTGTATTTATTGATGATGTGACTGCTGACAAAAGCAGCACAAAGAATTCTGAAGTGTTTCGTGCAATATTATCTGCTCATATTCAGACAAATGCTTCAAAACTCATTGGATGGCGCTTCACAGTGCAGGTGGACAACAACCCAAAGCATACTGCAAAAGCAACCAAAGAGTTTTTGAAGGGAAAGAAGTGGACTGTTTTGCAATGGCCAAGTCAATCACCTGGCCTGAATCCGATTGAGCATGTATTTCACTTGCTGAAGACAAAACTGAAGGGAAAATACCCCAAGAACAAGCAGGAACTGAAGACTGTTGCAGTAGAGGCCTGGCAGAGCATCACCAGGGATGAAACCCGGCGTCTGGTGATGTCTATGTGTTCCAGACTTCAGGCTGTGATTGACTGTAAAGGATTTGCAACCAAGTATTAAAAAATGAATGTTTGATTTATGGTTCTTATTCTGTCCCATTACTTTTGGTCCCTCAAAAAGTGGGAGGCACATTTGCAAACTGTTGTAATTCCTACACCGTTCACCTGATTTGGATGTAAATACCCTGAAATAAAAGCTGACACTCTGCAGTTAAAGCATGTCTTGTTCGTTTCATTTGGAATCCATTGTGGTGGTGTATGGAGCCAAAAATGTTAGAATTGTGTCGATGTCCCAATATTTATGGACCTGACTGTATATTGTCACATAACTGCTGTCAACAACTGAAAAGTGAAAAAAAAAATCTGATCTCACCTTTATTCTCCTGAATAAAAGTGTCATTTTTAGCTTGTTTAAATGAACTTCAGCTCCAAAAATGGCTGATTGGTTGATGGTAACACTGCTTTTTTTTCTTACAAATCACATGACTAAAATCAACTTAGCACACTTTTTTGACACTTGTGTGGTGAACTTCCTTGAACATCACAAAGGAGTAATTGATTTACTCATCATAAATTTCATTAAAATAATAAATTTATTATTATTATTATTATTATTATTATTATTGTGAATAATAATAATAATAATAGAATAGTGTGATTATTATATTACAAGTTTCAGTTAACATAACTAAAATAAAAATAAAAAAATCAACAGCACAGTCCCAAGTTGTTGTATGTCATTTACTGTTAAATATTTAGGTTCACTCAGCCCTTAGCCTTATGAACGATCACTGATCTCAGACATATGACTGTGCAGAATTGAGATTGTTATTAAAGAATGAAAAACATGACATTACATGTATTTTGCTTTTGTTTTTTAGATATAACCACATAACATATAACTATTTGTTTTGTTTTATGTGCTACAGTGCACTTTCATTAATTGTCTTAAATGTGTCACTTATAATAAAAACCCAGAGAATGGAGTTGCTACATTAATCACTTGTTTCATCGATGTGGTCATTAACCACTTGCTTCATGAGTCAAGGGCGTAGATTTGGTTCTGGCATTGGTGGGGACGGATGATTCAACCACCGAACTCTGCCCTGTTTCTTTTTTTTTTTTCCTTTTTGTTTTTGCTTCTTAATAAAAAAAGAGGAGAAATATACTTGCCTACATATGCTATTCTACATGCTTTTAAACCATTTAAAATCAAAATTCATAGTTTTATATGTGAATTATATAATGTTAAATTCAAGGGCGTAGATTTGGTTCTGGCATTGGTGGGGACGGATGATTCAACCACCGAACCCTGCCCTGTTTCTTTTTTTTTTTTTTTTCCTTTTTGTTTTTGCTTCTTAATAAAAAAAAAAGAGGAGAAATATACTTGCCTATATATGCAATTCTACATGCTTTTAAACCATTTAAAAATCACAATTCATAGTTTTATATGTTAATTATATAATGTTAAATTACTATTAAACAAATGACTAAGTATTTTAGGCTTTAGTTTACTTCAGCTATATTCCATATAAATCAGGTATCATACAAAAATAAAAATAGTTTCAAATACAGTCATGACAATAAAAGAATATGACTTTAAGGACTTAACAACATTACTTCAGTTATAGTACACCAACATCTCTGATACATTAGCACTAAGGGAACACTGAATGACCTGGTGAGTTTTGTCCATAAAACTACTCATCTAAGATTATCACAAAGTAAAAGATCTCTCAGCAAAATCATGCAACAGTTTAGGCACACTGTTGCCCCGATCAAATCAGTGAGCTGGGATTTTTTATTCTAAACATGAACTACTGTTACAGCAACAGACATGGACTACTGGTGCCCCACACAACAACTCAATGTCCAGTATGTGAAGGAGCCAAACACATGCCTTCTCCTCTCGTTAACTGAGATAAACTGCTGGCATATTTGTTTTACATCTATACTGTCCAGTCTCTCCTGGTGGACATGGCATACAGCAGCATTGTTTAATCTCATTTGAGTCATTGTTGACCTTAGCCATGTTTTTAGTCTTCTGAGACACTGAAGCTTCTTTTAGCCTCAGTACATGCGTTTTATCCTCAGATTAAAATTATTATTCTGTGCTTGATGTGCCTCACCTTTGGCCCTGGCTCTTCCCCTCTGACTGCACTAGGACATATTGCCACCTGATAAAATAACACATTGATTCGTGCCATATAAAAAGTGAGACATGTCAATTCAGATTCTTTGTCAAATATACACTAATGAATCAATTTACATCAGCAGCCTAACAACTGTCATGATAATAAATACTAGTTAATCTATAGCACCAAAACATCAGTCAGTCACCTGTGACCTCGCCTCTTCACCTCTGTCTGAGCTACAACATGGCAGAGCTGCCTCTGTCACCTGATCAATAACAGTGAGACACTCCAAATACATGCAGTCACACATGTGCTTCAAATACAGTCATGAACCACCAGGTCATCATCCAATTCCACCTGTGATCTTGTATAACCATTACTCTCTGAGCTTTGTGTTGGTTCTTCTGTCACCTGACAAATAGGACATACATGACAATAAGAATAAAATGTGTAGCTGCTTCAGTGTTTCTGTCAGTTTGTGCAGATCTTGACTCATCAGTAATGTTTGTAGGGTGAGTGCATTTTTAAAACAATTTGTGCAAACTGCACTACAAGTTGAAATATTTGCAAAATCACGACTACCTCATGATATTTTGTTTCAAAAATGAACCCTATGAATATGTCAACACTATTAGGATGAAATTATTGTGTCACCAACATTTTAACGTTAGACATATAATTTTAACGGCCTCTGTAAACTAATACCCTGGCTTGCTCGAGGCTCCGTTTTCTCTGACAGTTTCAATCAAAATTAGAAATGCTACTCTGAGACTGAGAGAACTAATAGTGCTGCCTGTTGTGCAGTTAGTTTCCAAAACACGTTATTTATGGTTACATACAATTTTAGACTGATGTGGGCCAAAGCCTAGCATAGCCTGTAACGTTATTATGACGGACACATTTTATGAGTGAACTTGACTTTAAGTGACTTACAGGTTTCTTTGAAAAACACTTTCGTATATCGAGGTTCTTCCTTTTTGCTGCCGTCCTCCTCTCCTCCTCGCAGCGCAGGCTTGCCGCTGCTAAAACTAAACAGAGCTCCCTGAAAGGCACAGCCAATCACATTGGCCGTATTTGTCACATGAGGTAGAGAACGTAATTTAACTCTTTCTGCACCGCTGGGTGAATGAGACGTTGACAGATCGGGGTTTGTTTGTTTTTTTCTTTCTATCGGGTTTGTTTTTCTTTACTCGAAGAGATCAAATTATTGGTGGGGACAATTCAGTAATCGCTGGATATTGGTGGGGACGTGTCCCTTCCGTCCATGCCAAATCGACGCCCTTGTCATGAGTCAGGATAAGTCAGTGTCAAAGATTTGCTAAAGAACAAATTCAGTGTTCAGTTAGACTCTTTTAGCAACACATTGACGTTAAAGGGACAAAATATGCAGCCTGAAGACACTGCTATGTATTACTGTGCCAGAGAGCCTGCCATAGTAACAGAAACCATCAGTAGACCTGAACAAAAACTCTTCAGTGTCTGAATAGCTGTAACATTAAGCCACTAGAGGAGGATCCTTCAGACCAGTGATGCTTTTAAGACAAGTAAAACAATCCAGTAACAGTAACACAAGCCTTCAGCAGATCTGAACAAACTCTCTGCAGCCTTTAAACTTTTGTAGCATGATGTCACTAGAGGAGGCGCTCTCAGCTCATCTTTGCAGTAATGAGAAACCGGCTTTAACAGAAATCCATGTTGTTATCTTATTTTTCCAAAGAGTCTAAATCAAACATGTTTGCTTCTCAGTTTGTTTTCAGGGAGGTTTTTAAATATAAGATATCACATATAGCATAAATAACTATATATAGTTCAATATTTATTTGTAGACTCAAACTTGCTGAATATGTTTCTTTTATAATAATCAGTTCTAAATAGAAACAAGAGAAGTAAAAAATATTTAGTAATCAAGATGTGGCAAAAAAAATCTGCACTTAGTCCAAATATTTATGGAATAAATATTTGTTACAGCATTTTTTCTCACCTGCCTAAAACTTTTGCACAGTACTGTATATCAAATGTCCTCCATTATTTTTTCCAGATTAGCAGCTCCACCATTTTATCATTATGCACTTTTATCTCTATAATCCAAACCAAATGCTCTGGGATTTGTATTTTTTGCATCTGCATTCATCTTTTCTGTACTCTCTTCTATGATGATGAATGTAATCACTGATCCAACAGGGATTGAGTATTGATGAAAACAAACTGTTAAACCAATTAACTAAGTCAAAGAACTAGTTGTTGATTCAAACCCTTTACACAGGAGAAACTGCTGAATTCATTTTAAAGACAGAATACTAAAGAAATTGCTTCTGGGAAGACAACACTTTCTCTAAAACTGTGCCAAAAATTATCAATTTGTGGTCAGACAGTAGGTCAGACAAATGCAGGGAGTTTATAGATAGGCTGAGACTATGTGTTTCATTGGGACCTTTAACAAATTGCGTCAGACTAAATTACTTTTTAGTGTTAAGACATTCTGTTGCAGTACAGTTAGATAAATCATCAGTGTTTTACCCTTACCCATGGCTGGACGTCAGGTGGAAGTTGGGTTTTTTCATATTATCCTCACCTATGTTCTATATTCTTCTGTTTCAATGTCTGGGCATGGTGAAGCTAATCCTGTGATACAGAGACATAGTTTTCCATGTACATCTTTCATAATCTTATAGTGCTGTTATTCCAGCCATTATTCCAAATACATTGATAATTTGTATGTCAGTGATTATGACACTGATGAAACTTTTCTTTCACTGAAAATATTGCAAAATTAACTGACTCAATTAGCTGGGACTGCAAGGTTTAACTGTGCTGAACAAGTGACAATTCACATTTCTAAATGCAAAGAAAAAGCAAAATAATCAAATGAATAATGACCATAATGTTAATTTCTGTGCCCACAGATGTATACTGTATTGATCACATCCAAGCAGATTTAAGGGTTGTGGAGCCTGGACAGTCTTTGACGATCGCCTGATCACAGACCTGCTCAAATGCACATTTCAGAAACACAACCACAAAAAAGCCACATATGTGAATAAATATAGTACGAGCACGTGAGTGCCTGTGTGTGCGCGTACCTGTGTGTGTGCGTGTGTGCATGTGAGTGTGTGTGTGTGTGTGTCGTAACAGTTAAAGCACTGTGTGTATGTCTCTATGTATTTGACTTCCTGCCGATCATAAAGTCATCTCCCCTCACCCAAGCTACACCAAATTCCTCTACAAAACATACAAAACATATTACAAGCACTGAGACCCCCACTCTGCATTCACTGGGCCATTGGCCTCTTGTTGTCTTACTTTTACAGCTAAGCTTGTGGAGGGTCACCTGCAAACCTACTTCTAAGTTATGACAATTATGAGCTTTTATTACATTTCAGGGACAAGGGTAACAGACTTCTCCTCTCTTTCCTATCTGTTCCATACAGTCCTAACATCCCCCAACTATAGCTTCCTGTCTCCTTTTATGACAGGCAGACCCCCAGTGTCAATAAATTCCTCTCCCTCTACACAAATACACACACTCTCAGGCCTACAGCTAAACCAAACTAAAACACACAGACATTCACAAATCCTTTCCTATTACTCTGATCTACAGCTGGACCCTCTCATCTAAGCAAATTCAGCACATTATAGTTTAATTATGTTTTCTTTTACTCACAAAATGTATATGTAAAGTACTATTAATTGACTGATTGATTGATTTACTGAGAATACTTCATTTCTTGTTTTTTGTGTTTCTTGTTTTTGTTTTTCTATTGTGGACTGCTGTCCCCCACAATAGAGCTCAGAATTTTATGGACAATCATGTTTTTTATTACATTTTTTACAGCATCTGTGTCCAGAGAGCGCGTGGAGATCCGACCTCCCATTGTTTACAGCAGGGATCAGCTGTTAGCCCTCAGGGCCTCCGCTTTTCTGCCTGCCGCCGAGTGAGCCAACATCCCCCGCGAGGTGAGGAGGAAGAGATGCAATCGGGTGTCGCAGTAAGGTTAGGAGGTACCGGCCAGTGATTCCATCTGTTATTATGGGGAACGTGAGATCTCTCCCCAATAAAGTGGATGAGTTGGCGGCTCTAACCCGACATCAGAGGAGCTACAGGGAGTGCAGCGTGATGTGCTTCACAGAGTCGTGGCTAACCGCGCTAACTCCAGACTCACACATATACATAGATGGTTTTCATCCGGGCTGACAGAACAACGGAGAGTGGTAAGAAGAGAGGAGGAGGTCGGACGATAGATGGTGTAACTCTGGGCATTTATCTATCAAAGAGACGCTATGCTGTAAGGATATTGAGCTGCTAGCGGTTAGCATGAGACCGTACTATCTACCACAAGAGTTTACACACGTCATTGTGATAGCTTTGTATGTTCCGCCCTCTGCTAACGCTGCAGCAGCCTGTGAGGTCCTGCACACTGTAACCAGCAGACTCCAAACACAGCACCCTCAGGCCCTTTTCCTGATCTCTGGGGACTCAATCACATCTCCCTGTCCTCCACTCTCCCCACCTTCACCCAGTATGTTAGTGATGTGTCGGTCGCGAACGAAATGGCTCTGAGCCGGATCTTTGACGTGAACGACGCGAGCCATGTTTTGGAGTTTGTACGTGCTTCAGGGTTTGTACGTGTTTTCCAGTTTGTACGTGTTTTCCAGTTTGTACGTGCTTCGGAGTTTGTACGTGTTTTGGAGTTTGTACGTGCTTTGTCTCTAGGGGCCACCGTAAATATACCTTTATTTATTCACTCCACATAAAATGTAATAAATAAATCATATAATACATAAACCAACTATTCACATTTCAACTTTTAAGTATTTAAATTTTCAGCTTTTTCCTTTTACAAATTTAAAGTGAAACAACACAAAACACTGCAAACCACAACACAATTAAATGTAAATTAAAATATGAAAACAAAAAGAAGATGCATATTCTCTGTCATATGGATCTGCATGAATAAACTTTCTGAATCCTTTATCATCTGCAACTGAAAATAGTTGTGGATGATTACTATACCTTTGTAATGTGACGTTGTTGTCCCTGGCTCTCTTATTCTGTCTCTCCCTCCCGCTCTGTTCCAGTGCTACTGAGTAAGGAGCCGGCTCGCGTCGTTCACGTCAAAGATCCGGCTCTAAGAGCCATTTCGTTCGCGACCCACACATCACTAATTCCACAACCCACAGCTTTACTGTGTTCCAGCAAAATATCCAATAGCGGTGACAACTCCTCCACAGTAGCAGGTGGGATTTTTCTTTTTTGAGGACGGCTCCTTTTACCTTTCAATACGAATGGTCTGTTTATGTTTTGATCAAGAGCCTTTTTTTGGGCAGCTGAAGAGGAGAAGTCTATCTTATGCCCAAACTCTGACTGTATCTTGGTCATATTACCCAGCAAAACCCAGTATGCAGGTTCATCTGTAACAGTCCTTGTGCCACGGATCTGCACTGTTGCTTCTACATTAAACAGAAGAGCAGCGATATGGGTGCAGGTCTCCACGACTCCAGCCATGCAGGTGCAGTGGGCGGCTTCAACCTTCCCTGTGATGCTCACAATGACCCATGGCTGCAATGCTGGTTCATTCAGTCTTTGAGAGTGCAGTACCTGAAACACACACAAAGTTCATTTAAAGACAAGAACTAATGAGCCAAGGCCGACATAAATGTGTTTTATCTACTTTATCATAAATGTAACAAAGTGTTTAGAAAGTTAGCACATACATGTAATTTTTCATTTTTTTTATGCATCCATCTATAGAACGCTGCATGTTATATTGTAAATCTGCCTGTTCTCTTTCAGAAACCTGCCTGCAGAAAATGAACCTAAAGTATGTAATGCAAGGATGTAATCACTTTCAAGAGGGAGAAAGCATAAAGTTCGACTTTAAGTGACAATTATGGACACCTAATATGATAAGGAGATTCTCCAGGTCATTAATCAATGTATAAAACTAAAATAAAATGTATTTTTAGTGACATAGGATACAAACATGGAAGCGAGATGTATAATTAGAATTATTTATAATAAATATGAATAAATTATTGCAATTTCTTTAACCATAAAGAATAACTAAATCCTTCAGGACAATGTCACATCAATGCACTGAACTCACTATGTTATCCACCTAACAGCCTCCACATGTTCTCACTGTAATTTCCCCTCATGAATGAATTTATGCTTGCACTAATCTGAAAGTTCGGGGGAAAATCAAACGCATTTCACTCGCAGTACTCGAGCTGACTTACCTTTGTTTGAATGACGACTTGTACGCGCTGACTCCACAGACAAGGTACGAAAATATGTCAGGCTACGTCAATAGCAGTTGGTCTTCAGGGTTTCTACTCCACGGCCGTATTTCCAATGCACGCTATTTTCTGCAAGTACCGCTGCTTCACCTCTGGACGCAATTGGCCTCTATACAGTCCATTCTCTTTTGAGCTGCTTGTAAGCATCTTTCTTGTAGTCGTCGTTCCAACACAGTGTGTTTGTTTTGATTCGTAGACCCCGAAAATGGCGCCGCGCTCCCACAATGCATTGCGGCGTGAAGCCCTATATGCCAACACCAAGGAGGCATACAGCTCATCACCTCTCCCTCCCCTGGGGGGCTCAGATCACAACCTGGTTCATCTCCATTGACTTCTGTGTGGACAACGCCGTACCCATCATAAAGGTACGGTGTTTTTCTAACAACAAGCCATGGATAAATCCTGAAATAAAGGCTCTCCTCAAGGAGAAGAAGAGAGTCTTTAGATCTGGAGACAAAGACAAACAGGAGCTGAGAGTTGCCCAGAAGAAGCTGAAATTGAAGATAAGTCAAGGGGAGGAAAACTACAGGAGGAAGATGGAAGAGCAGTTGCAACAGGACAACATCAGAGGGGTTTGGAACAGCCTGAAGACAATCTCAGGACAAAAACCAACCCCCCAGGCTGCAGGAGACTTGGGGTGTACCTTAATAATAAACTGGACTGGATCCACAACACTAATGCTCTTTACAGGAAGGGTCAGAGCAGACTCTACCTGCTGAGGTGGCTGAGGTCATTTGGAATCCAGGCAGCGCTTCTAAAGACATTCTATGATTCTGTGGTGGCATCCGTCATTTTTTATAGTGTTGTATGTTGGAGCAGCAGTTTATCGACAGCTGAGACGAAGAGGTTGGATAAACTCATCAGGAAGGCCAGCTCTGTTCTGGGATGCACCCTGGACCCAGTGCAGGTGGTGGGAGACAGAAGGACTCTGATGGACAGAGTCTCCCACCCCATGCATGTAAATGTTGCTGAACTGCAGAGCTCCTTCAGTGACAGACTGCTGCATCCTAGATGCATGAAGGAGCATTTCCGCAGGTCCTTTCTCCCTGCAGCTGTCAGACTGTACAATCAAAACTGCTCCCAACAAACATATGTTTACATCAGCGCTGTAACTTGCACCAATCAACCGATCACACTACAACCTGGGTTTGGCACTTATCTGTACTTTAATTTTCAATAACTGTGCAGTACTCTGTTTTGGTAACTATTGTCTTTGATGTAAATATGTAAAAATTGTGTGTGTTTCTGTTCTGTGTCCTGTTCTGTTTGTATATGTGTCTTTCTTGCTGCTGTTACAACCAAATTTCCCCTTGTGGGACAATTAAAGGATTATTCTATTCTATTCTATTCTATTTATACCAAGGGAAATTGTTTTATACATGCTAAGGCTCATTATTATTATTATTATTATTATTATTAATAATAATAATAATAATGATAATTCTTGTTTTTGGTATAAAACGACTGAATTATCTTTCCTAAAGATGTGTGGGAGCCCCGACTTCATTTGATTACTGTATTCATAATCTGCAACTGTTTTCTGTATTGGTGTGTGTTTTTCAGTGCACTGAACTATCTGTTCCTTGTACTACAAAACAATGTTGAAGTAAAATATATGATACCAAACAACTCTTAAATGTGCTGATGTACAGTAAACACACTCAGTTCAGTTTTCCCAGTAACTAAAAAGCCAAACAATCACTCATACTTAACTGCAGGATATAGGATGAGACCAAATGCAGTTATTTGTTTAACTGATCTGTTCTGAAATCAAATTGTCACACATATATGGTCCAAAATACATTTCACAGTTTCCAACACCAGTGCTTTAAATGTTTGATTCTATGCAAACTTTTTGACTTCCTGTTATTCATGTATAAAAACATGACATCTGACTGTGGAGTGGAGTTCGCAGCACTTCAAGTTGACAAACAAAGATGTTTTCTGTAGCACTTTTACTGCTCTTGGCAGCTGAATGTGAGTCTGTTTTAATCTATCATAGTCAGCAGTTGTTCTTATTTTGAATTTGTCACAAAACATTTTGTTTTTTTACAGGTGTGAAGTGTGAACAGCTGACACAGCCAGCCTCTATGTTAGTGCAGCCAGGTCAACGTCTGACCATCACCTGTCAGGTCTCTTATTCTGTGAGCAGCTACTACACAGCTTGGATCAGACAGCCTGCAGGAAAAGCACTGGAGTGGATGAGTCAGGATACAGCTGACAAAGATTCACTGAAGAACAAGTTCAGCGTTGAATTAGACTCTTCCAGCAACACAGTGACTTTAAAAGGACAAAATCTGCAGCCTGAAGACACAGCTGTGTATTACTGTGCCAGAAGGAGAGCCACAGTAACACAAACCATCAGCAGATCTGGGCAAAAAGCTTTCAGAGTTTAAGTCACTGTACCACGACACAACCACAGGAGGAGCCCTCAGACCACTGAAGTTTACATGGTCAGTTCACACTTAAAAAGATGAGCTGCACAGTTTGCACTGATAAAATGAACACTGAATAATATTTAATGATACTCAAAAGAAATGTATAAAAAAATGTGTCAGTTTGAATTATATTAAGTCCTTAGGTAGTTCAGCTGTTAACACAGCAGCCATGGTTAGAAAAAAATCTGATCTACAGTAAACACATCAACAATACTTAGATTAGTGAAGAACAATGAAATGCAAATACAAAGTTCCTTTATTCAAACAGACACCAAGAACTTCCCCAAAATCAAAGTAAAGCATGATGCAACTGCATCATTGAGGGGACATAAGAGCTCACTGCTCTTCAGCTTCAAGATCAACTGTGCTCTTTTATATCTCTGATGTTGCTGCTAACAGCTGGATCCTGTGAGAGAATGCTGGATTCACACACTAAACACCAGAGGTGTGGACTCGAGTCACATGACTTGGACTCGAGTCAGACTCGAGTCATTTATTTTATGACTTTAGACTTGACTTGAAAAAATGTTCTAAAACTTGTGACTTGACTTGGACTTTTACACCAATGACCTGGGACTTGAATTGGACTTGAACCCGTTTACTTGAAAAGACTTGATATTTCACTCCAAATCTAAAATTTAACACGCATATTATATAGAAAGTGTGCACCATTAATTCAATTCATTCATTCATTTATTCAAACCACACTCCGTACGTATGTGTGCATTAGCTGTAGCACAGCCAATCAAATTAACCAGATTTTTTTTTAAGAAGAAAAAAAAAACGCTCAAAAATGCTTTTAGGTACATAAACTATGAAGTAGTCAACAAAAAACGAAATGCAATATCCAAAACATGCAAGAAGAGAATCACAGACAGAGATGGAACAACTTCCAACTTTGTCCGACAGTTGAAGTTGCATAAAGAACGGTAGATGGTGCTTTTTTTTTGCTACGATGAGATAGCTGACTTCATCTAACTGGCAAATGTTGTCCAGGCTACGTTGATGATACTGTTTGGTTTTAATGTGTACAATATTTTTGTCATGCTATTTTAAAGCCGGTCCTACAAGCGCATCCAAGAATAACATGCAGCTTATCTCAGAATTGTCGGTGAAAATTATTCTTGGAGCTAAGTTTAATTGAGCTGCATTTTATAGAGGTGCAATTTCACAATTTGTGTATATTTTCTAAGTTCACTATTTCGTCATGTGTTGAGAAAAACAGAGATTTAAAAATCACATGGTCTAGTATTTACATTTAGCATATAACTGCAACATTCTTTTTTCTTTTTTTTTTAAGACTCGAAAGGACTTGAAATTCAAAGTTTCAGACTTGTGACTTTACTTGGACTTTTACACCAGTGACTTGAGACTTGACTCTGACTTGCCTGACATTACTTGAGACTTGACTTGTGACTTGAGGATAAAGACTTGAGACTTACAAAACAATGACTTGGCCCCACCTCTGCTAAACACAGTGGCAATGCTAGACAATAAAATGGGTAATGACTATAATGTTGATTTCTGTTTCGACAGGTGTGTACAGTATTGACCTCATCCAACCAGACTCAAGCATTGTTGAGTCTGCACAGTCTTTGACCATCACATGTCAGGTCTCTGGTTATTCTTTAACTAGCTATGCAACAGCTTGGATCAGACAGCATGAAACAAATCAAATGGAGTGGATTCTCATGATATGGGCTGGTGGGAGCACTGACAAAAATGATGCGTTAAAAAACAAGTTCAGTGTTAGCAGAGACACTTCTGCTCAAACAGTGACAATAACAGGACAGAATGTGCAGCCTGAGGACACAGCTGTTTACTTATTTGATTGATTGATAGATGAGAGATAAGTAGCTTAAAAAAATCCTCTCAAAATGGTCAGGTACAAGTGTGGAGTGAAAATGCAGCCAGTATCCAAATGAAAACTAAGAACAGAAACCCTTAAGAAGTATTGCTCAACGCCACTTTATGAAATGACAAGAAAGACTGATTACTTTGAAGCAAGATATGAAGAAGTAGTGACACAAGACCTCTGTAAAAAAAAAAACAAATTAAAGTTATATTTTTCTCTGCTTTTCTTTCCTGGTAAAATAGTTCTAATGCTTGTTTTTCTGTCAGGTAAGCACTCTCTTTCCATCAATGGTTGTTTGTGATCACTTTAACTGATCACTGTGGATACCTTTGACAATGAAATGTTTGAAATGCTGTTTGCTGTTGTCACTGAGAATGATAAACCAGCATTGAACTGAGTGGGAATAATAGATGTAAGCACTCTCTCTTTTTTTCAGGTATGTGTACTTTAAATTGCTATTTTTCTGACAACTTTTTACTTTTACTTCCTACATTTTTAAACAAATGTCTGTACTTTCTACTCCTTACATTTTCACACAGGCTTATAACTTTTGGTTTAACACATTTGAAGCGAGAAATTTGTTTCACGTCACTGCAAGCTGTAACAGTCACAATGGTGTGGTTTCTCTTTCAGACAACTTAAGGGTTAGTGATGTCACTAGTATGCGCCACTGCCCTCTGTGGAGTATGAGAGCAATGTGCTTGCACGTGAGTGAATGGACAGAAACACGGACCTTATGACTAACAATTTGCATTGTTACGGGTTGTAAGACACTGTGCTTCATGTATGATAAGCAGCAGCCGTTCAACCGGGCCTTTAAGGTTGATGAAGAGAATGTGCATTAAAGGACAAACACTGTGGAATTCCCAGTACCAGTGTGTGAGTTTTGACTGTCCCGTTGAGCGTTTCTACCGCTCCTCTCAACCACTGAGTACAACCAGTGTTGGGGTGTAACGGAATACATGTATCGGAAGACAGTTACTCATATTTAAAATATAAAATATGAGTAACTGTATTCCATTACAGTTACCGTTTAAATCGGTGGTAATCCAAATACAGTTACTTTGTTGAAATAAATAGAATACACGACGGTCATTTCCTGTTTCATATGTTAGGCTATCCCCTCTCTATGCCTTCTCCAATTTTGGTGATTAACCGCAGTCCGGTGCAGGTTTAGTAAAGTTGGATGAACATGTAGTCATATATCGCATGGCTGAGAGCAGCCGGCCCGGGTTCGAGTACAACTCGCAGCCCTTCTTTAAAGTTTTTTTTTTTTTTCCATCTGGGATTAATACAGTTTCTCTGATTCTGATTGCTGGAAACCCACACTAAACACGTAATAAGAAGCTCTAATGTAAGCGTCCTGTTAATGTTGGTGACGTCAGTTACACAGTGGACCCAGAACCAGCAGTGCACGGGCAGGAATGCATTTCCGACACCACTTCATAAGAAGAATGGGATGGGCGAAACTTCAGTATCTTCGATGTACTATTGTTGTGTGATTTTTATTACTATTAATGAAGGCTACAACCTACGTTACAAAGCCTTCAAACATCAAACTGATTTGAGCCTAAACAGTAACAAATTAAAGGCAATCGTGTTAGTGTATTAATCACTTGGGGATGTGGCATAAGAAGAGATAAAAGAGTTGTTGTTTTTTGGGGGCAACACTAAAACGATTGCAGATGTCTGCTACAAACAAAAAGCAAGAGGAGCATAAAGGGAGTAATGTTTTTTTAGCAGACAATTTCAAATGCAAGGTTTCAATCAGCTAAACAAACATCAGCAAACACACAAACTGTGTCTACAGTTTGTTGCAAAGTGTGTTGCTAGCTAAAGGTCCAGCTGCTGTATTTCACAGGGAGAGAAAAGAAAGAGAGCTAACGTTACTCAGAGATGGAGGAAGATAAGAAGGACAGGGCAGGAGAGGAGAGACTGCTCAGTGGGATTTGATCCATAAAGAGCAGTAGTCACCCTCTACAGGCCACAGAAACAGAACTATTTTTTTTTATTTTCCTTCTTTTTCTCTGATCATTTTCTACTTAAGTGATTTAAGCCGAGGACATTCATTAGAAATTGAAATTAAAAAGAAGTTTCAGGGTTCAGTTAGCTTTGGACACATATTAGCTGGTAGAAACATCCTCCAAAGAACTACTTTCTTACTCTTACTCTGTGTGTGTGTGTGTGTGTGTGTGTGTGTGTGTGTGTGTGTGTGTGTAGGCCTGTGTTTCTGTACATTTATTACTTGTGTGTGGTTGTGTGTTTCTAGTTGCTGAGGATTCCTGATGGTCTGTCAGTGGTTTGTATCACTGTGAGGTAACATGCACAGTAATAAACAGCTGTGTCCTCAGGCTGCAGACTCTGTCCTGTTATTGTCACTGTTTGTGCAGAAGTGTCTCTGCTGATGCTAAACTTGTTCTTTAAAGCATCATTGTTGGCAGTGCTCCCATCAGACCACATGCAGTTAATCCAATCCATTTATTTTTCTTTACACTGCATGATCGACCCTGTTGTATAGAGCTAACCAGACAGGTGATGGTCAAAGTCTGCCCAGGCTGCACATCCCTTGAATCTAGCTGGATGAGATCAATACAATACACACCTGTGGAAACAGAAATCAACATTATTACTCATTTGATTAATCAGCATTTCTCAGTCAGATCCCATCAGTCCCATTTGCTAGGTTTGCCTGACAGAAAAATTTGAATGCAAATTTTTTTTTTAACTTTTCTTTTTCTTGTTAGTAAGGGATTCAAATCTTTTTTTTAAATAACGTAACCCATCCCTCCATCCCTCAATTCAGTCATCCATTTTCTTCTACTTATCTGGGGTCAGGTGTCATTGGCAGCAGCCAATAAGTAGAGAAGCTCAGACCTCCCTCTCCCCAGCCTCCTCTAGCCTATGTGAGGGAACACCGAGGTGTTCCTAGGCCAGCCGAGAGATATAATGATCCTATGTGTCAATGGTCTGTCCTAGGGGCCTACTTCCAGTGTTTAATGCCTGGAACACCTCACCCAGGAGGCAGTTTAATCAGATGCCCAAACCACCTCAATTGGTTCCATTCAATATGGAGGAGTAGAAGCTCTACTCTGAGCCCCTTTCAAATGACTGAACTCCTCACCCTATTTCTAAGGGAGAGTCCAGCCATTCTTCAAACGAAACTCATTTCTGCTGCTTGTATCCACGATCTTATTCTTTCAATCACTAATTTGTGACCAAAGGTGTTCAACAGTGGGTGTTTTATTATATTACAGTTTTATTATATTTTACAAGTCCTGACAGTCAGACTGCGAGTTTGAACCTGTGAATAAAAGGCCTAGAGAATCCAACAGATTCACAGTCAGTAAATCCTCTTGTCTAAGTCAACCAGACACCTGAAAAATGACTGTAGAGGGTTACTAATATGACAATACCACATATGACAGCACCTACATGTAAAAATTTTGCTGGCTAATATTACTGTCAAAGTATCACTGACAGAAATATGCATATTTTAGAACTGAGACATTTAAGTTGCTGATCCCATCAGACCACTAGAGGGCAGGTGTTGTCAAGTATCTTCTTTTCGAAAATGGCAAGATCAGCAGAGTTGTGGTTCATCGTGTAAACTTCAGTTAAAAAAGTTAGAAGGACAAAGTGATCCACTTTACTTTCCTATGCTTCTGAGACTTTGCAATGAACTCGACGTTGATTTTATGGGATATTTATTAGCTATTCATGTTAAATCTTTATTTTCATTTTCTCACAAATACAAACATCTTAAAAATGAGAAAAACTGAACAACAGTTTAAGTCTCAATCTTTTATCTGGATACATCAATATGGACAGTCCTACCCATTCTACCAACTAGTACCTTTAGCATTGCTGCTATTCTTCAAGTCCAAAAGAGCAAATTGTTTTTCTGTTTTTATCATTTCAAGAAAATAACTTTGGTTTTCAGAGGAGGAAGCAAAACTGAACTTTGGGTGCTGCTTATACACCATCAACTAAACTCTGTGCCTGTTTTTAGTTGTTCTGGAAAGGATCCTTACTTCACTGGAGTCAGAATCAGTAGATGTGTTAGTACTGAAATAAATTTTTATTTTATTTTTTGTAAAGACAGTTTTTCATAATTCAGTTGTTTGTCTATATTGAAAAAATAAATAAATTCAGTGGCAGTGAAAATATTATTTAAAATGCTCTGTATCATACTGTATTCAGTTCATATGGAAATAAATTCAAATTTGATTTGACACATTTGTAAAATTAATTTAAAACAAAATAATACTTCAGGTTTATTAAGCTGATAACTGCTGTCAGTCAGAGGCTGAACACTGACAGACCTGCACAAATACTCAGCAACAGTCAAAAATGTTCAGTTTGAACCTGTAAATAATTCATTATTAAGTCTTTAAAGAGAAAAAACAAAACAAAACAAAACACACTTTACTATGTAGTCTGGTCAAAAAGATCAAATAACATTATATTTAAATGTAATTTATTTAAAAATATGCAAATGAAAAAGTTACTCAAAAAGGAGTGGGGCTTCTGTGTTTCAGTGAGAGGACCAATCACATCATTTCAGCTTCAGCATCAATCATGTTCACTCTGATACTGCTGCTGGCTGCTGGATCCTGTGAGGAGCATTTAGTGGATTCACTCTAATAAACACTGAATAGTCAGATAAATGATGGTAATAATGTTGATTTCTGTTTCCACAGGTGTGTACAGTATTGATCTCATCCAACCAGACTCAAGAATCGTGCAGCCTGGACAGTCTTTGACCATCACCTGTCGGGTCTCTGGTTATTCTGTAACTAGCTATGGAACAGCTTGGGTCAGACAGCGTGAAGGAAAGCCACTGGAATGGATTAACATTATTTGGAGTGATGGGAGCATTGACAAAAATGATGCTTTAAAAAACAAGTTCAGCATCAGCAGAGACACTTCTGCTCAAACAGTGACAATAACAGGACAGAATCTGCAGCCTGAGGACACAGCTGTTTATTACTGTGCACGTTACGACACAGTGATATAAACCACTGACAGACCTGCACAAATACTCAGAAGCAAGCAACACACAACCACACACATGCTGTAAAGTGAATATGAATAATGTCTAGAGTTTGTTGATAGTGAAGATACTGAAAACCTTCCAAAATATGGGAAACAATAATAGAAAAACAGAAAATTGTTCAATGTCAGTTTACCATTTCCAAAAACAACAGTAAATCTATATTTAAATAGTCATGGAAACACTGCTTTTTACCAACAAAAAAAAAAAAAACAAATTAAAAAAAAAAACCTGACTCACACACTGTACATGTCTGTCTGCAGTGGTGCCACCTGAAGTTGTGAATCAGGTGGATGAGGGGAAAAGGGCACTGCTGGTAGTATCTCATACTAATTTTTTAGAATCTAATATCAACACTCTAACATTAATTTAGCTGTTCTTAGCAGCTGGGTGTGACTCCTATCCTATACTAAAAGTACTGGAAGCTCTTCTTTCTTCTTCTTTCTTAATGTCACTTTTACAAAAAAGTGTCATTAAATTATTTTTTAAACTCATTTTAAACTTTTTGTAGCAGCTACTTAAAGACTTTTTAAAAAAATAGACTACACTATCAGCACCCTGACATTAAAAGGGCAGAATCTGCAACTTGCAGACACTGCAGTGCGTAACTGTGCCCGACAGCCACAGTAACACAAAGTGCCTGTGTATTTGTAGCATGGAGTCACCAGAGGAGGTGCTCTCAGACCATGATAGAGTTTAGTGAACAGTACTGAGAAACCAAGTTTAACACAGTTTCAGATGTAAAGCTTTTGAAAGCCTCCATCAGATAGAAATTAGTTTCTTTGCCTTTCTCAATGGCAACATTCATATAGAGAACAAAATCACCATTTAATATTGTGATATACTTTCTCCACATAACTGGCATTATTTTTCTTTTACAGTCCTACACATCTAAATTACATTTGTTGTATAGTGAACTTAATGCACCTCTTGCTTCAGCATCATGAACTCAGGTATGCTGTCAAATAAATGTGGAATTAATTGGCTTAGTCGGATTAGCAGTGCATCCAAAAGGGTGATACTGTAAGTTTTCATCTCTCGGGTGGTGTCTAAGCATCTCGTGCCGACATTTAAGTAACATCTGGAAACAGGTTTAAATGTCATTTTGAAACTATTTTTCAACCATGACTAGCAGCCAATGGTTATCTGACGTCAACATTTTTGCTATGAGCAAAATAAAAAAGCCATTATTTCAGAGGTGTCTGCACAATCCATTTAGTTGTTCATGTACATTTAATGGAAGCCAGTACTTGGATGCTGACAGTCTAGTGTGTCTCTGGAAATTCTTGTGACTTCTTCATATATGTGTGAGCTGAAGGGGATCACAAGCATCAGCACCCACACTTAATAAACTACTGTGGTTGGGTAGGCTGATGGTAATTAGATGTATTTCTTATGTGGGAATCATTTGGGCTCACTCCTCTGACGAGTGATTTTAGTACAGTGTAAAAATCACTGAACGACACAGAGATGCCGACAGTTTGAATTAATTTCTCCACATCTGTCGAGAACTTTTTTTCATCCTGTTGAATTCTTGAAGAAAGAGCAATGCAAATAGCTGTAAAAAGAATCACTTTACATCTGATGCAGGATTTAAAGTCCATTACAGCTTTGAGAAGCTTAAATTGTAGCTTCAGTTTACCCTATTAGTGTAAGGTATCAAACAAAAAGGGACCTTTCTCATAATTGTGAAGCCTGTGACTGCTTCAATGAGAGGACAGAAGAGCTTCATCCTCAACCATGTTCTCAGTAGGTCTGATCCTGCTACTGGCTGCTGCATCCTGTGAGAAGATTTCCTGAATTCACAACACTAAATACAACAGAAATGCTAAATACTTCAGTGAATAATAGTTTAAATGGTGATTTCTGTCTCCACAGGTGTGTACGGTATTGATCTCATCCAGCCTGGACAGTCTTTGACCATCACCTGTTGAGTCTCTGGTTATTCTTTGACTGATAGCAGCTATGCAACAAGCTGGACCAGACAGTGGGGAGGAAAACAACTGGATTGGATTTTGACCATGTTGTATGGTGGGAGCGCTACCAACAATGATGCTTTAAAGAACAAGTTTGACTAGAGCAGAGACACTTCTGCTCAAAAAATGACAATAACAGGACAGAATCTGCAGCCTGAGGACTCAGCTATTTATTATTGTGTGCGACACTGCACAGTGATGCAAACCACTGACAGACCTGCACAAATACTCAGCAACAAGCAACAAGCTCCTCTTCTTCATATTTCACCAAACACTGTGGTCAGGTAGACTGATAACAAGCAGTTCTTCATCTTAAACACACAACATTACGTATTTTGTAAATATGAATATAAATAGAGATACCATAACAAAGAATGTTTGTTTAGTATATAAACATATTTCACTAACTTTGGTTCAAACTATCAATTGACCTGAACAAATGAACCTCTTCCTACTGAACCACACTCTATAAACCTCAACCAATGGAATGCAGTGGCTTTTGCAGAAAAGCAAACAAAGAAAACAAGCTCCCACCTCGCAGCGTCACTCGAAAAACAAAACAAAACAAAAAATAATTACATAAATAAAATAAAATAAAATAATTAACATATGAACTGGGCCACATTTAAATATGCTGATCTGCCTCTTTATGCACACTCCTCTCCACCTTCCTCTGACCCTTGATTGGCTTTTTTTAATCATTCATTTAGTATACGGAGCAATAAAGTACTATAAAACACTTCGCTACACATTGAAACTGTATTGCACATAAAACTTTTTTATTGTCAATGTATCACAAATAAACGTTCTGCAGAGAAATATCCTCCGTCATTCTTGTATGGATCACTATCACTCCTGCAGATATTTAAGGTTGAGCTAGTTTTAAGCACTTTATATTGTCTGTAATCTACAGTTATGCACCATATTCTATAAAATCATAGCCTTGTAATATCTGTCCTGTGATTACCACAGCAGCTCAGAGACACACATCTACAACTTGATTTGAAAACAAAATGTTTTCAGTATAATCATAAAATATCACAACTGAATAAAAAGGTTTGAGCATGTGACATGGTTAACTGCCAACATCTAGAGCAGGATTAAAAATTAATGACAATTTAAATGTGTTTATTAGCAAAACAGGTAGTTAAACTGTTTAGATTACTTTGACCAAGTTATTTCTCCGATCGTTGGTGAAGCCTGAACATGTTCAACTTCCTTGTTTTCTTGAACCAGACATAGCAGGAGTTTCGCTTTATATCATCAAAGCTACTAAGTTTCTAAATTAGTTATTAAATGTTTCGTGTATCACATAATTTGGCTGAGGTGGATACTGAGAGAAAACCCACCTGCAATGATAAATCATTGAGTTTGTATAATGCATGTATAGAACATGCTTTATTCAGCCATTCATTTCTACACTACAATGCATCTGACTAGTAGATGACCTGCTCTACCTTCTGAAATTCTTCTGGGCAGGAAAATGTTAAAAACTCACCTATTATTAAAAAATAACTGACATGTTGTATAAATTTTACTGACAATTGGAATTTTCCTTTTGTCATAGTCAGTGACGTGGAGCAATCAGAGGAGTTTAATTGTGATCAGATACTGTTGTTGGCTGCTAGAATTACAGTAATTAGAAAAGACCAAGACCAATAATTCATTCATTAAATCCTCACAGAGGTTTAATTGCTGCTCACTGTGGGGGCAGCAATGATATATGTTTTTTTTGTTTGTTTGTTTTAGTACTGTGTAAAAATCACTGTGTAGACTTCAACCAGGAAGATATTTTTGCCCATATTTTAAAATAATTTTTATGCCAATTTCTGTCAATAAACTTGTTAGTACAGAGTGTCCATGTTTAAGAAAACTCTGACACTCATTACGTAACTCAAGAACTGCATATTTAGTGCATTTTTGATTTTTCTGTTTGCTGTCTTTTTTCCTGTACTTCACAGAAATGAGTACATTGTGAAAACTGGTGTTCAGCATATGCATTGCAAACACAATGTACACACTGATTTCAGCTCAGTCCGTGAAGTGAGGAGGAGCCAATGCAAAACTGAGGTGTCTTTCACTTCTACTTACCTGCCTGTAAAGGCAATGATAGATCAGTGGACTCACAGTTTGAATGATGGACTGTAGGACAGGGTTGCTGCTTTTAACTCTCTGCTGGGCAGGTCGAGACTTCTTTTGTGTTAATAAAGTCAGAGCTTTCGAACTAAAAGCCTGTATTAAAAGATTATTTTCTTTTTGATTTTATAGGTGTTGATGGTCAGACTCTTACTGAGTCTGAATCAGTGATTAAAAGGCCTGGAGAATCATACAGACTGACCTGTACAGGCTCTGGCTTCACATTCAGACAGGCTTGTGGTAAGGCTGGTGGACAGTGGCAGCATCCATTATTCTCAGTCATTTCGAGGCCGGTTCACCATCTCCAGAGACAACATCAAACAGCAGGTGTATCTGCAGATGAACAGTCTGAAGACTGAAGACTCTGCTGTTTATTATTGTGCTTGACAGTCACAGTGAATTAAGTTGTTGGAGCCCCTGTACAAAATCCTACACTCCTCATTATACTTAATTTCTCATGCATCTTTAGGGTATGGTCTCCACTATTGTCTCCTCTTGTGCCATCATTAAAGTGATATCATTATCAAAGATATCCAGAATTAATAAAAAATGGCGGTCAGTTAAAATGATCACAAGCAGTTCCTCTATATTTGTGAGGATACTTTCAGGCCTCACCAGACTTCCCAGCTGTTCAAATGGAAGCTCTGATAGCATTTCAACTATGATGAAAAGTGACCGAATCATAACAACAGGTGATAGTTGATCGTTACAGGTAACGAGTAAAGTAAGGGATTACTATTGCAAAAAAGGTAATTAGATTACTGTTACTTTCCAGTAAGCACGCTGCGTTACTGGGTTACTAAACCGTGCTTTTGTTTGCGAGAGTGTCTCATGACACGCGTGCGACATTCGTGGTAACAGACATGTGCAGATCAACAAATGATAATATATCGCTTTCGGGAGAGAGTACGACCGTGCAGCGTTTAAAGCCTGGAAGTACTGACCTTACTTTGAGTTTGATTCCGTAGAAAGTGACAAAAACGTTAGCGTCCTCTGTACACTGGGAAGAAAACTTAGTGCTGAAAAATACATTTCAGTGTCGGAACAACACATCCATTACTTTCCCAACACTGACACTTATAAAAATGATACAAGTCTGTGCTTGAAAGCAGTTTGGTTGCTAAAATCCATGTTGATCTATCACTATCAGAAATAAGCACACATTTTGGGAGCTGGACTGAAAACTGTTGTTGCCAATTTCTGGAACACTAGGGGGCAGTCAGTGTCAAGTCTCACCCTTTAAATAACTGCTAAATCAATAATTACTAACATTTAGCTGTGGTTCACAAGCCTGAATTTCAAAGAAAATGTGGAAGAATTACATGACTACGTCATTTTGAGACAATGACATTAATTTCTGGCATATGAAGAGTATTTTAGATTTATCTTTTTAAGGTGAGATTTAGTGATTGTCTGTATCACATTTATCTTATGCTGAAAATCTGATAGCTTTGCTGCCCTAATCAGCACAAAAGGTTACATTTAAAAAAAAAAGATTAGTAGCCAAGATACAGTTAAATCTCCATTCATCCTATTAAAAAAAACATACAGTGGGGCAGTCGATACTAATCTGGTCAGTGAAGCATTTTATCTTTGACAATAATGGCACAGACTTTCTGGTACTGCTGACTGATAAGTTTTGTTAGTTCAGTTTTATAGAATTTTTAATTTTTAGGTTTTTGTTAATAGACTATAAGAAAACTCTTTAAGTAGCTTTTAAGTGTTTTCAATATAATTTTTTTTTTTACCATTTTTAATACTTTTTTCAAATTTTTTCTGTGTGCTGTGTTTTCTTGTAGATGACAGAGCTAAGGATATTCAACATATGAGGTGGGAAAGTAATAGCCACATTCCTTTCTGCTCAGTCTGTCAAGTGAGGAGGAGTTAATGCAAACTCAGATGTCTTTTTACTTCTACTTATCTGACTGTAGCGACAATGACAGATCAGTAGAGTCACAATTTGATATGATGGACTACAAGACAGGATTGCTGTTTTTAAGTCTCTGCTGGGCAGGTGAAGGTTTACACTAATTTTTTAACTGATTTGTCTTCATAAAATTGCTACTTATAATAATACACTGTTTGTTTGTTTTTTGTTTATTTTGACAGGTGTTGAAGGACAGACTCTGACTGAGTCTGAACCAGTGGTTAAAAGGCCTGGAGAATCCCACACACTGACCTGTACAGCCTCTGGATTCACATTCACTGACTACTATTTAGTCTGGGTCAGACAGGCTACTGGAAAAGGACTGGAGTGGCTTGCAAGCCATTATAACAGTTATAACATCTATTATTCTCAGTCAGTCAGAGGCCGGTTCACCATCTCCAGAGACAACAGCAAACAGCAGGTGTATCTGCAGATGAACAGTCTGAGCACTGAAGATTCTGCTGTTTATTATTGTACTCGAAATCCACAGTGACTGAAATTCTTTGAGCAGCTGTACAAAATCAAACAGTGGTCACTACACTTCATTTATCTTCAATGGCAATTGTAGTATAATAAGGATATTATGAACACTAATACTAATAATACTGATACAACTAAGACATTTCCATTGCACTTGTACGAGAACAGAGTTTATCTTTCTTTAAGCCAGTGGTTCCCAAACTTTTTTTGCTGGGCCCCCCTTTGTTTACAAGAAAAATGTTCGCCCCCCCCCCCCCCCCCCCCCCCCTCCCCGCGCGCGCATGCGGTTTATTTCACACCTCAAACATTTAGTAAAAAATTAAGCAAATACGAGTAATCTGCAATAAATTACAGGTAGTAATAAAATAAACTACTAACTCTTTTACGCTACGTCCACACCTACACGGGTATTTTAGAAAACGCAGCTGTTTCGTCCACACGTAAACGGCGTTTCGAATCACCGAAAACGGAGATTTTTTAAAACTCCTTTTTTGCGTTTAGGCGTGGACGAGGAATACAGAGTTCGTCATGCAAGGTCAAAGGTATGCGCCTTTTTTCACGACACGCTGTGCGCCACGTTATTGTTTACATGAGATGAATTGCAGAATGGCAGATAGAGACACCATACTGTTAATCTGACTGTCTGCAGGTTTTACACGCTTACATATACACACGCAGTTACTGTCCCTCCATTTAGAAAGGCAGAGGCGTCACGGTGTAATTATTTTAGGTGTAGTTGTTTTTTTCCCTGTGTAATAATATTCAACATTGCTATCAATACATTTTTCAAAAAATGTCTCTCTGTTCAAAATGGGTTCAAAAACATAAACAGCTGTGGGATACTGTTTGTCCGTGATTTGAACAGCCCAGCGCTGCTCCCGACACAGGGAAAACCAATTCTGCAGGGGAGACCTACCTCAGCACTTGTGCAGGTGAAGGCAAAGGGAAGATATGCTTCATCATATTTTCTAGTCTTTGGCTTAGAATGAGGTTCGTTTGGAAACATATTCAGCGATGCTTCATCTCCTGCTTTGCATTTCTGTGGCCGCCCCGTGCTAGCAGTGTCCAAGCGTTTTGTTCCCCCCCCCCCCCCCTCTTTCATGCTTCGCCCCCCCTGCAATGGCTCTGCGCCCCCCCTAGGGGGCGGGCCCCACACTTTGGGAAGGTCTGCTTTAAGCTATGCTCTCCTCTCTTGTCTCCTCCAATGCCATCGTGGAGGGTAACCACTGTTCAGTTGTTCACAAACACACACAAACACACACACAAAAACTAATAATTTAAAAATATACACACACAACAAGTCCTGAAGTTGCTGAAGTTTGTTCCTTAGCAACACTTGAGATGTCAAGACTTCCAACATTTTGCATTAAGCAATCAGTCTAAATCAAAAAAGCTAATTATTAGACATCATATGCAATGAAGAGCGTCACTGCAAGGTTAGCCAGTAAAGGCCGTGACTGGATTGACCAAAAGTATTGCAGTTGTTCAAGAATAAAATTAATCCTTACCAAATAAACACAGTCTAGTGCCACATTCACTAGTGGAATTTGTTACTACACTGGCAACGAAATTAAGGGGAAGTACTTTGAATAATTCTTCAACCACTTCTTACGTCCTTGTTTAGATCAAATTCACTATAAAACTATTTTGCCAGGAAAGAAAGAGAGGAGAAGAAAGAGAGGAAATATTAAATCTACTCAATCATCAATCAAGTCCATCTACAAAGACTGTGCATCAGTGATGGAGCAGAACAGCTGGCATCAGTTCATCTTCAACATCAACCAACTTCTCATAATGCTCGTGGCTCCTGGATCCTGTGAGGAACTTTCACTGGATTCACTCTGATCAACACATTAGAAACACTGAATACTCACATGAACAGAAATAAGGAGAAAGATAATATCATATATAATTCATCACTTACCACTGGTCAGAAAAAATGTGTACCAGAATGAACTAATCTATGAGAAAGGACACATGTATGTATTATAAATATACAGAAATATAATCACCAATGAAACCTGGACGGTTGGGTCAGGTGCCTGAAAAAGAGCTAGAATCGCTTTCTGCTGTCACATGATTACATTTATTACACTGTCACTGCACTAACCCTCAGAGCTTGTGAAACTACTTGGTTCCTAAAATCAATGTTTTGGTATCACTAACCCACGGAGCCATGTGGTTAAGATGTGAAAACTAATGTTGTCATTCTTTTTGGAACACTGGAGAGCGTCAAATGTCAAGCTCACCCTTTAGGACGGCTAGATTATCGAGTGTCTTCCTGTTGGTTGACATTTGGGAGCAATGAATTGGGTTTCCAGCAGCAAAGAGAAACTGTTCTTAGGGTGTCTTCTTATTCACTCTCAACTACTGTCCTGTACAAAGATTAGCAGTCCTGTACAGCCCTGGAGCTCGAGGTCAAAGGTCAAGACAGAAAGAGAATATTATGTCCTTTGTCTATAGATAGATATGCATGTATTTATTTATTAATTACTTTAATATTTATAAATTAAATATTTACATCATGTTATTGTTGGATTTATGTCCTCAACAATTGTGCAATTAAAATTATACTGTAAAACAAACAAAACAGGCTTTAGGTTGTGTGAACAGTGGCGATACAGTCAGATCCCTGTGCTTCTTAAAAAAGCTCCTCCAGTGGAGACCTGTAACATAATAGAAGTTAGAGATTGTCATTAAAACTGTTAGTCTGAACAACAGTTGATACTATTACTATTGGTGATATCTGAAAAAGATCATTGAGTTTATTTATTTATTTTTTCAGTAACTGAAAAAAAAAACAGTTTTTAAAAGTTACCGACTGGCCATCACCAGAGACTGTTGATGGCCAGTCTCTGGTGGAACCACTGGTTAAAAGGCCTGAAGACTAAAACAGACTGAACTGCACAGCTCTGAGATTCTCATTCATGAGCTGGATCAGACAGGCTGTCAGAAAATGAATAGAGGTGATTGTCGGGTTTGGCAGTTACAGCTGCAGCAGCTGTGAATCTCAGTCAGTCCAAAGCAGATTCAAATCACCAGTCTGAATTTATTTTTATTTATTACAATTACTTTTGTGCTTGGGAGCCACTTGAGGATTTTTTTAGTTAATACACTTGTTAGTACAAACAATGTCTGACCTGTTTAAGGGAACTCTGACTGAACTCCAAAACACAAACTTAACAACGTGGTGTATGCTGTACAGTGCAGTGAGGAATGCCCAGACCTCTACATTGGAGAGACCAAACAGCCACTTCACAAGCGCATGGCACAACATAGAAGAGCCACCTCCACGGGACAAGACTCAGCAGTCCATCTGCATCTTAAAGATAAAGGTCACTCTTTCGAGGATGCCAATGTTCACATTTTGGACAGAGAGGACAGATGGTTTGAAAGAGGAGTGAAAGAGGCCATCTATGTCCACTGTGAGCGACCATCTTTGAACAGAGGCGGTGGTTTACGACACCAATTGTCTGCCATCTATACTCCAGTTTTGAGTTCCCTTCCCAGACGCCTTAACGCCCACTCACATTCTGGGGCATCTGACCTCAGGAATTCACATGATAGGGTGGGGCCAGGTTTAACAATGAGCTCAACCGAAACCCTGGCTGATTAGGTCCCACACCCGCTTTCACACCTTGGCTCATGTGATTAGAGGATCACCAGGGGGTCCTTTGTCCCTCTTTGGGGGGATACTCCCACTGGGTTTAAATCTGGGACTCTCGACCATTTGACCTTAGAACTGAAGAAGCTTCTCGGATGAGAGGTGAAACGTCTTCAAGCAACTTAAAGAAGTCCAGACGCTTTTCTTTCCAAGCTCCTTAGATTATAGAATCATTTTTTTTTTAATTTTTTTTTTTTTACTTTTGTTTTTCAGTCTATATCAGGACTTTCAGAATGTCGCTGACTGAACTGTATGGCCTTTGGATTCACAGTCAGTAAATCCTAGATGTCTAATAACACATGACCATAATAAAACAAAAAATGCACATTATTTTTAGTAACAAATACATAAATAATTAATAGTAATTCTAATTAACCATGGTGTGTATAGTCAGTACAATCAGGACAATCAATGTATGCAGCATTGTTTGATGCAAAAATCCATTTGCAAATAACATATTTCTGAATACAGCTGACAATTTACTTTTTTTTATAAACTCTCTAAATGTGTTTCTGTGAACAAATCAATGAAAAGACGATGGACTTCATGTAAGTGAATGTAAAGAAAAAAAATCATCATTAATGATTCAACACTACGTTCCTAGTTTTAAGGAGGAGCCAATGCAAATATTTTAATGTCTTTCATTTATACTTATCTGACTGCTTAGAGCATGACAAAACAGTGGGCAGTTGTAGTTAAACAAGATGGACTATTGGACAGCACTGCTACTTTTAACTGTCTGCTGGGCAGGTGAACCTCTTCACTGATGTTCTTCTGTTTCTTTAATTTTTATGATGTTTTATTTTGTTATTATGTCCGTTTTTATTTCTGTTGCCAGGTGTTGTTGGTCAGACTCTGACACAATCTGAAGCAGCGCTTAAAAGACCAGGAGAATCCCACAGACTGACCTGTACAGCATCTGGATATACCTTTGGAGACTACAGCCTGGTCTGGGTCAGACAGGCTTCTGGAAAAGGACTTGAGTGGATTGCTTACATTTATTATGGTGGAAGCACTACTTCCTATTCTCAGTCAGTTCAAGGCCGGTTCACCATCTCTAAAGACAACAGCAGACAGCAGCTGTATCTGCAGATGAACAGTCTGAAGACTGAAGACTCTGCTGTTTATTACTGTGCTCGACACTCACAGTGACTGAAGTTGTTGAGGCAGCTGTACAAAAACCTGCATTCCTCATTATGCCACATTTATCTTGCATGAAAAGTGAAATATAATGACAATACTATCACTTTAAGAAAGTTACTTTTAGACAAGTTCTTTATAAATCACCAACTCTCCATTGGTGTCTTCTTTAGTGCCATCATGTCAATGATTTCTTTATTAGACTTAATCAAACTAAAATGATCACAGCCAGTTGATCTTTTCAGGTCCTTTTAAACAGGTGCAATAATAATCTTTCTAGGTGTTTAAGTGCACAGTCCAAGCTGTAACAGTGTTTTGTCCAGATAAAAAGAAACAGAATATAAACGCATTTTTAAGAGGACACAATAAATGCAAGTTTTCAGAATCCTTGCTTCATCAGTTCATCAGGTTTATTAAGTTTTACTTTATTCTACTGATTATAATCACGTAGGAGTCATAGATGAAAATAGACTGTTTATCTAACACCTAAATAAGCATAAGTGTGTGACTGCACACACAAACACACACATCTGCACACACGCACGCACACACACACACACACACACACACACACACACACACACACACACACACACACACACACACACAGTTTTTATTTTATTTTAAAATAAAATAAAACAAAATAAAAAATTACTGACGTAGCTGCTTTAAGACTTCCCTTTTTTCATAGCTTAGCCTGGTGACATGATGGCTGCTGTACCTCTGTCATCTCAGAGAGGGGCAGAAAGAGAAGGTCAAATCTCAGTTAATAAAGTAATCACTGCTGACCTCATTCTTTGAAAACTTTGCTAAGTTACTCCTATAAAATCACTACATCACTTGTCACTGCATACTAACTTTTTGTCTCGCGAGTAAAAAGTTTTCCCAAAGCGATAGCACATTAATCTTTAGCCTTGGCTGAGGGTGATGCAGAGGTTTTGGGATGACAGCCAAAATAAGTAGTGCAGCCTCCTCAAGTACAAAGCAAGCAACTTGACATAAACTTAAGTTTGAACTCAGTTCATGCTGCTTTTAACTCATTTTTATCTTCATATAATTACCAACTTACAGTAAATTAGTTTTCTTTAACATGCACTGACAGCTGACAGTCAACCTTGGTTTTCCTGGGTCTGACAGGTTCCTGAAATATGATGCTGCAATCTAACCTGACTATCACAGCCAGCGGATTCACATTAAGTAAATCCTGGATGGTAAATGGTAAATAGACTGGTTCTTATATAGTGCTTTTCTACTCCATCTGAGCACTTAAATTGCTTAACACAACTTGCCTCAGTCACCCATTCACACCCATTTGCACAAGCCCTTTTTTTCAATGTTCTTTCTTAGTGCTTTCTATCTGACATTCACACGCATTCATACTCCGATGGATGCAGCCACATCCCACTGTTGGGGGGTGGTTTGGGGTCAGGTTACTGTAAAAGGACTAAAATAGTTTGCTGCTGTCCCATGTGACAGTGATTACATCCATTACACTCTCTCTCAGTGCTGAGCCTTGTTCATTAAAATGACGCAAGTCATTTTGGAACACTAGAGAGGAGTCAGTGTGAAGTCACCCTTTACATAACAGCTAGATGAGCAGACTGTGAATTTAGCTGTGATTGCAAAAGTGTCTTCCTACAGAGACCCTCAACGGACATTGTAGAAAGACAACTGAAGATGTAGTTTTGCGAGTTCATCCTGAGGAAGACTTTTTTTCTCTCTTTTTATTGTACTTCCATTGGTATCTGTGAAGCTGTCCAGAGTACTGCAGGATACTGCAGTACTGACCCAGGATAAAGAGACCCTCCTCTAAAACACTCCCAAAGCCAGCGAACCACTGCTGCAGCAATGAAAAAAGGCCAGCTAGCCTGGAACAGCCAAGCCACATGTGCTGCAGTGTTTCCTCGGTCAGACAGAAGAAACAGTGGCTTCCTGTTCTTGGATCTATATGTGCCACGTATCTGTTCGTAGCTACAGCCCCATGCACTATTCTCCACTGGAGATCAGCACTGCGTTTCTCTATGGGAGGTTTGTACTGGGACCTCCAGCTGCCCCTTGGAGATGACCCCGGAGCCAACACACCTGACCACCTCGACTCCAGAACACCAGCCAATAATCCCCTGTTCAACACTTTTACAGCCACCTCATATATAGCCTTCTTTGAAACCTTTGACAGGTAACCCAGAACAGATGTTCGAAAGGAAAGAAAAGATCCTCCCTCCTCGTCCTGCTCCCCAAATGCGGCACAAACAGACAGCGAAAGAAAGGCAGCTGAACTTGGTTGACCACCTGCAGAGTGAGTCCCCAGTGCAGCCCTTACAAGTCCAGGAAGACCACCCATGACCTCTTCCACCAGCTTCTCCAGAAAGTGCAGAGATCTGGTTCCAGTCTCCTGAGTCAGCTTGGCAGCCGTTTTCCACTGCCCTGCTGTACTCAGGCCCTGTCCTCAGGCCTTGGTTAGGCCAGCATTTATGAGGAACCTCTGCACACTAGCAGTGCTGAGCATCCTACTTGGCACCAAGGGATTGTAAAAAAGGGGCTCCTCACCAACATCACCATAAAATTGAGAACAATCTCTTCCAAGCAGTTAAAACAGACTGGTAAAAAACGGAGGTCTGCAAAAGGTCTATGCCAGTTAAGTCTATAAGAAACAGGTGCTTGTCATATGCAAGGTCCTTTATTCTGTGAAGCAGCATAGATGCAGTCTTGAACCAGGGTGGTTGTTGTTTTTGTTCAAACACTTTCTAGTACAAATAATATCCAATTTTAAGAGTACTACGAAACTGATAAAGTAACTTTCAAATGTTAGAACTGTTGTTTTTCACTCCCTGCTGGGCAGATGAAGGTTTTAACTATTTGGTTGGTTTTTTTGTGCCCTTAAACAGGAGAAATATTGAGGGAAAATGAATGAAGACACTGAAACGCAGCTCTCACCTTCACTTGTCTGTACTGATTCCCTGAGGGAAGAGAGGCGTGAATCCCCATATTTAAGCCCAAAGGCAATAGATTAACTCACAATCATCCAAGGCCAAACTCTTGACACTCATTTCCTTTTAGATTCCCACTGCATTTTCCCTACAGCAACACAGTCAAAACAACAATGAAGTTATTTTATTTGATATAAAGAATTGAATTTCTTACTCAGAAAGGAATTACATTTCTAACCCACCAAATTCTGTCTTGAAAAAATTAAAACTTGCTTTGTAACTGTGTTATTTCCATTTTCTTTGCTTTTTTCTTTTTCTTAATTTATCTGATAGATGCTGATGGTCAGACTCTGACTGAGTCTGAACCAGTGCTTAAAAGGCCTGAAGAATCCCACAGACTGATTTGGACAGCCTCTGGATTCACATTTAGTGACTACCAGATCATTACTGTGCTTGAGCCACAGTGACTGAAGCTGCTTGAGCAGCTTTGATTATTCTAATTACAGTTTATTTATTTTACATCTTAATTTTAATGCAACGAGGATATTACTAAAACAAATTTTATTGTTACTAATACTACTAAGGTGTCTCTTTTGGACTTGTCTGAGAAGTTCTGGAAGCTTTTTTTTTTTTTTAGTTCTTTCAGCTGTGCTCTTCATTCTTGTCTCCTTCAATGCCATCAAGAAGATGATTTCATTATGAGCAGTATTCATCCTTCATATAACATGGTGATCAGTTAACAATAAACTTTTCATATCTGTTCAGATTTCAGGCCTCATTAGACATTCCAGCTATTTAAATGGATTTTCCAGGTCCAGCTGTAACAACTTTTCCACCCAAATGAAAAGAAACAAAACTACAACACACTCATCAGACTTATCATTGCATCTGTAGTAATCTTGAAAGAGAGGGTTTTATGGAATTCTTCTCACTGACACTGTCACACACACACACACTCTCTCTCACACATCCCAGAGTGAAGCATCTCTAAGAAGCATAATGGCACAGAACTCAGACGGTCATTAAACTGTTAGTCTGAACAACAACTGATACTTTTTTAGTACTAAATTCAATTCAATTCAATTTTCTGATTACAGTTCTGTTTATTTGTGATCATGATACAAGATTATTCATTATTATTATTATTATTAGCAGTAGTAGTAGTAGTACTTGTACTTGTACTTTGGATTTTATTTGAGAGCCACAGTGACTGGAGCTAATTTAACAGCTACACAAATCCCATCAAAATCAATGCTGATTATGTGGGTTTTATTGAAACTGTTAATATTTTATCTTAGAAAGATGAGGCAAAAAGAAAAAGGAAACAAAAACACCTAACTTTTTTTTTAGTTGAATTGCTTAATGCATTGTCCAAGTACAAAAGAACAACAACAAAAACAAAACAAACAAACAAAAATGAAAACCCCACTAGAGGGCAGTCAATGTCAAGTTTCTCCCTTTAGAGAACAGTGTGTAGCTCAGAAAGCTGGTGTTTATTAAACCACAATGACTGCGACATTTACAAAGATGCAACAGCCTATATGAGAATGGAGTGTAGAATGAAATGTGTGATAAGCTGTTTGTTTTCTTTTTTTTAATAGAAAAAAATATCATATCTGGGTTTGCTACAACAGAAGAAATTCAGTGTATGGCCGAGGCCAGGAAAGTGTTTTGAATGGATACAGGTGGAACAGCATTCCCCTCACTGTCAAATCTACTCCCTCCACTGAATCTTTTAAAACAACGCTTACAAAACTTTTTTTCATTGGCATTTGAGACTGTCTGAATTGCTCACCGTCTCTTTTGCGGCTTTATTGCCACTATATGTTTCATTTCGTCAGAACTAAAGATGTCCTCAGCAGCACCCAGTACCTGAAAGATAAATATGTTACAGCAGATTCTGCAGTTTAACTCAAACAAGCTCAAACAATTTTTATAAAAAATTTAAAATAACATATTTCTGAATCTAATTGATAGCTTTACGTTGTAATCGTGTTTTTGAGTTGAAAAACTTTAAAAACTGCTGATTTCACACTGAAGTTTTTGAAACTTCATAATATTATTATAAAATTATTAATGACTCACCAGTTCTTTCCAGCTTTTAAGGAGGAGTCAATGCAAATGTTTCATTGTCTTCTACATTTATTTGTCTGACTGCTTAGAATATGACAGAATAGTGGGTAGAAACAGTTATACAAGATGGACTACTGGACAGCACTGCTACTTTTAACTGTCTGCTGGGCAGGTGACTCTCCCTTTACTGATGTCCTTATGTTTCCTTTCTTTTTCCAATTTTAAATATTTCTCTATTTTTTTCTTGTTGCCAGGTGTTGATGGTCAGACTCTGACAGAATCTGAACCTGCTGTTAAAAGACCAGAAGAATCCCACAGACTGACCTGTACTACATCTGGATTTAACTTCGGAGATTACTGGATGCACTGGATTAGACAGGCCCCTGGCAAAGGGCTGGAGTGGATTGCTTGCATTTCTTATTGGGCGGGTAGCACTATTAACTATTCTCAGTCAGTCAGAGGCCGGTTTACCATCTCCAGGGACAACAACAAACGGCAGCTGTATCTGCAGATGAACAGTCTGAAGACTGAAGATTCTGCTGTTTATTATTGTGCTCGAGACGCACAGTAACTGAAGTTGTTTAAGCAGCTGTACAAAATCCTGCAGTCCTCATTATGATACTTTTATCTTGCATCATAAATGTAGTATAATACAAACATTATCCATACTAATACTAATACAATTAATACTAATTCTGCTGTAAGTCTATTGCACTTGTCTGAGAAGTTCATTACATTCCTCTCACTTCACCATTCAGGTCTTCGGTACTTCTGTGAGGACCTAAATGGAAAGTTTAGCTGACAGAAATGTAATTTTGATAATGGAAGGTGATTCCATTATTAAAGGTGTGGTGTTTGGTTAAAAATGATTTCAACTGCAGCAACTGGAAGTCTGGAATATGCTCTCTGTTTAAAAAGTCTGAGTCTCTGATCCTATGGGTATCACACAGTAGGAAATGAGTAGTTTGGATGGATCCTTCAGTCACATCCCTTATCAGTTGCTCACACCTATATCAGTGCACTTGGTAACTGTGTTAAGATTTAGTATAAAAATAAGGCCCAAGAATCTGCTAACCTTCAAGGCTAGAGCATCATGTAAGAGCCCTCTGAGTAATAATATACGGAGTTTCACCTGGTTGTAAAGGAATGTTAACAATTTGGTACAATTTTACCAAATTATTTATTAAAACAATATTTAGGGAGCCAAATCCTTGGAAGCTGTAATGTAGCAGGAGGCTATAGTCCAACATGGGAAAGAAGAGCAGAGAAAAAGACAAAATATATAAATCCAGTTTGTGAGTCCACAGTGTTTGTCAGTGGTTGATCCTCTCGTGTTTCTTGGTTTAATTTAAGAGATGGATCTTAGGAAGCTATTGTCTGCCCATCGAGGGAAATTAGAGGAAGAATAACATATTCCTCTTGTCAGCAATCCACAGCCATGTCACTCTCTGTCCCTCTCAACACTCATATTGTTGAATATGTAAGGATCTGATGTTTTCAAATGTCTGACTTGCTCAAGTTAAACTGCAATACAGATCAGAAACTAACTAAAACGGGGCTTCAACCAAAGAGGTCAGGGCAAACTCTGGATTGGACTGGGAAGATTGATCAGGGTTCAAACTTTGTGAGTGATGCAAATTTTCTGCAGAGCTTTGACTTAACATGTGTCAACCAGAACTTTTTACCTTCAGGTCAAATATGGGAAGAAGAACCTGCTGCTATTCCTCTGTACAAACCTCCAGAGCACCGCCATATTCTAGATTCATTTTTAAACAGCTGCTGCTGCTGATTACTAATGTTATTATCATCAAATATTACTCTCAGTAGCAGTCACTCACTTCAACAGCACCTCCAGAGTTGACAGCAGATAGCAACTGTTTTTGCAGGTGCAGTGGTGAAATGTGAGATTAACAAATTTAACAGTTTCACTTCTGCAAAATCCAAACAGCAAATTAGAGTATTAAACAATCTTGCAAAAATAAGTCAGTTAGCATATTTAACATAAAGCCATAAGCTTGAAAAATAAAAGGCAGAGCAGTTTCATATCAATTTATTTTTTAAAAATGAGCCAGGACAATGTGCAGTATTTTTATTTTTATTGTTATATTTTTGCACTCAGTCACACCTGTTTCATTTCCTGAGTTATTATTTTCTGTGGTGCAGTATTTCCTGGTATTTCTGTGACTGAAAACACAATTTGAATACTGAAGCATTCTTGACTTTTGGTGTCATGAAGTTTTAACTTTCAGTAGCACAAAGGTATGAAAAAAGAACTAACTGGCTTACTAACTAGTCAGCCCCTAGTTGGTCAGAGTTAGTTAGAATTAGTTAAAGTTTCAACAAATTAGTCAAATTTCATTAGAAGAAATTTCTAAAGACATTCTTTAAAAATATATATTTATACATTTATACATTTCTTTTTTTTTCCGTTTTTCTCTCTGCTGTACTTTTGAGTTTCAGTTTAATAAATGTAAGTAGGAGGAGCAAACTGGGAACACATTCTCACCGGAATCCAGTTTGAATCCAGTTTATATCTTATTTAAAGGGAATTCACGGATTTGAAAACATAACAGGCACTCTCTTATCACGAGTTACACAAAGCAAACACTCCTGTTGTTTATTCTCTTTGTTTTCCATGTTGCTGAAAGTGGGACCATAACAGAGTCTGAACCAACTGTTAAAAGACCTGGGGAGTCACACAGACTCACCTGTACAACATCTGGATTTAACTTTGGAAGCTCAGAGTGGAGCTGGATCAGACAGACTCCAGGAAAACGAGCTGGAGTGGATTGTTTATATAGATATACCTAGTACTATTTCTTGTTACAGCAATGCAAATTTGTCTTTTATTGTATAAAAATTATAGTTGTGTTTATTTCAGTGAACTTATTTAGTTATTAAAATAAGAATCCCTACTATTCCTAAAAAGCTTCACTGACAAAGTCTGGTTGCTAACACTTCAAAGCAAATAAGAAAATTATTTCGACCTCAGTTAATCATGAAACTCAAAACTAATATATCCCTGCCGGGCAAATGAAGGGCGAGTTTGAAAATAACCAACTTCATTAGCTGCTCTTTGTTTGTTCACATCCTCACTGTATAACAAGGAGCATGCCACTCTTCAGTTACAGACATACAGCTGACTGAATGTCTTATATTAAGAATTCCTTTACAGCAAAAAATATTCAAGGCATGTTCGGGCTAACCACACGAGAGGCAAAAAAAGCTGACAGGTTCATTTCAAGTGAATCCTTTGGCTGGGAGGTGTAAAACACCTTATAGGAAAAATCTGCACAGTTATTTGATTTGGTAGACTGTAGGACAATGTTTCTACTTTTGACTGTCTGCTGTACAGATAAAACCATTTACTGAAACTTTTAGTTTCTTTAAATTTATGACGAAAAACATTTCACTTCTGTTTATTTTCTGTCTTCTATTGAAAGGTGTAAAAAGTCAGAATCCAAAACAGTAGTTAAAAACCCAGGAGATTCCCACAGATTGACCTTTACAGGATATGGATAAAACTGGGTCACACAGGCTACTGGAAAAGGGCTGGAGTGGATTGCTCACATCTGGAACAGTGTTGGCACCCTGGCACTCTCAGTCAGTTCAAGGCCGGTTTACCATCTCCAGAGACAACAGCAGACAGCAGGTGTATCTGCAGATGAACAGCCTGAAGACTGAAGATTCTGCTGTTAACACGCACAGTAACTGAAGTACTTTAAGCATCTGTAGAAAGTCCTACTTTTCTCACCTTTACTATCAGTCTTAATAATAATAATAAAGGTTAAAATCATTGGGAGGGGAAGATTGCCAGCACAAAGATATCACCACTAGAAAATCTGTGGAGACCGTGTGCTATAGTTTGCTCTGAAACCTGATGGGAACCTTACAAAAACTTAACTTCAAAAAGAAAAAAGAAAAAAAAAGAAACAATCAACTATTCAGCCACACCCTTTTCTAAACCCTTTGGAGACAATAGCAAGATTTTTGAGCTGGAAAATAAACATTTTTTTCTAAATTCTTGTTGTTAATCTGAATTCACAACTTCAAAGTTGATTTTAGAAACAGAATTTGAATGTGATAGCAGGAGCTTAATGTAAACACAGTGTCAGTGATCTAGTGAGAATCTCATTACATGATCATATTTAAAGGTGTTCTGCAGATCTGTAAACATACCCAACACACTGTCAGCATGGCTTACAGAAAGCTAACACTCCTGTTGGTTTCTCTCTTTGTTTTGAGCTGTATTAAAGGTCAGACCATAACAGAGTCTGAACCAGTTGTTAACTTTGGAAGCTCAGAGTTCTGGATTCACATTCAGCAGCTACTGGATACACTGGATCAGACAGGCTCCTGGAAAAGGACTGGAGAGGTGGAGTGGATTGCTCTCATTCATACTGATAGTAGCAAAGCTTTCTACTGTCCCTCAGTCCAAGGCCAGGATAGCTCATATCTGGGACAATGGTAACAGAGCATTCTACTCTCAGTCAGTCCAAGGCCGTTTTACCATCTCTAGAGACAACAACAGACAGCAGCTGTATCTGCAGATGAACAGTCTGAAGAATGAAGATTCTGCTGTTTATTATTGTGCTCGATACTCACAGTGACTGGAACTGTTTAAGCAGCTGTACGAAATCCTACACTCTTACATTATGTTACATTTATCTTGCATCATAAATGTAGTATAATGACAGTATTGCTAATAATAAATCTATTAAGGCTAATACTGTAAGAAAGTCTTTTTTGCACGTTTCATTACATTTCACACAGTTAAACTCTCAACTAGTGTCTCCTCCAGTGTCACCATGAAGGTCACTTCAATATCAAAGGTATTCAAAGGTAATAAAATATTATGGTAAGTTAAAATGGTCACAGGAAGTTGTTCATATATGAGAGGATCATTTAAGGCCTCAATAGACATCCCAGCTGTTTAAATAGATTAAATGGAAGAGAAACCACTGCCTACCTACTGCAAAAACATTTAAACTGCTTTAAAAAGGGAAAGGAAAACAGAGAGAAAATGAACAGTCTACTCAATCACCATTTTAAATTGAAATAATTAGATGCAAAAATATTAAAATTAGCATCAAGCCTTTCCTCATATTTAAAATCAGGCATGAACAGGCTCACATCTCTTCAGCTTAAAGAGCAACCATGCCCTCTGTAGCTCTGCTACTAATGCTGGCTGCTGCATCTTTTGTGGTGCTTTGTTGTATTCACTCTAACAAACACCCTAGAAACACTATTAATCAAATGAATGGTGGAGAAAATGCTGACATCTGTTTTTACAGGTTTGTCCAGTATGCATACAAACAAAGAAACAAAGAAACAAAAAAAACTGGTATACTGATGGCTCTTTTCTGGTTATGACATGTTCTTCTGCTACTACCTCTTTGCCATAAATAGAACTATGTTAAAGAGGAAAAAGACTAAATAAGATCAGGGGAATCCTCTTTTCCATAGTCTATTTTGTGAATGCACATTTATATTTTAACAAATAAAGGAAGTTTTTTTTTTTTTTTTTTTTAAATGGTGACCGTGGTTCAGCCAGAACCTGTGCAGGTCAATTATATATAATTGACCTTTATATATAATTGACCTGCAAAGGTTCTGGATTCACATTCAGCAGCTACTGGATACACTGGATCAGACAGGCTCCTGGAAAAGGACTGGAGAGGTGGAGTGGATTGCTCTCATTCATACTGATAGTAGCAAAGCTTTCTACTGTCCCTCAGTCCAAGGCCAGTTTATAATCTCCAGAGACAACAGCAAACAGCAGCTGTATCTGAAGATGAACAGTCTGAAGACTGAAGACTCTGCTGTTTATTATTGTGCTCGACACTCACAGTGATAGGAGTTGGTTCAACAGATGTACAATATCTTCAATGGGTCAGGACAAGTATGAAATAAATTGTTGAAGAAAATATGAATTGATCTTGGAATGAAAACTTTTGCAGTGCTCATGAGAACACTGTCATGTGTTAGGTTTTGTATTGTTGATTGTCATTTATGCTTAGAAATATCTACTTATATATGCTTAGAGTTTTATAATTAGTTGTAGATTGGTAGAGGTTTGATCCTTAATAGTCTGCAAACTTTGTGTCCATTCCAGAGTACTCTGTGAGCATGGGAGAGGTCGTACCTTGTCTTATTGTTTTATGGTAGGATAAACGTATCTTAGGCTAAGTGCATTTTGTTTAGATGAACTGCTGGACTTCCAGGCCAGCAGGTTTAGGAAGTCATTAATGGGTTCACACACACACACACACACACACACACACACACACACACACACACACACACACACACACACACACACACACACACACACAGGGTATTCTTTGTTCACATGTATACCTATGTAAGAGGTCATATGTTAGTGAACCTATGCATATTCATGTAACCACAATAAAAGAGCAGTGTTACGGGGGAGCGGACGAGAGCAACTGGGGTCAAGCGAAGGAACGGCGCCTGTCCAGTTCTCTCCCGTGCACGTGAAACATAAAGAACTTTGCCTACTCGTGTCTTGCTTTGCTGTGTAATTACATTGTCTTCAACGTTCCAGTGAATAGGTTCAAGCTAGAAACCTATCATCATGTTTAGATGATAATGGATGATGATGAAGACTAAGTATTCTTATTTTATTTTGTGTTTGTCATACACAGTGACTGAAGTACTTCAGAATTTCACTCACTGTGAAATTCTAACCTCTGTTCAGAATCATAAGCTGTCATCATCCTTCTGTGTTTCTTGAAAATATTTAACATTTTCATCTGTTTCGCTGGTTATCTGCTTTTGTCCAGATATGAGTTACAGCACCTTTTTAGAAGCTTCCTGTGATTTTGTCCCCATTGAGGGAACACAAAGACTTCACTCAGAGGAAAAGCAGGGGTTTTAGGCGCACACTATTAATTTTCAAAGTTTAGCCAATTTGACTCATTTTGGCATTTGATGACAGCAAAAATATATCCCAAAATATGATCATTTTAAGTCTTGAAATTCTGAAATGACTTTTTCTTAAAATGACCCAATATGCACAAGTCTCAGTTTACCCATTTTACAATTTTATACTGTTGAAAAGGTGCTAAAGGCCTTTGTACATTGAGCCTGTTCCAATGGTGGGTTTATAAGTTTGAAACTATGAAACTGTAACTTCTCATGTTTATCTGTATTATTTATGGAACAGTGGTGACAGAGTTAAGGGAGACAGTTCTCACTGTCATGAGAACTGTCCATGTTCCCACTATACTTGCTCAGGGCAGGAGTAATTACATATTGGCTATATAAGAAACAGAGGTAATACATAGGTCACTGAGGACAGTCTTAGACACTTTTAGTGGTTATACATATCCAAACACTTAGTTAGTAGACCAAAGAAGCAGTTTTTTCTGTGCATTAGGAAGAAAGTGTGTTGTTTATGAATCAGATTATGATTTATTTTCTACCTGGTCATGTTACATGCTTTGCTCCGCTTTTAAATAAAAATAGGTTTTAAAAGGGAAAGAGATTTTATTTTTTCTGAAGCAATCGTGATATTTAATGGAGCCATTCTGCCAACTACATAGTTACAAACTTGGTCTCAAAGTCAAATATGCAATATGTCTCCCGGTAGCGTGTCATTTCAAGCAAGTAAGTTTGCTTTCCAGCACAGGAAGAAAAACTAATCTTTGGACCCCTTCCTTTTTGCTCTCAACTAAATAACAGCTGTGGAACAGTTTGGGTTAAAATAGCATGAAGGACAACCAATGGATTTGATTTTTCATCAATAAGGAGACGTGTACTGCCTGTGCTCTTGTTTTTTTATCTCAAATTGCCTGTCTCTAATATTGTCTCAAATTCAGTAGAATGAAAGTGATGGAGAAGGAAGGCCCATGTGTGGTAGACACATTGAAACCAGACGATATTGATCTTATCCAATCAGACTCAATGGCTGTGCAGCCCGGAAAGACTTTGACCATTAGCTGCCAGGCCTCTGGTTATTCTATGACTGATGACAGCTATGCAACACGTTGGGTCAGACAGCATGTTTGACAGCTGTTTATTACTGTGTGCTTTTTAGTAACACAGTAATACAAACTGATAAAAAAAATAAAAAAAAACCCTGCAAAATCACTCACCTACCAGTAACTAAATATTGTAAATGTGAATGATGGCAGTGTGAATTAACATATGTGCGTTCAGTTCAATTCGGTTTTATCAGGTCATCCTTGATAAGAGGTGTATGAATAAATTTATTTTTTAGTAAAAACACAACTGCATCTTCTTGTCTGCTAGTTATATAGGACCACAGTGGTTCAAAACAATAGATAAATAAAATGTTTGCCTGTTGGTGTCTCAGCAGCAAAACATTCATGCGCCAGTGATCTCTTGTTTCGTGATAGGAATTTTATTTTCTGCAGAGAAAAGACAGCAACAAATATGACAAATTTTTTTATTATGCTTTGATGCATGCTCAATGATCCAGGTAAGGATATCCCCCAAAAATTGATTCTGTTCATCTAGACATATGAACAGAATCAGGCATTTTCAGTGGGAGAGAAGTTTTCTCACTCACTAGGTCACTTGGATGACTGAGGAAAACTGAAAACGTTACATTTAGATGAACAGAATCAACTTTTAGGGATCGTTCTGAACAGTTTCTCTGTAATAATAAAAATCGCTAAAAAATCATAAGTAGCTCTTAAAAGAAAGAAAGTGGTGATGATAATATAAAAAATGTATGTTTATAAATAAAAACATGATTATTATTATTATTATTAATAATAATAATAATAATAATAATAAAGAAGAAGTAGACAAAAAATTCATGGATAAGAAGTAACATTTCAGAGGTAGGGTTTAAAATAACTCTCACATGGTCTTTTGTCTAACGATGGTGGTGGTGCGGGCGGCGGTGGGGGGATCTATGCAAATTCTTCTTCTTTTATAAGCATATCCCAAGTCATGCTCATACAGTTTACAACATTTATGAAAAAATGGGAAACACAATAGTCTGGACTTTGCTTTTTGTTGTCAGTGTACAGGGTAATAATTTATTTATTTTTTTAATTACAATTTTAATTTTATTTTTTCTCTTTGTGAATACTGATGATGATCTGTTTGCTTACAGGAGTATGGAGTGATGTTAAGCTGGATCAGTCTTCCAATGAGCTGAAAAGACCCGGAGAGACAGTAAAGACGTCATGTATCATATCTGGTTACACCATGACAAGCGGATATTTCAGCTGGATACGGCAGAGGGCCGGGAAAGCTCTGGAGTGGATTGGTAGAATGAATTCAGGTTCAAACTCTGCTAGCCATGGCAGCTCCTTTCAAAGTCGTTTCCTCATGACTGAAGACGTTTCCAGCAGCACTCAGTACCTCGAGATCAAGAGCCTGACAGCAGACGATTCTGCGGTTTACTTCTGTGCCCGACAAAGCACAGTGAGTGAAACCAGAGGAGCAGGTGCACAAAATCCTCACTGATTTCAAGCACCACGGCAAGTTGAGCATTTAAGACGGATTTTACTTAAAGTCACAATGTGATGTAATATGAGAAGACATGAGGATTTTTTTGTTTGTTTTTTTTATTACACACACAAATGATGAAGTGCAGAAAACTTGAACACATAGTTGATCACTGTAAATAAACTGAAACAAGTCACACAAAGGACTAGTGATTTGAAGAGGCCCCCACCCACCAAGTTTGTAATTTCCAGCATTGTGCCACGCCTCTTTCATAGATTAAAGTTAATAATCCAAAAAACATTTACCTGCACATCCTCTACAATAGCTATTACAACACCCCTGTATGCTATCAGCCTTCCAGACTTCCAGAACAATCTTTAGCTTACTTGTCTTCTATAATAATAATAATAATCAGACTAATATAATAATATAAGAAAATATATAAACATACAAAATAAATAATATAATAATATTATATTTCATATAAATCGTGATATAATAATAATAATAATACATTCATCCAAAACAGATTTTTGTAAAAAAAAAAAAAAAAGAAAAAAAGAAAAAGAAAGAAAGACAAGTTACTTTAACAAATATAGTGATATAGTTAGAGGAATCTTTCTAATATTTACTAAATTAAATACATTTATAGCTTCAATCTAACATTATAATGCAATTAAATAGTCCAGGTTTAATGCATAATGACCAAATGGCAAAGTTCACTGCAGCAGGAGGAGTCAATGCAAACTCAGATGTTTTTCATTTCTACTTATAGCAGAGGGGATGACAGAGAGCAGTGGACTCACAGTTTAACAGTATGGACTTCAGAGCACAACTGCTGCTTTTAACTCTCTGTTGGACAGGTTTGTTTATTTATTTCTTTATTTATTTATTTATTTTACTTAGTTGTTTTGACTTCATCAATTTACCAGTTTATAACATATGACAACTTTCCTTTCTTTTGTTAGGCAATTATGGTCAGACTCTAACTGAGTCTGAACCTGTGGTTAAAAGGCCTGAAGATTCCCACAGGCTGACCTGTACAGCCTCTGGATTCACATTCAGCAGCTCCTGGATGGGCTGGATCAGACAGGCTCCTGGAAATGGACTGGAGTGGATTGCCACTATCAAATATGACAGTGGTGAGATCTATCACTCTCAGTCAGTCAGAGGCTGGTTTACCATCTCCAGAGACAACAACAGACAGCAACTGTATCTGCAGATGAACAGTCTGAAGACTGAAGATTCTGCTGTTTATTATTGTGCTGGAGAGCCACAGTGACTGGAGGTGCTTGAAGAGTCATACAAAATCCTTCAGAATGCATGTTTGTAAAACACAAAAATAAAAATGATTCTTACTAAGCAGACAATGACTTTATACCTTTTTACGTTTTTATTTATTTATTTTTTACCAAAATTATGGTCTATAGATCACTAACAGAAATAATCACATTTTAGTGTTGTGAATGAAAAATGTTCCACTTCTCCTCATTTTATAATTAGTGTCAAATCTCTCTTTTTAGAAAATAGTTAGCTCAGTGATGACTGCACCTTCTTATATGAATTAAGTTGTATTTCTCAATTTTAAGAAGAAACAACAAAGTAGAAACACTAACACTGCTTTAAGATTTATTCATCTCTTACTTTTTATGCAGCAACCATCCTGTCCTGTACTCTCCTTCTTCTAATGCAAATTCACATTTTACTAACCCAACCGTTCTACAAGTTGCCACCATCACAAACCTTCGTCATCGTGGGTATTATTTCAAGGGAGGAGGAAGAGATGAAGAGAAACTGAGATTTGATTTCATTATTATCTGTCAGCTAAACTTTGTTTAACTTTGAGTTACTTGTGATCAGTTTCTGACTTCCTTGGATCCCAAAAGACAGCATCTTGAGAAGCTCACACTCAAAGGCTCAGATGGGATTAAATTATTCCAAAATTTGAAAAAATAAAAATGAAAAAAAAAATGTTTATTCTATGATAGCACCAATGCAACAGGTGGGGTCGGAAAGTGTGAAGGGAAAGCACTGAACTGGAAGTCTGATCCGTGGGGTGGAAGTGCTTTTTGGCATAATGATGATTTTTCAACAACAGGTTATATCCTTCTTCTTTCCATTAAGCTGTGGATTTAAATTTTCAGAAGAAATTAGAACATTAAAAACAGCAATGAGCTATTAGCTCAGTCCTGCACTCTTATTCTACTAGTACAAATTCAAATATCGAGAACTCCAACCAATTAAAAAAGTTGCCACTATCAGAAAGCTGGAAGCTGTCCTCGTCTTGTGTGTCTTTCCCTTTTTTTTTTTTTTCAAATCTATTAAATGTAAGTGCTTCTTACCCATTTTCTTTGCCTTCTTTCCAGTCTGCTCTCCACTATCACACTATCTAAAAAAAACACCCAGAAAGCATCTTAAAACAAAATAAACATCTGGATGGTAACATTAAGACCTGGAAATATCTTTTCTTTGTTTAGTATTTTTGTTTTTTATGCAAGTCTTCTTTGGAATTTGGGGAGAATAGAAACAAAAATCAAACAAAAGACTGTAATTAAAAAAAATACTACAATAATAAAGCCATTAGTCACAAATATGCTGATTTACTGGTGTAAATCACATTCATGAAACATAATGAAATTATTCTGTACACAGTTGGGACAGTGAGGTAAGAGCTCATCTCTGCAGTCCTGAGATGAATATGAAATGTAACAATGAGAATAATATTTTAAGATGAAACATACTCAGTGTATGCAAATATAAATTAACAGATATTTTCAGACAATTTATAATTTTAATGTAAAAACTAGCACCACCACAAGTTTACTGAATTACTCAGTCTCAATGGTCAAACTCTTTCATAGGCAAAGGAAAATAAAACCAGAATGATAAATATGTCTATATTAAAGTTCAACTTAAAAAAAATAGTTTCATCTTGATCAGCAAGAAGTTAGTATATTGTTATCTTGTTTGTAAATTGTTGTTTAGGATATTGTTCATGTTTATTATTGTTTATTTTTGCCAAAAAGATAATCTTCTTATGGATATGATGTTTATTAAAGCTGTAAATTCTTAAGAATTCTTCAAAAGCATTTTTGCTGAAATATAGAAATGTTTGAAATGATATGAGGTACAAAATGTAAAACAGACTAAAACTTGTATTTAAGTCATTTTTGGCTCAAATCAAACATTATAATGTGATTTAAATTTGTGTGGACTCTAAACATGTTGAACAAATCATTAATTCTGAGTTCTTCCAGCGAGGAGGAGTTAATGCAAAACAGCAATGTCTTTCATGTGTACTTATCTGACAGCAGAAAGGATGACAGAGAGCAGTGGACTCACAGTTTAACAGTATGGACTTCAGGGCAGGACTGCTGCTTTTAACTGTGTTCTTGGCAGGTGAAGATTTTTCATTTACAGATATAAATATTTTGTTGTTTGGTCTTACTATGTTATAGTAAATGACCACTTTTCTTTGTTCTTTTTTTAATCCGACAGGTGTTGATAGTCAGACTATAACACAGTCTGAATCAGTGGTTAAAAGGCCAGCAGAATCCCACAGGCTGACCTGTACAGGCTCTGACATCTCATTCAGCAGCAACTGGATGGCCTGGATCAGACAGGCTCCTGGAAAAGGACTGGAGTGGATTGCAATCATCGAATATGACAGTGCTAGAATCTATTATTCTCAGTCAGTTCAGGGCAGGTTCACCATCTCCAGAGACAACAGCAAAGAGCAGCTGTATCTGCAGATGAACAGCTTGAAGACTGAAGACACTGCTGTTTATTATTGTGCTCGACGAGCACAGTGACTGGAGCTGGTTGAATGGCTGTACAAAATCCACCATAATGTATGTTTGTTAAAAATACAACTTAAGATTATTCTCTCATATCTCAGAGACAATGCTTCTATGATTTTGTTGTCAAAATCATTGCCAGAAACAGAAACAACCTCAACTTTTAGTATTCTGAACAAAAAGTAGTGCTTATCAGAACATTGGAGGTCAGCCAGTGACACATCTATCCATGACTTTTCAATTAGGCTATTTTGTCTATTTTAGGAACAGAAAAAACAAAGGAGAAACTTTGATTCTAATGCTCATTCTTTACCTTTGCTCAACCTTCAGCCTTCACATACTCCTTGTGTCATTAATTCATACTGTCCAGTAGTCTCCTTCTTCCAATGCCAAGTCATATCTTCCTTAACCTCTAACCATGCTGCAAGCTGCACCCATACAAATATGCAAAATGTCTTCATCTTGTGTATCATTTTAGGAGGTGAGGGTGAGGAAGAGAAACTGAGCTTTGCATATCTGCTTATTCACTGTCAACACTCTTGTGATCACACTGACTCTTCTGTCTACATTACATTTAAAACAAATTATCTATATACTGCTAATACCCTAAATGGATCAAAACATAATATATTCAAGAATATGCAAATAATAGTTACTTAAAAGGGAGTGATGTCTGCCTGTCAGTCAAAAGACCGATCAGCTCCAAAGATTTCCTCTTCAACATCAGTCATGTTAGCTCTGATACTGCTGCTGGCTGCTGGATCATGTGAGGAGCGTTTAGTGAATTCACTCATATAAATATATTAGAAATACTTAATTGTCAGATGAATGGTTGAGATAATGTTGATTTCTGTTTCCACAGGTGTGTACAGTATTGATCTCATCCAGCCAGAATCAAGATCTGTGCAACCTGGACTTTCTTTGACCATCACCTGTCAGGTCTCTGGTTATTCTATGACTGATGGCAGCTATGCAACAGGTTGGATCAGACAGCGTGAAGGAAAAGCAATGGACTGGATTTCTCATCAGTGGGGTGGAGGCAGCCTTCGCCAAAATGATGCTTTAAAGAACAAGTTCAGCTACAGCAGAGACACTTCTGCCAGAACAGCAACAATAACAGGACAGAATCTGCAGATGGAGGACACAGCTGTTTATTACTGTGTGCGTGTTAGCGACACAGTGATCCAAAACACCAAGAGACGTGCACAAATACTCAGACACCTGCAAGACATACAGAGTGTAAATTTGAATATCAACAATTACATAAAAAATGACATGAATTAACACTCACTGCTCACTTCTTCCCTAAAACACAACTACCAAGTATATTCATTTGATTAAATTTAACACACAGCTGTGTGTGATTTATTCTTACTCCCAGTTATTAACAAATTCACACATGTTGAAAGACTTTCAGAAATGAATAGTGTTATTGATTGTGTATCCGCAACATGTCTCAGTATTTTGTAAACCACAGGTTTTGTCCCTCTCAAGCTGCACCTCAGACTCATAAATAAGCACATTTAAACATCCATTCTACCCCTGTCTGCAGGCTGAAAATATCTATCATACATTTCAGGCTTCACAGCTGAAGTCTCAGCCAAGTACAACAACACTGAACAGAGCGTGCTGCTTAGGCTCTCATTTCAGGTGACCAAAGTGTGTATCAGTGGTCATCACGTTGTGTCATTATGGATTCTTTCATCGATGTATGGATGGAATACATACCAGGGATACTGTTAACATGGCTTACACTCTGGTGGTTGCTGTCATTGTTCCAAGGTGTGTTGATTGTCAGATCATAGCAGAGTCATCCATATAACATCTGGTTTTAATGTAGTATCTGTTACCCACAGTCAGTCCAGGGCAGATCCAGTACAATACTGTCTTCCATCTTGTTGAAAATCTCATAGGATGTATTATTATTTGTCCCCATGATAAAGAACATTTTTCTTTTTATATCTAATTTCAATATCTTGAAATTAGACCAGAATCAGCCTCATTTTAATCTTTATCTATAAGGATATTTCGTCCACAAACCTTTTAAAATTTGTTGTAAACTTGAGAAATAATAAAAAGTATGTCTAAATTTAGCACAAGTTGACCAAATGATGCCCAAATTAATTGCAATTGAGTCGTTCCAGTGAGGAGGGGTTAATGTCTACTTATCTGAGAGCAGAGACGATGGCAGAGAGCAGTGGACTCACAGTTTAACAGTATGGACTACTGGGCAGGACTGCTGCTTTTAACTCTGTTCTTGGCAGGTGAAGATTTTTCACTTATGATGACTCTTATTATGTTATAAATAAAATCACTTTCTTTTATTATTTTTAACCTGACAGATGATGATAGTCAGACTACAAAACAGTCTGAACCAGTGGTTAAAAGGCCTGGAGGATGCCACTAGATTAGTAACTAGATTAATAAAATTGAACTGAATTGAACTGAAACCGTGTCTTATAATTGTTTACATGTTAGTGATACAGTAGTCCAAGCCACCAAGAGACATGCAAAAAGACATGGATGATGTCAATTTGAATATGAACATGAATTAACAAATGTGTTTCTACTTCATCCTCCACAGAGAAGTCACAATGTATCATAAATCTATCTGTCTCACCCAAATACACAGGTGATTCTTTAGTGTACTATTCAATACCAAAATGATTAAAACTATCAGTACAGCTTAACAACTAGCACTCTTATATTAAACAACATTCACTAAACAGGTTTGCTTTTATAACTAGGATGTAGATTTTGGCTGATGCAGTATGAAACAAACACACAAAACAGAACATAGAGTAAATGGGTTGCTTTATTTACAGAAGTCAGCAAAAACAAGAATGAGTTAAATAAAGATATGTTATGCATTAAAAAAAACGGGTAGATAAACAGTGATAAACAGTTAGTGGTTTAAGTTTAGAATCTCACCATATCATGTAATTTTCAGCATAAACAAGCAGAAGACCAGAAGCTGCTGTTAATTCTGGTATTTTGGTTCATTCTTGCTGTCTATGAAGGTTCTCAGTCATCCAGGTCATCGTAGTGAAAGGAGCTTGCAAAGAAAAGCGTCTGGACTTCGTTAAGTTGCTTGAAGACGTTTCACCTCTCATCTGAGAAGCTTCTTCAGTTCTACGGTCAAATGGCGGAGAGTCCCAGATTTAAACCCAGTGGGAATATCCCCCCAAAGAGGGACAAAAGGACCCCCTGATGATCCTCTAATCACATGAGCCAAGGTGTGAAAATGGGTGTAGGTCCCAATCAGCCTGGGTTTCGGGTGAGCTCATTGTGAAACCTGACACCACCTTATCATGCGATTTCCATAATAATTATGGATAAATAACTAATTTCAAATCATCAAATGATTTCAAATAATTCTCTTCCAATTTTAACAAAATCTCTTATTGGAAGAGAAATATTTTATTTTAATTGTTAATCTGATTTCACAACTTCAAAGTTGATTTTTACAAAAGAATTTGAATGTGATAGGAGGAGCTTAATGTAAACACAGTGTTAGTGATCTAGTGAGAATCTCATTACATGATCATATTTAAAGGAGTTCTGCAGAGTTGTAAAAATACCAGACACACTGTCAGTATGGCTTACAGAAAGCTAACACTCCTGTTGGTTTCTCTCTTTGTTTCAAATTGTGTTAAAGGTCAGACCATAACAGAGTCTGAACCAGCTGTCAAAACACCTGGAGAGTCACACAGACTCACATGCACAACATCTGGATTTAGCTTTGGAAGCTCAGTGTGGAGCTGAATCAGACAGGCTCCTGGAAAAGGGCTGAAATGGATTGCATTTATACACACATCTAGTACTCCTATCCATTACTCCTAGTCAGTCAGTCAGGGGTAGATTCACCATTTCAACAGTAAAGTCTATCTACAGATGAACAATCTGAAGACAGAGGACACAACAGTGTATTACTGTGCCAAAGTGTACACAGTGACTTAAATACTAGAGGATTCTTTCAAAAAATAATTCCTCTATTTATCACATTGACACAGAGCATTTGGCTTTGTCTGTAATGCATACGGTGTAGTCCTCATTTCAATGAATATGCCATATCATGTTTTGAAAATTGAATCCAACTTTAAAATGCAT